>NC_073719.1:14825264-15148818 GCF_023634085.1 Falco cherrug | reverse complement strand
TTGTGCATGGGGTGTGCCTTGGAACATTTTGCCTCCGGCCGAGTCCAAAAGTCAGCGGTTCCCCATCTCATTCCAGAAAGCAGGTAGCACAACTTTTGTGGTGCCTTTCAGCTGCCTACCGGGGCAGTGTGTGAACTACCAACAGAACTCCTTTCTGGCACCTTCCCCGGTGGAGTTGTGCATGGGGTGTGCCTTGGAACATTTTGTCTCCAGCCGAGTCCAAAAGTCAGCAGTTCCCCATCTCAGCCCAGAAAGCAACTAGCCCTACTTTTCTGGTGTCTTTACACTACCTACTGGGGCAGTGTAAAAACTACCAACAGAACTCCTTTCTGGCACCCTCCCCGGTGGAGTTGTGCATGGGGTGTGTTTGGAACATTTTGTCTCCAGCCGAGTCCAAAAGTCAGCGGTTCCCCATCTCATCCCAGAAAGCAGGTAGAACAACTTTTGTGGTGCCTTTCATCTGGCTACAGGTGCAGAGTAAGAACTACCAACAGAACTCCTTTCTGGCACCTTCCCCGGTGGAGTTGTGCATGGGGTGTGCCTTGGAACATTCTATCTCCAGCCGAGTCCAAAAGTCAGCGGTTCCCCATCTCAGCCCCGAAAGCAGGTAGAACAACTTTTGTTGTTTCTTTCAGCTGCCTACCGTGGCAGTGTAAGAACTACACACAGAACTCCTTTCTGGCACCTTCCCCGGTGGAGTTGTGCATGGGGTGTGCCTTGGAACATTTTATCTCCAGCTGAGTCCAAAAGTCAGCGGTTCCCCATCTCAGCCCAGTAAGCAGGTAGCACAACTTTTGTGGTGCCTTTCAGCTGCCTACCGGGGCAGTGTAAGAACTACACACAGACCTCCTTTCTGGCACCTTCGCCGGTGGAGTTTTGCATGGGGTGTGTTTGGAACATTTTGTCTCCAGCCGAGTCCAAAATTCAGCGCTTCCCCATCTCAGCCCAAAAAGCAGGTAGAACACCTTTTGTGGTGCCTTTCATCTGGCTACAGGTGCAGAGTAAAAACTACCAACAGAACTCCTTTCTGGCACCTCCCCCGGTGGAGTTGTGCATGGGGTGTGTTTGGAACATTTTGTCTCCAGCCGAGTCCAAAAGTCAGCGGTTCCCCATCTCAGCCCAAAAAGCAGGTAGAACACCTTTTGTGGTGCCTTTCATCTGGCTACAGGTGCAGAGTAAGAACTACCAACAGAACTCCTTTCTGGCACCTTCCCCGGTGGAGTTGTGCATGGGGTGTGCCTTGGAACAGATTGTCACCAGCCGAGTCCAAAAGTCAGCGTTTCCCCATCTGAGCCCAGACAGCAGGTAGAACAAGTTTTGTGGTGCCTTTCATCTGGCTACAGGGGCAGTGTAAGAACTACACAAAGAACTCCTTTCTGGCACCTTCCCCAGTGGAGATGTGCATGGGGTGTGTTTGGAACATTTTGTCACCAGCCGACTCCAAAAGCCAGCGGTTCCCCATCTCATCCCAGAAAGCAGGTAGAACAACTTTTGTTGTTCCTTTCAACTGGCTACAGGGGCAGAGTAAGAACGACCAACCGAACTCCTCTGTGGCACCTTCCACGGTGGAGTTGTGCATGGGGTGTGCCTTGGAACATTTTGTCTCCAGTCGAGGCCAATAGCCAGCTGTTCCCCTTCTCAGCCCAGAAAGCACCTAGCCCTACGCTTCTGGTGTCTTTACGCTGCCCACCGGGGCAGTGTAAAAACTACCAACAGAACGCCTTTAGGGCACCTTCCCCGGTGGAGTTGTGCATGGGGTGTGCCTTGGAACATTTTGTCTCCAGCCGAGTCCAAAAGTCAGCGGTTCCCCATCTCAGCCCAGAAAGCAGGTAGAACAAGTTTTGTGGCGCCTTTCAGCTGCCTACCGGGGTACTGTAAAAACTACCAACAGAACCCCTTTCTGGCACCTTCCCCGGCGGAGTTGTGCATGGGGTGTGTTTGGAACATTTTGTCTCCAGCCGAGTCCAAAAGTCAGCGGTTCCCCATCTCAGACCAGAAAGCAGGTAGAACAACTTTTGTTGTTTCTTTCAGGTTCCTACCGAGCAATGTAAAAACTACCAACAGAACTCCTTCTGGCACCTTCCCCGGTGGAGTTGTGCATGGGGTGTGCCTTGGAACATTTTGTCTCCAGTCGAGTCCAAAAGCCAGCGGTTCCCATCTCAGCCCAGAAAGCAGGTAGAACAACTTTTGTGGTGCCTTTCATCTGGCTACAGGGGCAGTGTAAGAACTACACACAGAACTCCTTTCTGGCACCTTCCCCGGTGGAGTTGTGCATGGGGTGTGTTTGGAACATTTTGTCTCCACCCGAGTCCAAAAGTCAGCGGTTCCCCATCTCAGCCCAGAAAGCAGGTAGAACACCTTTTGTGGTGCCTTTCATCTGGCTACAGGTGCAGAGTAAGAACTACCAACAGAACTCCTTTCTGGCACCTTCCCCGGTGGAGCTGTGCATGGGGTGTGCCTTGGAACAGATTGGCACCAGCCGAAGTGCAATAGCCAGTGTTCCCCATCCCAGCCCAGAAAGCAGGTAGAACAAGTTTTGTGGTGCCTTTCATCTGGCTACAGGGGCAGTGTAAGAACTACACACAGAACTCGTTTCTGGCACCTTCCCCGGTGGAGATGTGCATGGGGTGTGTTTGGAACATTTTGTCACCAGCCGACTCCAAAAGCCAGCGGTTCCCCATCTCATCCCAGAAAGCAGGTAGAACAACTTTTGTTGTTCCTTTCATCTGGCTACAGGGGCAGAGTAAGAACTACCAACCGAACTCCTCTGTGGCACCTTCCACGGTGGAGTTGTGCATGGGGTGTGCCTTGGAACAGATTGTCACCAGCCGAGTCCAAAAGTCAGCAGTTCCACATCCCAGCCCAGAAAGCAGGTAGAACATCTTTTGTGGTGCCTTTCAGCTGCCTACCGGGGCAGTGAAAGAACTACCAAGAGAACTCCTTTCTGGCACCTTCCCCGGTGGAGTTGTGCATGGGGTGTGTTTGGAACATTTTGTCTCCAGCCGAGTCCAAAAGTCAGCGGTTCCCCATCTCAGCCCAGAAAACAGGTAGAACAACTTTTGTGGTGCCTTTCAGCTGCCTACCGGGGCTGTGTAAGAACTACACACAGAACTCCTTTCTGGCACCTTCCCCGGTGGAGTTGTGCATGGGGTGTGTTTGGAACATTTTGTCTCCAGCCAGGTCCAAAAGTCAGCGGTTCCCCATCTCAGACCAGAAAGCAGGTAGCACAACTTTTGTGGTGCCTTTCAGCTGCCTACCGGGGCAGTGTAAAAACTACCAAGAGAACTCCTTTCTGGCACCTTCCCCGGTGGAGTTGTGCATGGGGTGTGCCTTGGAACATTTTGTCTCCAGTCGCGTCCAAAAGCCAGCGGTTCCCCATCTCAGCCCAGAAAGCAGGTAGAACAACTTTTGTGGTGCCTTTCAGCTGCCTACCGGGGCAGTGTAAGAACTACACACAGAACTCCTTTCTGGCACCTTCCCCGGTGGAGTTGTGCATGCGGTGTGTTTGGAACATTTTGTCATCAGCCGAGTCCAAAATTCAGCGCTTCCCCATCTCAGCCCAGAAAGCAGGTAGAACAAGTTTTGTGGCGCCTTTCAGCTGCCTACTGGGGTACTGTAAAAATTACCAACAGAACTCCTTTCTGGCACCTTCCCCGGTGGAGTTGTGCATGGGGTGTGTTTGGAACCTTTTGTCACCAGCCGAGTCCAAAATTCAGCGGTTCCCCATCTCAGCCCAGAAAGCAGGTAGAACAAGTTTTGTGGCGCCTTTCAGCTGCCTACCGGGGTACTGTAAAAACTACCAACAGAATTCCTGTCTGGCACCTTCCCCAGTGGAGTTGTGCATGGGGTGTGTTTGGAATATTTTGTCACCAGCCGAGTCCAAAATTCAGCGGTTCCCATGTCAGTCCAGAAAGCAGGTAGAACATCTTTTGTGGCGCCTTTCAGCTGCCTACCTGGGTACTGTAAAAACTATTAAGAAAACTCCTTTCTGGCACCTTCCCCGGTGGAGTTGTGCATGGGGTGTGTTTGGAATATTTTGTCACCAGTCGAGTCCAAAATTCAGCGCTTCCCCATCTCAGCCCAGAAAGCAGGTAGAACAAGTTTTGTGGCGCCTTTCTGCTGCCTACCAGGGTACTGTAAAAACTACCAACAGAACTCCTTTCTGGCACCTTCCCCGGTGGAGTTGTGCATGGGGTGTGTTTGGAACATTTTGTCACCAGCCGAGTCCAAAATTCAGCGCTTCCCCATCTCAGCCCAGAAAGCAGGTAGAACAACTTTTGTGGCGCCTTTCAGCTGCCTACCGGGGTACTGTAAAAACTACCAACAGAACTCCTTTCTGGCACCTTCCCCGGTGGAGTTGTGCATGGGGTGTGTTTGGAACCTTTTGTCACCAGCCGAGTCCAAAATTCAGCGCTTCCCCATCTCAGCCCAGAATGCAGGTAGAACAAGTTTTGTGGCGCCTTCCAGCTGCCTACCAGGGTACTGTAAAAACTACCAGCAGAACTCCTTTCTGGCACCTTCTCCGGTGGAGTTGTGCATGGGGTGTGTTTGGAACATTTTGTCACCAGCCGAGTCCAAAATTCAGCGGTTCCCCATCTCAGCCCAGAAAGCAGGTAGAACAAGTTTTGTGGCGCCTTTCAGCTGCCTACCGGGGTACTGTAAAAACTACCAGCAGAACTCCTTTCTGGCACCTTCCCCGGTGAAGTTGTGCATGGGGTGTGTTTGGAACATTTTGTCACCAGCCGAGTCCAAAATTCAGCGCTTCCCCATCTCAGCCCAGAAAGCAGGTAGAACAAGTTTTGTGGCACCTTTCAGCTGCCTACCGGGGTACTGTAAAAACTACCAAGAGAACTCCTTTCTGGCACCTTCCCCGATGGAGTTGTGCATGGGGTGTGTTTGGAACATTTTGTCACCAGCCGAGTCCAAAATTCAGCCGTTCCCCATCTCAGCCCAGAAAGCAGGTAGAACAAGTTTTGTGGCGCCTTTCAGCTGCCTACCGGGGTACTGTAAAAACTACCAAGAGAACTCCTTTCTGGCACCTTCCCCGGTGGAGTTGCGCATGGGGTGTGTTTGGAACATTTTGTCACCAGCCGAGTCCAAAATTCAGCGCTTCCCCATCTCAGCCCAGAAAGCAGGTAGAACAAGTTTTGTGGTGCCTTTCAGCTGCCTACCAGGGCAGTGTAAGAACTACACACAGAACTCCTTTCTGGCACCTTCCCCGGTGGAGTTGTGCATGGGGTGTGTTTGGAACATTTTGTCACCAGCCGAGTCCAAAATTCAGCGGTTCCCCATCTCAGCCCAGAAAGCAGGTAGAACAAGTTTTGTGGCGCCTTTCAGCTGCCTACCGGGGTACTGTAAAAACTACCAACAGAATTCCTGTCTGGCACCTTCCCCAGTGGAGTTGTGCATGGGGTGTGTTTGGAATATTTTGTCACCAGCCGAGTCCAAAAGTCAGCGGTTCCCCATCTCAGCCCAGAAAACAGGTAGAACAAGTTTTGTGGTGCCTTTCAGCTGCCTACCGGGGCTGTGTAAGAACTACACACAGAACTCCTTTCTGGCACCTTCCCCGGTGGAGTTGTGCATGGGGTGTGTTTGGAACATTTTGTCTCCAGCCAGGTCCAAAAGTCAGCGGTTCCCCATCTCAGACCAGAAAGCAGGTAGCACAACTTTTGTGGTGCCTTTCAGCTGCCTACCGGGGCAGTGTAAAAACTACCAAGAGAACTCCTTTCTGGCACCTTCCCCGGTGGAGTTGTGCATGGGGTGTGCCTTGGAACATTTTGTCTCCAGTCGCGTCCAAAAGCCAGCGGTTCCCCATCTCAGCCCAGAAAGCAGGTAGAACAACTTTTGTGGTGCCTTTCAGCTGCCTACCGGGGCAGTGTAAGAACTACACACAGAACTCCTTTCTGGCACCTTCCCCGGTGGAGTTGTGCATGCGGTGTGTTTGGAACATTTTGTCATCAGCCGAGTCCAAAATTCAGCGCTTCCCCATCTCAGCCCAGAAAGCAGGTAGAACAAGTTTTGTGGTGCCTTTCAGCTGCCTACTGGGGTACTGTAAAAATTACCAACAGAACTCCTTTCTGGCACCTTCCCCGGTGGAGTTGTGCATGGGGTGTGTTTGGAACCTTTTGTCACCAGCCGAGTCCAAAATTCAGCGGTTCCCCATCTCAGCCCAGAAAGCAGGTAGAACAAGTTTTGTGGCGCCTTTCAGCTGCCTACCGGGGTACTGTAAAAACTACCAACAGAATTCCTGTCTGGCACCTTCCCCGGTGGAGTTGTGCATGGGGTGTGTTTGGAACCTTTTGTCACCAGCCGAGTCCAAAATTCAGCGCTTCCCCATCTCAGCCCAGAAAGCAGGTAGAACAAGTTTTGTGGCGCCTTTCTGCTGCCTACCAGGGTACTGTAAAAACTACCAACAGAACTCCTTTCTGGCACCTTCCCCGGTGGAGTTGTGCATGGGGTGTGTTTGGAACATTTTGTCACCAGCCGAGTCCAAAATTCAGCGCTTCCCCATCTCAGCCCAGAAAGCAGGTAGAACAACTTTTGTGGCGCCTTTCAGCTGCCTACCGGGGTACTGTAAAAACTACCAAGAGAACTCCTTTCTGGCACCTTCCCCGGTGGAGTTGTGCATGGGGTGTGTTTGGAACATTTTGTCACCAGCCGAGTCCAAAATTCAGCGGTTCCCCATCTCAGCCCGGAAAGCAGGTAGAACAAGTTTTGTGGCGCCTTTCAGCTGCCTACCGGGGTACTGTAAAAACTACCAACAGAATTCCTGTCTGGCACCTTCCCCAGTGGAGTTGTGCATGGGGTGTGTTTGGAATATTTTGTCACCAGCCGAGTCCAAAATTCAGCGGTTCCCATGTCAGTCCAGAAAGCAGGTAGAACATCTTTTGTGGCGCCTTTCAGCTGCCTACCTGGGTACTGTAAAAACTATTAAGAAAACTCCTTTCTGGCACCTTCCCCGGTGGAGTTGTGCATGGGGTGTGTTTGGAACATTTTGTCACCAGCCGAGTCCAAAATTCAGCGCTTCCCCATCTCAGCCCAGAAAGCAGGTAGAACAAGTTTTGTGGCACCTTTCAGCTGCCTACCGGGGTACTGTAAAAACTACCAAGAGAACTCCTTTCTGGCACCTTCCCCGATGGAGTTGTGCATGGGGTGTGTTTGGAACATTTTGTCACCAGCCGAGTCCAAAATTCAGCCGTTCCCCATCTCAGCCCAGAAAGCAGGTAGAACAAGTTTTGTGGCGCCTTTCAGCTGCCTACCGGGGTACTGTAAAAACTACCAAGAGAACTCCTTTCTGGCACCTTCCCCGGTGGAGTTGTGCATGGGGTGTGTTTGGAACATTATGTCACCAGCCGAGTCCAAAATTCAGCGCTTCCCCATCTCAGCCCAGAAAGCAGGTAGAACAACTTTTGTGGCGCCTTTCAGCTGCCTACCGGGGTACTGTAAGAACTACACACAGAACTCCTTTCTGGCACCTTCCCCGGTGGAGTTGTGCATGGGGTGTGTTTGGAACCTTTTGTCACCAGCCGAGTCCAAAATTCAGCGCTTCCCCATCTCAGCCCAGAAAGCAGGTAGAACAAGTTTTGTGGCGCCTTTCAGCTGCCTACCGGGGTACTGTAAAAACTACCAACAGAACTCCTTTCTGGCACCTTCCCCGGTGGAGTTGTGCATGGGGTGTGTTTGGAACATTTTGTCACCAGCCGAGTCCAAAATTCAGCGGTTCCCCATCTCAGCCCAGAAAGCAGGTAGAACAAGTTTTGTGGCGCCTTTCAGCTGCCTACCGGGGTACTGTAAAAACTACCAACAGAATTCCTGTCTGGCACCTTCCCCAGTGGAGTTGTGCATGGGGTGTGTTTGGAACCTTTTGTCACCAGCCGAGTCCAAAATTCAGCGGTTCCCATGTCAGTCCAGAAAGCAGGTAGAACATCTTTTGTGGCGCCTTTCAGCTGCCTACCTGGGTACTGTAAAAACTATTAAGAAAACTCCTTTCTGGCACCTTTCCCGGTGGAGTTGTGCATGGGGTGTGTTTGGAACATTTTGTCACCAGCCGAGTCCAAAATTCAGCGATTCCCCATCTAAGCCCAGAAAGCAGGTAGAACAAGTTTTGTGGCACCTTTCAGCTGCCTACCGGGGTACTGTAAAAACTACCAAGAGAACTCCTTTCTGGCACCTTCCCCGATGGAGTTGTGCATGGGGTGTGTTTGGAACATTTTGTCACCAGCCGAGTCCAAAATTCAGCCGTTCCCCATCTCAGCCCAGAAAGCAGGTAGAACAAGTTTTGTGGCGCCTTTCAGCTGCCTACCGGGGTACTGTAAAAACTACCAAGAGAACTCCTTTCTGGCACCTTCCCCGGTGGAGTTGCGCATGGGGTGTGTTTGGAACATTTTGTCACCAGCCGAGTCCAAAATTCAGCGCTTCCCCATCTCAGCCCAGAAAGCAGGTAGAACAAGTTTTGTGGTGCCTTTCAGCTGCCTACCAGGGCAGTGTAAGAACTACACACAGAACTCCTTTCTGGCACCTTCCCCGGTGGAGTTGTGCATGGGGTGTGTTTGGAACATTTTGTCACCAGCCGAGTCCAAAATTCAGCGGTTCCCCATCTCAGCCCGGAAAGCAGGTAGAACAAGTTTTGTGGCGCCTTTCAGCTGCCTACCGGGGTACTGTAAAAACTACCAACAGAATTCCTGTCTGGCACCTTCCCCAGTGGAGTTGTGCATGGGGTGTGTTTGGAATATTTTGTCACCAGCCGAGTCCAAAAGTCAGCGGTTCCCCATCTCAGCCCAGAAAACAGGTAGAACAAGTTTTGTGGTGCCTTTCAGCTGCCTACCGGGGCTGTGTAAGAACTACACACAGAACTCCTTTCTGGCACCTTCCCCGGTGGAGTTGTGCATGGGGTGTGTTTGGAACATTTTGTCTCCAGCCAGGTCCAAAAGTCAGCGGTTCCCCATCTCAGACCAGAAAGCAGGTAGCACAACTTTTGTGGTGCCTTTCAGCTGCCTACCGGGGCAGTGTAAAAACTACCAAGAGAACTCCTTTCTGGCACCTTCCCCGGTGGAGTTGTGCATGGGGTGTGCCTTGGAACATTTTGTCTCCAGTCGCGTCCAAAAGCCAGCGGTTCCCCATCTCAGCCCAGAAAGCAGGTAGAACAACTTTTGTGGTGCCTTTCAGCTGCCTACCGGGGCAGTGTAAGAACTACACACAGAACTCCTTTCTGGCACCTTCCCCGGTGGAGTTGTGCATGCGGTGTGTTTGGAACATTTTGTCATCAGCCGAGTCCAAAATTCAGCGCTTCCCCATCTCAGCCCAGAAAGCAGGTAGAACAAGTTTTGTGGTGCCTTTCAGCTGCCTACTGGGGTACTGTAAAAATTACCAACAGAACTCCTTTCTGGCACCTTCCCCGGTGGAGTTGTGCATGGGGTGTGTTTGGAACCTTTTGTCACCAGCCGAGTCCAAAATTCAGCGGTTCCCCATCTCAGCCCAGAAAGCAGGTAGAACAAGTTTTGTGGCGCCTTTCAGCTGCCTACCGGGGTACTGTAAAAACTACCAACAGAATTCCTGTCTGGCACCTTCCCCAGTGGAGTTGTGCATGGGGTGTGTTTGGAATATTTTGTCACCAGCCGAGTCCAAAATTCAGCGGTTCCCCATCTCAGCCCGGAAAGCAGGTAGAACATCTTTTGTGGCGCCTTTCAGCTGCCTACCGGGGTACTGTAAAAACTACCAACAGAATTCCTGTCTGGCACCTTCCCCAGTGGAGTTGTGCATGGGGTGTGTTTGGAATATTTTGTCACCAGCCGAGTCCAAAATTCAGCGGTTCCCCATCTCAGCCCGGAAAGCAGGTAGAACAAGTTTTGTGGCGCCTTTCAGCTGCCTACCGGGGTACTGTAAAAACTACCAACAGAATTCCTGTCTGGCACCTTCCCCAGTGGAGTTGTGCATGGGGTGTGTTTGGAATATTTTGTCACCAGCCGAGTCCAAAATTCAGCGGTTCCCATGTCAGTCCAGAAAGCAGGTAGAACATCTTTTGTGGCGCCTTTCAGCTGCCTACCTGGGTACTGTAAAAACTATTAAGAAAACTCCTTTCTGGCACCTTCCCCGGTGGAGTTGTGCATGGGGTGTGTTTGGAACATTTTGTCACCAGCCGAGTCCAAAATTCAGCGCTTCCCCATCTCAGCCCAGAAAGCAGGTAGAACAAGTTTTGTGGCACCTTTCAGCTGCCTACCGGGGTACTGTAAAAACTACCAAGAGAACTCCTTTCTGGCACCTTCCCCGATGGAGTTGTGCATGGGGTGTGTTTGGAACATTTTGTCACCAGCCGAGTCCAAAATTCAGCCGTTCCCCATCTCAGCCCAGAAAGCAGGTAGAACAAGTTTTGTGGCGCCTTTCAGCTGCCTACCGGGGTACTGTAAAAACTACCAAGAGAACTCCTTTCTGGCACCTTCCCCGGTGGAGTTGTGCATGGGGTGTGTTTGGAACATTATGTCACCAGCCGAGTCCAAAATTCAGCGCTTCCCCATCTCAGCCCAGAAAGCAGGTAGAACAACTTTTGTGGCGCCTTTCAGCTGCCTACCGGGGTACTGTAAGAACTACACACAGAACTCCTTTCTGGCACCTTCCCCGGTGGAGTTGTGCATGGGGTGTGTTTGGAACCTTTTGTCACCAGCCGAGTCCAAAATTCAGCGCTTCCCCATCTCAGCCCAGAAAGCAGGTAGAACAAGTTTTGTGGCGCCTTTCAGCTGCCTACCGGGGTACTGTAAAAACTACCAACAGAACTCCTTTCTGGCACCTTCCCCGGTGGAGTTGTGCATGGGGTGTGTTTGGAACATTTTGTCACCAGCCGAGTCCAAAATTCAGCGGTTCCCCATCTCAGCCCAGAAAGCAGGTAGAACAAGTTTTGTGGCGCCTTTCAGCTGCCTACCGGGGTACTGTAAAAACTACCAACAGAATTCCTGTCTGGCACCTTCCCCAGTGGAGTTGTGCATGGGGTGTGTTTGGAACCTTTTGTCACCAGCCGAGTCCAAAATTCAGCGGTTCCCATGTCAGTCCAGAAAGCAGGTAGAACATCTTTTGTGGCGCCTTTCAGCTGCCTACCTGGGTACTGTAAAAACTATTAAGAAAACTCCTTTCTGGCACCTTTCCCGGTGGAGTTGTGCATGGGGTGTGTTTGGAACATTTTGTCACCAGCCGAGTCCAAAATTCAGCGATTCCCCATCTAAGCCCAGAAAGCAGGTAGAACAAGTTTTGTGGCACCTTTCAGCTGCCTACCGGGGTACTGTAAAAACTACCAAGAGAACTCCTTTCTGGCACCTTCCCCGATGGAGTTGTGCATGGGGTGTGTTTGGAACATTTTGTCACCAGCCGAGTCCAAAATTCAGCCGTTCCCCATCTCAGCCCAGAAAGCAGGTAGAACATCTTTTGTGGTGCCTTTCAGCTGCCTACCGGGGTAGTGTAAAAACTACCAACAGAATTCCTTTCTGGCACCTTCCCCGGTGGAGTTGTGCATGGGGTGTGTTTGGAACATTTTGCCACCAGCCGAGTCCAAAATTCAGCGCTTCCCCATCTCAGCCCAGAAAGCAGGTAGAACAACTTTTGTGGCGCCTTTCAGCTGCCTATTGGGGTACTGTAAAAACTACCAACAGAACTCCTTGCTGGCACCTTCCCCGGTGGAGTTGTGCATGGGGTGTGTTTGGAACCTTTTGTCACCAGCCGAGTCCAAAATTCAGCGCTTCCCCATCTCAGCCCAGAAAGCAGGTAGAACAAGTTTTGTGGTGCCTTTCAGCTGCCTACCGGGGTACTGTAAAAACTACCAGCAGAACTCCTTTCTGGCACCTTCCCCGGTGGAGTTGTGCATGGGGTGTGTTTGGAACATTTTGTCACCAGCTGAGTCCAAAATTCAGCGCTTCCCCATCTCAGCCCAGAAAGCAGGTAGAACAACTTTTGTGGCGCCTTTCAGCTGCCTACCGGGGTACTGTAAAAACTACCAAGAGAACTCCTTTCTGGCACCTTCCCCGGTGGAGTTGTGCATGGGGTGTGTTTGGAACATTTTGTCACCAGCCGAGTCCAAAATTCAGCGCTTCCCCATCTCAGCCCAGAAAGCAGGTAGAACAACTTTTGTGGCGCCTTTCAGCTGCCTACCGGGGTACTGTAAAAACTACCAAGAGAACTCCTTTCTGGCACCTTCCCCGGTGGAGTTGTGCATGGGGTGTGTTTGGAACATTTTGTCACCAGCCGAGTCCATAATCAGAGGTTCCCCATTTCAGCCCAGAAAGCAGGTAGAACAAGTTTTGTGGCGCCTTTCAGCTGCCTACCGGGGTACTGTAAAAACTACCAACAGAATTCCTGTCTGGCACCTTCCCCAGTGGAGTTGTGCATGGGGTGTGTTTGGAATATTTTGTCACCAGCCGAGTCCAAAATTCAGCGCTTCCCATGTCAGTCCAGAAAGCAGGTAGAACAACTTTTGTGGCGCCTTTCAGCTGCCTACCGGGGTACTGTAAAAACTACCAAGAGAACTCCTTTCTGGCACCTTCCCCGGTGGAGTTGTGCATGGGGTGTGTTTGGAACCTTTTGTCACCAGCCGAGTCCAAAATTCAGCGGTTCCCCATCTCAGCCCAGAAAGCAGGTAGAACAAGTTTTGTGGTGCCTTTCAGCTGCCTACCGGGGTACTGTAAAAACTACCAGCAGAACTCCTTTCTGGCACCTTCCCCGGTGGAGTTGTGCATGGGGTGTGTTTGGAACATTTTGTCACCAGCTGAGTCCAAAATTCAGCGCTTCCCCATCTCAGCCCAGAAAGCAGGTAGAACAAGTTTTGTGGCGCCTTTCAGCTGCCTACCGGGGTACTGTAAAAACTACCAACAGAACTCCTTGCTGGCACCTTCCCCGGTGGAGTTGTGCATGGGGTGTGTTTGGAACATTTTGTCACCAGCCGAGTCCATAATCAGAGGTTCCCCATTTCAGCCCAGAAAGCAGGTAGAACAAGTTTTGTGGCGCCTTTCAGCTGCCTACCGGGGCACTGTAAAAACTGCCAAGAGAACTCCTTTCTGGCACCTTCCCTGGTGGGGTTGTGCATGGGGTGTGTTTGGAACATTTTGTCACCAGCTGAGTCCAAAATTCAGCGCTTCCCCATCTCAGCCCAGAAAGCAGGTAGAACAACTTTTGTGGCGCCTTTCAGCTGCCTACCGGGGTACTGTAAAAACTACCAAGAGAACTCCTTTCTGGCACCTTCCCCGGTGGAGTTGTGCATGGGGTGTGTTTGGAACATTTTGTCACCAGCCGAGTCCAAAATTCAGCGCTTCCCCATCTCAGCCCAGAAAGCAGGTAGAACAACTTTTGTGGCGCCTTTCAGCTGCCTACCGGGGTACTGTAAAAACTACCAAGAGAACTCCTTTCTGGCACCTTCCCCGGTGGAGTTGTGCATGGGGTGTGTTTGGAACATTTTGTCACCAGCCGAGTCCATAATCAGAGGTTCCCCATTTCAGCCCAGAAAGCAGGTAGAACAAGTTTTGTGGCGCCTTTCAGCTGCCTACCGGGGTACTGTAAAAACTACCAACAGAATTCCTGTCTGGCACCTTCCCCAGTGGAGTTGTGCATGGGGTGTGTTTGGAATATTTTGTCACCAGCCGAGTCCAAAATTCAGCGCTTCCCATGTCAGTCCAGAAAGCAGGTAGAACAACTTTTGTGGCGCCTTTCAGCTGCCTACCGGGGCACTGTAAAAACTACCAAGAGAACTCCTTTCTGGCACCTTCCCCGGTGGAGTTGTGCATGGGGTGTGTTTGGAACATTTTGTCACCAGCCGAGTCCAAAATTCAGCGGTTCCCCATCTCAGCCCAGAAAGCAGGTAGAACAACTTTTGTGGCGCCTTTCAGCTGCCTACCGGGGTACTGTAAAAACTACCAGCAGAACTCCTTTCTGGCACCTTCCCCGGTGGAGTTGTGCATGGGGTGTGTTTGGAACATTTTGTCACCAGCTGAGTCCAAAATTCAGCGCTTCCCCATCTCAGCCCAGAAAGCAGGTAGAACAACTTTTGTGGCGCCTTTCAGCTGCCTACCGGGGTACTGTAAAAACTACCAAGAGAACTCCTTTCTGGCACCTTCCCCGGTGGAGTTGTGCATGGGGTGTGTTTGGAACATTTTGTCACCAGCCGAGTCCATAATCAGAGGTTCCCCATTTCAGCCCAGAAAGCAGGTAGAACAAGTTTTGTGGCGCCTTTCAGCTGCCTACCGGGGTACTGTAAAAACTGCCAAGAGAACTCCTTTCTGGCACCTTCCCTGGTGGAGTTGTGCATGGGGTGTGTTTGGAACATTTTGTCACCAGCCGAGTCCAAAATTCAGCGCTTCCCCATCTCAGCCCAGAAAGCAGGTAGAACAACTTTTGTGGCGCCTTTCAGCTGCCTACCGGGGTACTGTAAAAACTACCAAGAGAACTCCTTTCTGGCACCTTCCCCGGTGGAGTTGTGCATGTGGTGTGTTTGGAACATTTTGCCACCAGCCGAGTCCAAAATTCAGCGCTTCCCCATCTCAGCCCAGAAAGCAGGTAGAACAAGTTTTGTGGCGCCTTTCAGCTGCCTACCGGGGTACTGTAAAAACTACCAAGAGAACTCCTTTCTGGCACCTTCCTCGGTGGAGTTGTGCATGGGGTGTGTTTGGAACATTTTGTCACCAGCCGAGTCCAAAATTCAGCGCTTCCCCATCTCAGCCCAGAAAGCAGGTAGAACAAGTTTTGTGGTGCCTTTCAGCTGCCTACCAGGGCAGTGTAAGAACTACACACAGAACTCCTTTCTGGCACCTTCCCCGGTGGAGTTGTGCATGGGGTGTGTTTGGAACATTTTGTCACCAGCCGAGTCCAAAATTCAGCGCTTCCCCATCTCAGCCCAGAAAGCAGGTAGAACAAGTTTTGTGGCGCCTTTCAGCTGCCTACCGGGGTACTGTAAAAAGTACCAACAGAACTCCTTTCTGGCACCTTCCCCGGTGGAGTTGTGCATGGGGTGTGTTTGGAACCTTTTGTCACCAGCCGAGTCCAAAATTCAGCGGTTCCCCATCTCAGCCCAGAAAGCAGGTAGAACAAGTTTTGTGGCGCCTTTCAGCTGCCTACCGGGGTACTGTAAAAACTACCAACAGAATTCCTGTCTGGCACCTTCCCCAGTGGAGTTGTGCATGGGGTGTGTTTGGAACATTTTGTCACCAGCCGAGTCCAAAATTCAGCGCTTCCCCATCTCAGCCCAGAAAGCAGGTAGAACAAGTTTTGTGGCGCCTTTCAGCTGCCTACCGGGGTACTGTAAAAACTACCAAGAGAACTCCTTTCTGGCACCTTTCCCGGTGGAGTTGTGCATGGGGTGTGTTTGGAACATTTTGTCACCAGCCGAGTCCAAAATTCAGCGCTTCCCCATCTCAGCCCAGAAAGCAGGTAGAACAAGTTTTGTGGCGCCTTTCAGCTGCCTACCGGGGTACTGTAAAAAGTACCAACAGAACTCCTTGCTGGCACCTTTCCCGGTGGAGTTGTGCATGGGGTGTGTTTGGAACATTTTGTCACCAGCCGAGTCCAAAATTCAGCGCTTCCCCATCTCAGCCCAGAAAGCAGGTAGAACAAGTTTTGTGGCGCCTTTCAGCTGCCTACCGGGGCACTGTAAAAACTACCAAGAGAACTCCTTTCTGGCACCTTCCCCGGTGGAGTTGTGCATGGGGTGTGTTTGGAACATTTTGCCACCAGCCGAGTCCAAAATTCAGCGGTTCCCCATCTCAGCCCAGAAAGCAGGTAGAAGAAGTTTTGTGGCGCCTTTCAGCTGCCTACCGGGGTAGTGTAAAAACTACGAAGAGAACTCCTTTCTGGCGCCTTCCCCGGTGGAGTTGTGCATGGGGTGTGTTTGGAACATTTTGCCACCAGCCGAGTCCAAAATTCAGCGGTTCCCCATCTCAGCCCAGAAAGCAGGTAGAAGAAGTTTTGTGGCGCCTTTCAGCTGCCTACCGGGGTACTGTAAAAACTACCAAGAGAACTCCTTTCTGGCACCTTCCCCGGTGGAGTTGTGCATGGGGTGTGTTTGGAACCTTTTGTCACCAGCCGAGTCCAAAATTCAGCGCTTCCCCATCTCAGCCCAGAAAGCAGGTAGAACAAGTTTTGTGGTGCCTTTCAGCTGCCTACCGGGGTACTGTAAAAACTACCAACAGAACCCCTTTCTGGCACCTTCCCCGGTGGAGTTGTGCATGGGGTGTGTTTGGAACATTTTGTCACCAGCCGAGTCCAAAATTCAGCCGTTCCCCATCTCAGCCCAGAAAGCAGGTAGAACAAGTTTTGTGGCGCCTTTCAGCTGCCTACCGGGGTACTGTAAAAACTACCAAGAGAACTCCTTTCTGGCACCTTCCCCGGTGGAGTTGTGCATGGGGTGTGTTTGGAACATTTTGTCACCAGCCGAGTCCAAAATTCAGCGGTTCCCCATCTCAGCCCGGAAAGCAGGTAGAACAAGTTTTGTGGCGCCTTTCAGCTGCCTACCGGGGTACTGTAAAAACTACCAACAGAATTCCTGTCTGGCACCTTCCCCAGTGGAGTTGTGCATGGGGTGTGTTTGGAATATTTTGTCACCAGCCGAGTCCAAAATTCAGCGGTTCCCATGTCAGTCCAGAAAGCAGGTAGAACATTTTTTGTGGCGCCTTTCAGCTGCCTACCGGGGTACTGTAAAAACTATTAAGAAAACTCCTTTCTGGCACCTTTCCCGGTGGAGTTGTGCATGGGGTGTGTTCGGAACATTTTGTCACCAGCCGAGTCCAAAATTCAGCGGTTCCCCATCTCAGCCCAGAAAGCAGGTAGAACAAGTTTTGTGGTGCCTTTCAGCTGCCTACCGGGGTACTGTAAAAACTACCAAGAGAACTCCTTTCTGGCACCTTCCCCGGTGGAGTTGTGCATGGGGTGTGTTTGGAACATTTTGTCACCAGCCGAGTCCAAAATTCAGCCGTTCCCCATCTCAGCCCAGAAAGCAGGTAGAACAAGTTTTGTGGCGCCTTTCAGCTGCCTACCGGGGTACTGTAAAAACTACCAAGAGAACTCCTTTCTGGCACCTTCCCCGGTGGAGTTGTGCATGGGGTGTGTTTGGAACATTTTGCCACCAGCCGAGTCCAAAATTCAGCGCTTCCCCATCTCAGCCCAGAAAGCAGGTAGAACAAGTTTTGTGGCGCCTTTCAGCTGCCTACCGGGGTACTGTAAAAACTACCAAGAGAACTCCTTTCTGGCACCTTCCCCGGTGGAGTTGTGCATGGGGTGTGTTTGGAACCTTTTGTCACCAGCCGAGTCCATAATCAGAGGTTCCCCATTTCAGCCCAGAAAGCAGGTAGAACAAGTTTTGTGGCGCCTTTCAGCTGCCTACCGGGGCACTGTAAAAACTGCCAAGAGAACTCCTTTCTGGCACCTTCCCCGGTGGGGTTGTGCATGGGGTGTGTTTGGAACATTTTGTCACCAGCCGAGTCCAAAATTCAGCGCTTCCCCATCTCAGCCCAGAAAGCAGGTAGAACAACTTTTGTGGTGCCTTTCAGCTGCCTACCGGGGCACTGTAAAAACTACCAAGCGAACTCCTTTCTGGCACCTTCCCCGGTGGAGTTGTGCATGGGGTGTGTTTGGAACATTTTGTCACCAGCTGAGTCCAAAATTCAGCGCTTCCCCATCTCAGCCCAGAAAGCAGGTAGAACAACTTTTGTGGCGCCTTTCAGCTGCCTACCGGGGTACTGTAAAAACTACCAACAGAACTCCTTGCTGGCACCTTCCCCGGTGGAGTTGTGCATGGGGTGTGTTTGGAACATTTTGTCACCAGCCGAGTCCAAAATTCAGCGCTTCCCCATCTCAGCCCAGAAAGCAGGTAGAACAACTTTTGTGGCGCCTTTCAGCTGCCTACCGGGGTACTGTAAAAACTACCAAGAGAACTCCTTTCTGGCACCTTCCCCGGTGGAGTTGTGCATGGGGTGTGTTTGGAACATTTTGTCACCAGCCGAGTCCATAATCAGAGGTTCCCCATTTCAGCCCAGAAAGCAGGTAGAAGAAGTTTTGTGGCGCCTTTCAGCTGCCTACCGGGGTAGTGTAAAAACTGCCAAGAGAACTCCTTTCTGGCACCTTCCCTGGTGGAGTTGTGCATGGGGTGTGTTTGGAACATTTTGTCACCAGCCGAGTCCAAAATTCAGCGCTTCCCCATCTCAGCCCAGAAAGCAGGTAGAACAACTTTTGTGGCGCCTTTCAGCTGCCTACCGGGGTACTGTAAAAACTACCAAGAGAACTCCTTTCTGGCACCTTCCCCGGTGGAGTTGTGCATGTGGTGTGTTTGGAACATTTTGCCACCAGCCGAGTCCAAAATTCAGCGCTTCCCCATCTCAGCCCAGAAAGCAGGTAGAACAAGTTTTGTGGCGCCTTTCAGCTGCCTACCGGGGTACTGTAAAAACTACCAAGAGAACTCCTTTCTGGCACCTTCCTCGGTGGAGTTGTGCATGGGGTGTGTTTGGAACATTTTGTCACCAGCCGAGTCCAAAATTCAGCGCTTCCCCATCTCAGCCCAGAAAGCAGGTAGAACAAGTTTTGTGGTGCCTTTCAGCTGCCTACCGGGGTACTGTAAAAACTACCAAGAGAACTCCTTTCTGGCACCTTCCCCGGTGGAGTTGTGCATGGGGTGTGTTTGGAACATTTTGTCACCAGCCGAGTCCAAAATTCAGCGCTTCCCCATCTCAGCCCAGAAAGCAGGTAGAACAACTTTTGTGGCGCCTTTCAGCTGCCTACCGGGGTACTGTAAAAAGTACCAACAGAACTCCTTTCTGGCACCTTCCCCGGTGGAGTTGTGCATGGGGTGTGTTTGGAACCTTTTGTCACCAGCCGAGTCCAAAATTCAGCGGTTCCCCATCTCAGCCCAGAAAGCAGGTAGAACAAGTTTTGTGGCGCCTTTCAGCTGCCTACCGGGGTACTGTAAAAACTACCAACAGAATTCCTGTCTGGCACCTTCCTCGGTGGAGTTGTGCATGGGGTGTGTTTGGAACATTTTGTCACCAGCCGAGTCCAAAATTCAGCGCTTCCCCATCTCAGCCCAGAAAGCAGGTAGAACAAGTTTTGTGGTGCCTTTCAGCTGCCTACCGGGGTACTGTAAAAACTACCAAGAGAACTCCTTTCTGGCACCTTCCCCGGTGGAGTTGTGCATGGGGTGTGTTTGGAACATTTTGTCACCAGCCGAGTCCAAAATTCAGCGCTTCCCCATCTCAGCCCAGAAAGCAGGTAGAACAACTTTTGTGGCGCCTTTCAGCTGCCTACCGGGGTACTGTAAAAAGTACCAACAGAACTCCTTTCTGGCACCTTCCCCGGTGGAGTTGTGCATGGGGTGTGTTTGGAACCTTTTGTCACCAGCCGAGTCCAAAATTCAGCGGTTCCCCATCTCAGCCCAGAAAGCAGGTAGAACAAGTTTTGTGGCGCCTTTTAGCTGCCTACCGGGGTACTGTAAAAACTACCAACAGAATTCCTGTCTGGCACCTTCCCCAGTGGAGTTGTGCATGGGGTGTGTTTGGAATATTTTGTCACCAGCCGAGTCCAAAATTCAGCGGTTCCCATGTCAGTCCAGAAAGCAGGTAGAACAAGTTTTGTGGCGCCTTTCAGCTGCCTACCTGGGTACTGTAAAAACTATTAAGAAAACTCCTTTCTGGCACCTTTCCCGGTGGAGTTGTGCATGGGGTGTGTTTGGAACATTTTGTCACCAGCCGAGTCCAAAATTCAGCGCTTCCCCATCTCAGCCCAGAAAGCAGGTAGAACAAGTTTTGTGGCGCCTTTCAGCTGCCTACCGGGGTACTGTAAAAACTACCAAGAGAACTCCTTTCTGGCACCTTCCCCGGTGGAGTTGTGCATGGGGTGTGTTTGGAACATTTTGTCACCAGCCGAGTCCAAAATTCAGCGCTTCCCCATCTCAGCCCAGCAAGCAGGTAGAACAAGTTTTGTGGTGCCTTTCAGCTGCCTACCAGGGCAGTGTAAGAACTACACACAGAACTCCTTTCTGGCACCTTCCCCGGTGGAGTTGTGCATGGGGTGTGTTTGGAACATTTTGTCATCAGCCGAGTCCAAAATTCAGCGCTTCCCCATCTCAGCCCAGAAAGCAGGTAGAACAAGTTTTGTGGCGCCTTTCAGCTGCCTACCGGGGTACTGTAAAAACTACCAACAGAACTCCTTGCTGGCACCTTCCCCGGTGGAGTTGTGCATGGGGTGTGTTTGGAACATTTTGTCACCAGCCGAGTCCAAAAATCAGAGGTTCCCCATTTCAGCCCAGAAAGCAGGTAGAACAAGTTTTGTGGCGCCTTTCAGCTGCCTACCGGGGTAGTGTAAAAACTACCAAGAGAACTCCTTTCTGGCGCCTTCCCCGGTGGAGTTGTGCATGGGGTGTGTTTGGAACATTTTGCCACCAGCCGAGTCCAAAATTCAGCGGTTCCCCATCTCAGCCCAGAAAGCAGGTAGAACAAGTTTTGTGGCGCCTTTCAGCTGCCTACCGGGGTACTGTAAAAACTACCAAGAGAACTCCTTTCTGGCACCTTCCTCGGTGGAGTTGTGCATGGGGTGTGTTTGGAACATTTTGTCACCAGCCGAGTCCAAAATTCAGCGCTTCCCCATCTCAGCCCAGAAAGCAGGTAGAACAAGTTTTGTGGCGCCTTTCAGCTGCCTACCGGGGTACTGTAAAAACTACCAAGAGAACTACTTTCTGGCACCTTCCCCGGTGGAGTTGTGCATGGGCTGTGTTTGGAACATTTTGTCACCAGCCGAGTCCAAAATTCAGCGGTTCCCCATCTCAGCCCAGAAAGCAGGTAGAACAAGTTTTGTGGCGCCTTTCAGCTGCCTACCGGGGTACTGTAAAAACTACCAAGAGAACTCCTTTCTGGCACCTTCCCCGGTGGAGTTGTGCATGGGGTGTGTTTGGAACCTTTTGTCACCAGCCGAGTCCAAAATTCAGCACTTCCCCATCTCAGCCCAGAAAGCAGGTAGAACATCTTCTGTGGTGCCTTTCAGCTGCCTACCGGGGTACTATAAAAACTACCACGAGAACTCCTTTCTGGCACCTTCCTCGGTGGAGTTGCGCATGGGGTGTGTTTGGACAATTTTGTCAACAGCCGAGTCCAAAATTCAGCGCTTCCCCATCTCAGCCCAGAAAGCAGGTAGAACAAGTTTTGTGGCGCCTTTCAGCTGCCTACCGGGGCACTGTAAAAACTACCAAGAGAACTCCTTTCTGGCACCTTCCCCGGTGGAGTTGTGCATGGGGTGTGTTTGGAACATTTTGTCACCAGCCGAGTCCAAAATTCAGCGGTTCCCCATCTCAGCCCAGAAAGCAGGTAGAACAACTTTTGTGGCGCCTTTCAGCTGCCTACCGGGGTACTGTAAAAACTACCAACAGAACTCCTTTCTGGCACCTTCCCCGGTGGAGTTGTGCATGTGGTGTGTTTGGAACATTTTGCCACCAGCCGAGTCCAAAATTCAGCGCTTCCCCATCTCAGCCCAGAAAGCAGGTAGAACAAGTTTTGTGGCGCCTTTCAGCTGCCTACCGGGGTACTGTAAAAACTACCAGCAGAACTCCTTTCTGGCACCTTCCCCGGTGGAGTTGTGCATGGGGTGTGTTTGGAACATTTTGTCACCAGCCGAGTCCAAAATTCAGCGCTTCCCCATCTCAGCCCAGAAAGCAGGTAGAACAACTTTTGTGGCGCCTTTCAGCTGCCTACCGGGGTACTGTAAAAACTACCAACAGAACTCCTTTCTGGCACCTTCCCCGGTGGAGTTGTGCATGGGGTGTGTTTGGAACATTTTGTCACCAGCCGAGTCCAAAATTCAGCGCTTCCCCATCTCAGCCCAGAAAGCAGGTAGAACAAGTTTTGTGGCGCCTTTCAGCTGCCTACCAGGGTACTGTAAAAACTACCAAGAGAACTCCTTTCTGGCACCTTCCCCGGTGGAGTTGTGCATGGGGTGTGTTTGGAACCTTTTGTCACCAGCCGAGTCCAAAATTCAGCACTTCCCCATCTCAGCCCAGAAAGCAGGTAGAACATCTTCTGTGGTGCCTTTCAGCTGCCTACCGGGGTACTATAAAAACTACCACGAGAACTCCTTTCTGGCACCTTCCCCGGTGGAGTTGCGCATGGGGTGTGTTTGGACAATTTTGTCACCAGCCGAGTCCAAAATTCAGCGGTTCCCCATCTCAGCCCAGAAAGCAGGTAGAACAAGTTTTGTGGCGCCTTTCAGCTGCCTACCGGGGCACTGTAAAAACTACCAAGAGAACTCCTTTCTGGCACCTTCCCCGGTGGAGTTGTGCATGTGGTGTGTTTGGAACATTTTGCCACCAGCCGAGTCCAAAATTCAGCGCTTCCCCATCTCAGCCCAGAAAGCAGGTAGAACAACTTTTGTGGCGCCTTTCAGCTGCCTACCGAGGTACTGTAAAAACTACCAACAGAACTCCTTTCTGGCACCTTCCCCGGTGGAGTTTTGCATGGGGTGTGTTTGGAACA
The DNA here is from genome assembly GCF_023634085.1 of Falco cherrug. Classification (NCBI taxonomy): domain Eukaryota; kingdom Metazoa; phylum Chordata; class Aves; order Falconiformes; family Falconidae; genus Falco; species Falco cherrug. Next base: position 15,126,352 of record NC_073719.1, on the reverse strand, counting down.
TTTTGTCACCAGCCGAGTCCAAAATTCAGCGGTTCCCCATCTCAGCCCAGAAAGCAGGTAGAACAACTTTTGTGGCGCCTTTCAGCTGCCTACCGGGGTACTGTAAAAACTACCAACAGAATTCCTGTCTGGCACCTTCCCCGGTGGAGTTGTGCATGGGCTGTGTTTGGAACATTTTGTCACCAGCCGAGTCCAAAATTCAGCGGTTCCCCATCTCAGCCCAGAAAGCAGGTAGAACAAGTTTTGTGGCGCCTTTCAGCTGCCTACCGGGGTACTGTAAAAACTACCAAGAGAACTCCTTTCTGGCACCTTCCCCGGTGGAGTTGTGCATGGGGTGTGTTTGGAACCTTTTGTCACCAGCCGAGTCCAAAATTCAGCACTTCCCCATCTCAGCCCAGAAAGCAGGTAGAACATCTTCTGTGGTGCCTTTCAGCTGCCTACCGGGGTACTATAAAAACTACCACGAGAACTCCTTTCTGGCACCTTCCCCGGTGGAGTTGCGCATGGGGTGTGTTTGGACAATTTTGTCAACAGCCGAGTCCAAAATTCAGCGCTTCCCCATCTCAGCCCAGAAAGCAGGTAGAACAAGTTTTGTGGCGCCTTTCAGCTGCCTACCGGGGCACTGTAAAAACTACCAAGAGAACTCCTTTCTGGCACCTTCCCCGGTGGAGTTGTGCATGTGGTGTGTTTGGAACATTTTGCCACCAGCCGAGTCCAAAATTCAGCGCTTCCCCATCTCAGCCCAGAAAGCAGGTAGAACAAGTTTTGTGGCGCCTTTCAGCTGCCTACCGGGGTACTGTAAAAACTACCAGCAGAACTCCTTTCTGGCACCTTCCCCGGTGGAGTTGTGCATGGGGTGTGTTTGGAACATTTTGTCACCAGCCGAGTCCAAAATTCAGCGCTTCCCCATCTCGGCCCAGAAAGCAGGTAGAACAACTTTTGTGGCGCCTTTCAGCTGCCTACCGGGGTACTGTAAAAACTACCAACAGAACTCCTTTCTGGCACCTTCCCCGGTGGAGTTGTGCATGGGCTGTGTTTGGAACATTTTGTCACCAGCCGAGTCCAAAATTCAGCGCTTCCCCATCTCAGCCCAGAAAGCAGGTAGAACAAGTTTTGTGGCGCCTTTCAGCTGCCTACCAGGGTACTGTAAAAACTACCAAGAGAACTCCTTTCTGGCACCTTCCCCGGTGGAGTTGTGCATGGGGTGTGTTTGGAACCTTTTGTCACCAGCCGAGTCCAAAATTCAGCACTTCCCCATCTCAGCCCAGAAAGCAGGTAGAACATCTTCTGTGGTGCCTTTCAGCTGCCTACCGGGGTACTATAAAAACTACCACGAGAACTCCTTTCTGGCACCTTCCCCGGTGGAGTTGCGCATGGGGTGTGTTTGGACAATTTTGTCACCAGCCGAGTCCAAAATTCAGCGGTTCCCCATCTCAGCCCAGAAAGCAGGTAGAACAAGTTTTGTGGCGCCTTTCAGCTGCCTACCGGGGCACTGTAAAAACTACCAAGAGAACTCCTTTCTGGCACCTTCCCCGGTGGAGTTGTGCATGTGGTGTGTTTGGAACATTTTGCCACCAGCCGAGTCCAAAATTCAGCGCTTCCCCATCTCAGCCCAGAAAGCAGGTAGAACAACTTTTGTGGCGCCTTTCAGCTGCCTACCGGGGTACTGTAAAAACTACCAACAGAACTCCTTGCTGGCACCTTCCCCGGTGGAGTTGTGCATGGGGTGTGTTTGGAACATTTTGTCACCAGCCGAGTCCAAAATTCAGCGCTTCCCCATCTCAGCCCAGAAAGCAGGTAGAACAACTTTTGTGGCGCCTTTCAGCTGCCTACCGGGGTACTGTAAAAACTACCAAGAGAACTCCTTTCTGGCACCTTCCCCGGTGGAGTTGTGCATGGGGTGTGTTTGGAACATTTTGTCACCAGCCGAGTCCAAAATTCAGCGCTTCCCCATCTCAGCCCAGCAAGCAGGTAGAACAAGTTTTGTGGCGCCTTTCAGCTGCCTACCGGGGTACTGTAAAAACTACCAACAGAACTCCTTGCTGGCACCTTCCCCGGTGGAGTTGTGCATGGGGTGTGTTTGGAACATTTTGTCACCAGCCGAGTCCAAAAATCAGAGGTTCCCCATTTCAGCCCAGAAAGCAGGTAGAACAAGTTTTGTGGCGCCTTTCAGCTGCCTACCGGGGTAGTGTAAAAACTACCAAGAGAACTCCTTTCTGGCGCCTTCCCCGGTGGAGTTGTGCATGGGGTGTGTTTGGAACATTTTGCCACCAGCCGAGTCCAAAATTCAGCGGTTCCCCATCTCAGCCCAGAAAGCAGGTAGAACAAGTTTTGTGGCGCCTTTCAGCTGCCTACCGGGGTACTGTAAAAACTACCAAGAGAACTCCTTTCTGGCACCTTCCTCGGTGGAGTTGTGCATGGGGTGTGTTTGGAACATTTTGTCACCAGCCGAGTCCAAAATTCAGCGGTTCCCCATCTCAGCCCAGAAAGCAGGTAGAACAACTTTTGTGGCGCCTTTCAGCTGCCTACCGGGGTACTGTAAAAACTACCAACAGAATTCCTGTCTGGCACCTTCCCCGGTGGAGTTGTGCATGGGCTGTGTTTGGAACATTTTGTCACCAGCCGAGTCCAAAATTCAGCGGTTCCCCATCTCAGCCCAGAAAGCAGGTAGAACAAGTTTTGTGGCGCCTTTCAGCTGCCTACCGGGGTACTGTAAAAACTACCAAGAGAACTCCTTTCTGGCACCTTCCCCGGTGGAGTTGTGCATGGGGTGTGTTTGGAACCTTTTGTCACCAGCCGAGTCCAAAATTCAGCACTTCCCCATCTCAGCCCAGAAAGCAGGTAGAACATCTTCTGTGGTGCCTTTCAGCTGCCTACCGGGGTACTATAAAAACTACCACGAGAACTCCTTTCTGGCACCTTCCCCGGTGGAGTTGCGCATGGGGTGTGTTTGGACAATTTTGTCAACAGCCGAGTCCAAAATTCAGCGCTTCCCCATCTCAGCCCAGAAAGCAGGTAGAACAAGTTTTGTGGCGCCTTTCAGCTGCCTACCGGGGCACTGTAAAAACTACCAAGAGAACTCCTTTCTGGCACCTTCCCCGGTGGAGTTGTGCATGTGGTGTGTTTGGAACATTTTGCCACCAGCCGAGTCCAAAATTCAGCGCTTCCCCATCTCAGCCCAGAAAGCAGGTAGAACAAGTTTTGTGGCGCCTTTCAGCTGCCTACCGGGGTACTGTAAAAACTACCAGCAGAACTCCTTTCTGGCACCTTCCCCGGTGGAGTTGTGCATGGGGTGTGTTTGGAACATTTTGTCACCAGCCGAGTCCAAAATTCAGCGCTTCCCCATCTCAGCCCAGAAAGCAGGTAGAACAACTTTTGTGGCGCCTTTCAGCTGCCTACCGGGGTACTGTAAAAACTACCAACAGAACTCCTTTCTGGCACCTTCCCCGGTGGAGTTGTGCATGGGGTGTGTTTGGAACATTTTGTCACCAGCCGAGTCCAAAATTCAGCGCTTCCCCATCTCAGCCCAGAAAGCAGGTAGAACAAGTTTTGTGGCGCCTTTCAGCTGCCTACCAGGGTACTGTAAAAACTACCAAGAGAACTCCTTTCTGGCACCTTCCCCGGTGGAGTTGTGCATGGGGTGTGTTTGGAACCTTTTGTCACCAGCCGAGTCCAAAATTCAGCACTTCCCCATCTCAGCCCAGAAAGCAGGTAGAACATCTTCTGTGGTGCCTTTCAGCTGCCTACCGGGGTACTGTAAAAACTACCATGAGAACTCCTTTCTGGCACCTTCCCCGGTGGAGTTGCGCATGGGGTGTGTTTGGACAATTTTGTCACCAGCCGAGTCCAAAATTCAGCGGTTCCCCATCTCAGCCCAGAAAGCAGGTAGAACAAGTTTTGTGGCGCCTTTCAGCTGCCTACCGGGGCACTGTAAAAACTACCAAGAGAACTCCTTTCTGGCACCTTCCCCGGTGGAGTTGTGCATGTGGTGTGTTTGGAACATTTTGCCACCAGCCGAGTCCAAAATTCAGCGCTTCCCCATCTCAGCCCAGAAAGCAGGTAGAACAACTTTTGTGGCGCCTTTCAGCTGCCTACCGGGGTACTGTAAAAACTACCAACAGAACTCCTTGCTGGCACCTTCCCCGGTGGAGTTGTGCATGGGGTGTGTTTGGAACATTTTGTCACCAGCCGAGTCCAAAATTCAGCGCTTCCCCATCTCAGCCCAGAAAGCAGGTAGAACAACTTTTGTGGCGCCTTTCAGCTGCCTACCGGGGTACTGTAAAAACTACCAAGAGAACTCCTTTCTGGCACCTTCCCCGGTGGAGTTGTGCATGGGGTGTGTTTGGAACATTTTGTCACCAGCCGAGTCCAAAATTCAGCGCTTCCCCATCTCAGCCCAGCAAGCAGGTAGAACAAGTTTTGTGGTGCCTTTCAGCTGCCTACCAGGGCAGTGTAAGAACTACACACAGAACTCCTTTCTGGCACCTTCCCCGGTGGAGTTGTGCATGGGGTGTGTTTGGAACCTTTTGTCACCAGCCGAGTCCAAAATTCAGCACTTCCCCATCTCAGCCCAGAAAGCAGGTAGAACATCTTCTGTGGTGCCTTTCAGCTGCCTACCGGGGTACTGTAAAAACTACCATGAGAACTCCTTTCTGGCACCTTCCCCGGTGGAGTTGCGCATGGGGTGTGTTTGGACAATTTTGTCACCAGCCGAGTCCAAAATTCAGCGGTTCCCCATCTCAGCCCAGAAAGCAGGTAGAACAAGTTTTGTGGCGCCTTTCAGCTGCCTACCGGGGCACTGTAAAAACTACCAAGAGAACTCCTTTCTGGCACCTTCCCCGGTGGAGTTGTGCATGTGGTGTGTTTGGAACATTTTGCCACCAGCCGAGTCCAAAATTCAGCGCTTCCCCATCTCAGCCCAGAAAGCAGGTAGAACAACTTTTGTGGCGCCTTTCAGCTGCCTACCGGGGTACTGTAAAAACTACCAACAGAACTCCTTGCTGGCACCTTCCCCGGTGGAGTTGTGCATGGGGTGTGTTTGGAACATTTTGTCACCAGCCGAGTCCAAAATTCAGCGCTTCCCCATCTCAGCCCAGAAAGCAGGTAGAACAACTTTTGTGGCGCCTTTCAGCTGCCTACCGGGGTACTGTAAAAACTACCAAGAGAACTCCTTTCTGGCACCTTCCCCGGTGGAGTTGTGCATGGGGTGTGTTTGGAACATTTTGTCACCAGCCGAGTCCAAAATTCAGCGCTTCCCCATCTCAGCCCAGAAAGCAGGTAGAACAAGTTTTGTGGTGCCTTTCAGCTGCCTACCAGGGCAGTGTAAGAACTACACACAGAACTCCTTTCTGGCACCTTCCCCGGTGGAGTTGTGCATGGGGTGTGTTTGGAACATTTTGTCATCAGCCGAGTCCAAAATTCAGCGCTTCCCCATCTCAGCCCAGAAAGCAGGTAGAACAAGTTTTGTGGCGCCTTTCAGCTGCCTACCGGGGTACTGTAAAAACTACCAACAGAACTCCTTGCTGGCACCTTCCCCGGTGGAGTTGTGCATGGGGTGTGTTTGGAACATTTTGTCACCAGCCGAGTCCAAAAATCAGAGGTTCCCCATTTCAGCCCAGAAAGCAGGTAGAACAAGTTTTGTGGCGCCTTTCAGCTGCCTACCGGGGTAGTGTAAAAACTACCAAGAGAACTCCTTTCTGGCGCCTTCCCCGGTGGAGTTGTGCATGGGGTGTGTTTGGAACATTTTGCCACCAGCCGAGTCCAAAATTCAGCGGTTCCCCATCTCAGCCCAGAAAGCAGGTAGAACAAGTTTTGTGGCGCCTTTCAGCTGCCTACCGGGGTACTGTAAAAACTACCAAGAGAACTCCTTTCTGGCACCTTCCCCGGTGGAGTTGTGCATGGGGTGTGTTTGGAACATTTTGTCACCAGCCGAGTCCAAAATTCAGCGCTTCCCCATCTCAGCCCAGAAAGCAGGTAGAACAAGTTTTGTGGCGCCTTTCAGCTGCCTACCGGGGTACTGTAAAAACTACCAAGAGAACTCCTTTCTGGCACCTTCCCCGGTGGAGTTGTGCATGGGGTGTGTTTGGAACATTTTGTCACCAGCCGAGTCCAAAATTCAGCGGTTCCCCATCTCAGCCCAGAAAGCAGGTAGAACAAGTTTTGTGGCGCCTTTCAGCTGCCTACCGGGGTACTGTAAAAACTACCAAGAGAACTCCTTTCTGGCACCTTCCCCGGTGGAGTTGTGCATGGGCTGTGTTTGGAACATTTTGTCACCAGCCGAGTCCAAAATTCAGCGGTTCCCCATCTCAGCCCAGAAAGCAGGTAGAACAAGTTTTGTGGCGCCTTTCAGCTGCCTACCGGGGTACTGTAAAAACTACCAAGAGAACTCCTTTCTGGCACCTTCCCCGGTGGAGTTGTGCATGGGGTGTGTTTGGAACCTTTTGTCACCAGCCGAGTCCAAAATTCAGCACTTCCCCATCTCAGCCCAGAAAGCAGGTAGAACATCTTCTGTGGTGCCTTTCAGCTGCCTACCGGGGTACTATAAAAACTACCACGAGAACTCCTTTCTGGCACCTTCCTCGGTGGAGTTGCGCATGGGGTGTGTTTGGACAATTTTGTCAACAGCCGAGTCCAAAATTCAGCGCTTCCCCATCTCAGCCCAGAAAGCAGGTAGAACAAGTTTTGTGGCGCCTTTCAGCTGCCTACCGGGGCACTGTAAAAACTACCAAGAGAACTCCTTTCTGGCACCTTCCCCGGTGGAGTTGTGCATGGGGTGTGTTTGGAACATTTTGTCACCAGCCGAGTCCAAAATTCAGCGGTTCCCCATCTCAGCCCAGAAAGCAGGTAGAACAACTTTTGTGGCGCCTTTCAGCTGCCTACCGGGGTACTGTAAAAACTACCAACAGAACTCCTTTCTGGCACCTTCCCCGGTGGAGTTGTGCATGTGGTGTGTTTGGAACATTTTGCCACCAGCCGAGTCCAAAATTCAGCGCTTCCCCATCTCAGCCCAGAAAGCAGGTAGAACAAGTTTTGTGGCGCCTTTCAGCTGCCTACCGGGGTACTGTAAAAACTACCAGCAGAACTCCTTTCTGGCACCTTCCCCGGTGGAGTTGTGCATGGGGTGTGTTTGGAACATTTTGTCACCAGCCGAGTCCAAAATTCAGCGCTTCCCCATCTCAGCCCAGAAAGCAGGTAGAACAACTTTTGTGGCGCCTTTCAGCTGCCTACCGGGGTACTGTAAAAACTACCAACAGAACTCCTTTCTGGCACCTTCCCCGGTGGAGTTGTGCATGGGGTGTGTTTGGAACATTTTGTCACCAGCCGAGTCCAAAATTCAGCGCTTCCCCATCTCAGCCCAGAAAGCAGGTAGAACAAGTTTTGTGGCGCCTTTCAGCTGCCTACCAGGGTACTGTAAAAACTACCAAGAGAACTCCTTTCTGGCACCTTCCCCGGTGGAGTTGTGCATGGGGTGTGTTTGGAACCTTTTGTCACCAGCCGAGTCCAAAATTCAGCACTTCCCCATCTCAGCCCAGAAAGCAGGTAGAACATCTTCTGTGGTGCCTTTCAGCTGCCTACCGGGGTACTATAAAAACTACCACGAGAACTCCTTTCTGGCACCTTCCCCGGTGGAGTTGCGCATGGGGTGTGTTTGGACAATTTTGTCACCAGCCGAGTCCAAAATTCAGCGGTTCCCCATCTCAGCCCAGAAAGCAGGTAGAACAAGTTTTGTGGCGCCTTTCAGCTGCCTACCGGGGCACTGTAAAAACTACCAAGAGAACTCCTTTCTGGCACCTTCCCCGGTGGAGTTGTGCATGTGGTGTGTTTGGAACATTTTGCCACCAGCCGAGTCCAAAATTCAGCGCTTCCCCATCTCAGCCCAGAAAGCAGGTAGAACAACTTTTGTGGCGCCTTTCAGCTGCCTACCGAGGTACTGTAAAAACTACCAACAGAACTCCTTTCTGGCACCTTCCCCGGTGGAGTTTTGCATGGGGTGTGTTTGGAACATTTTGTCACCAGCCGAGTCCAAAATTCAGCGGTTCCCCATCTCAGCCCAGAAAGCAGGTAGAACAACTTTTGTGGCGCCTTTCAGCTGCCTACCGGGGTACTGTAAAAACTACCAACAGAATTCCTGTCTGGCACCTTCCCCGGTGGAGTTGTGCATGGGCTGTGTTTGGAACATTTTGTCACCAGCCGAGTCCAAAATTCAGCGGTTCCCCATCTCAGCCCAGAAAGCAGGTAGAACAAGTTTTGTGGCGCCTTTCAGCTGCCTACCGGGGTACTGTAAAAACTACCAAGAGAACTCCTTTCTGGCACCTTCCCCGGTGGAGTTGTGCATGGGGTGTGTTTGGAACCTTTTGTCACCAGCCGAGTCCAAAATTCAGCACTTCCCCATCTCAGCCCAGAAAGCAGGTAGAACATCTTCTGTGCTGCCTTTCAGCTGCCTACCGGGGTACTATAAAAACTACCACGAGAACTCCTTTCTGGCACCTTCCCCGGTGGAGTTGCGCATGGGGTGTGTTTGGACAATTTTGTCAACAGCCGAGTCCAAAATTCAGCGCTTCCCCATCTCAGCCCAGAAAGCAGGTAGAACAAGTTTTGTGGCGCCTTTCAGCTGCCTACCGGGGCACTGTAAAAACTACCAAGAGAACTCCTTTCTGGCACCTTCCCCGGTGGAGTTGTGCATGTGGTGTGTTTGGAACATTTTGCCACCAGCCGAGTCCAAAATTCAGCGGTTCCCCATCTCAGCCCAGAAAGCAGGTAGAACAAGTTTTGTGGCGCCTTTCAGCTGCCTACCGGGGTACTGTAAAAACTACCAGCAGAACTCCTTTCTGGCACCTTCCCCGGTGGAGTTGTGCATGGGGTGTGTTTGGAACATTTTGTCACCAGCCGAGTCCAAAATTCAGCGCTTCCCCATCTCAGCCCAGAAAGCAGGTAGAACAACTTTTGTGGCGCCTTTCAGCTGCCTACCGGGGTACTGTAAAAACTACCAACAGAACTCCTTTCTGGCACCTTCCCCGGTGGAGTTGTGCATGGGGTGTGTTTGGAACATTTTGTCACCAGCCGAGTCCAAAATTCAGCGCTTCCCCATCTCAGCCCAGAAAGCAGGTAGAACAAGTTTTGTGGCGCCTTTCAGCTGCCTACCAGGGTACTGTAAAAACTACCAAGAGAACTCCTTTCTGGCACCTTCCCCGGTGGAGTTGTGCATGGGGTGTGTTTGGAACCTTTTGTCACCAGCCGAGTCCAAAATTCAGCACTTCCCCATCTCAGCCCAGAAAGCAGGTAGAACATCTTCTGTGGTGCCTTTCAGCTGCCTACCGGGGTACTATAAAAACTACCACGAGAACTCCTTTCTGGCACCTTCCCCGGTGGAGTTGCGCATGGGGTGTGTTTGGACAATTTTGTCACCAGCCGAGTCCAAAATTCAGCGGTTCCCCATCTCAGCCCAGAAAGCAGGTAGAACAAGTTTTGTGGCGCCTTTCAGCTGCCTACCGGGGCACTGTAAAAACTACCAAGAGAACTCCTTTCTGGCACCTTCCCCGGTGGAGTTGTGCATGTGGTGTGTTTGGAACATTTTGCCACCAGCCGAGTCCAAAATTCAGCGCTTCCCCATCTCAGCCCAGAAAGCAGGTAGAACAACTTTTGTGGCGCCTTTCAACTGCCTACCGGGGTACTGTAAAAACTACCAACAGAACTCCTTGCTGGCACCTTCCCCGGTGGAGTTGTGCATGGGGTGTGTTTGGAACATTTTGTCACCAGCCGAGTCCAAAATTGGCGAGTTTCCCCATCTCAGCCCAGAAAGCAGGTAGAACAAGTTTTGTGGCGCCTTTCAGCTGCCTACCGGGGTACTGTAAAAACTACCAAGAGAACTCCTTTCTGGCACCTTCCCCGGTGGAGTTGTGCATGGGGTGTGTTTGGAACATTTTGTCACCAGCCGAGTCCATAATCAGAGGTTCCCCATTTCAGCCCAGAAAGCAGGTAGAAGAAGTTTTGTGGCGCCTTTCAGCTGCCTACCGGGGTAGTGTAAAAACTGCCAAGAGAACTCCTTTCTGGCACCTTCCCTGGTGGAGTTGTGCATGGGGTGTGTTTGGAACATTTTGTCACCAGCCGAGTCCAAAATTCAGCGCTTCCCCATCTCAGCCCAGAAAGCAGGTAGAACAACTTTTGTGGCGCCTTTCAGCTGCCTACCGGGGGTACTGTAAAAACTACCAAGAGAACTCCTTTCTGGCACCTTCCCCGGTGGAGTTGTGCATGTGGTGTGTTTGGAACATTTTGCCACCAGCCGAGTCCAAAATTCAGCGCTTCCCCATCTCAGCCCAGAAAGCAGGTAGAACAAGTTTTGTGGCGCCTTTCAGCTGCCTACCGGGGTACTGTAAAAACTACCAAGAGAACTCCTTTCTGGCACCTTCCTCGGTGGAGTTGTGCATGGGGTGTGTTTGGAACATTTTGTCACCAGCCGAGTCCAAAATTCAGCGCTTCCCCATCTCAGCCCAGAAAGCAGGTAGAACAAGTTTTGTGGTGCCTTTCAGCTGCCTACCGGGGTACTGTAAAAAGTACCAACAGAACTCCTTTCTGGCACCTTCCCCGGTGGAGTTGTGCATGGGGTGTGTTTGGAACCTTTTGTCACCAGCCGAGTCCAAAATTCAGCGGTTCCCCATCTCAGCCCAGAAAGCAGGTAGAACAAGTTTTGTGGCGCCTTTCAGCTGCCTACCGGGGTACTGTAAAAACTACCAACAGAATTCCTGTCTGGCACCTTCCCCAGTGGAGTTGTGCATGGGGTGTGTTTGGAATATTTTGTCACCAGCCGAGTCCAAAATTCAGCGGTTCCCATGTCAGTCCAGAAAGCAGGTAGAACAAGTTTTGTGGCGCCTTTCAGCTGCCTACCAGGGTACTGTAAAAACTACCAAGAGAACTCCTTTCTGGCACCTTCCCCGGTGGAGTTGTGCATGGGGTGTGTTTGGAACCTTTTGTCACCAGCCGAGTCCAAAATTCAGCACTTCCCCATCTCAGCCCAGAAAGCAGGTAGAACATCTTCTGTGGTGCCTTTCAGCTGCCTACCGGGGTACTATAAAAACTACCACGAGAACTCCTTTCTGGCAACTTCCCCGGTGGAGTTGCGCATGGGGTGTGTTTGGACAATTTTGTCACCAGCCGAGTCCAAAATTCAGCGCTTCCCCATCTCAGCCCAGAAAGCAGGTAGAACAAGTTTTTGTGGCGCCTTTCAGCTGCCTACCGGGGCACTGTAAAAACTACCAAGAGAACTCCTTTCTGGCACCTTCCCCGGTGGAGTTGTGCATGTGGTGTGTTTGGAACATTTTGCCACCAGCCGAGTCCAAAATTCAGCGCTTCCCCATCTCAGCCCAGAAAGCAGGTAGAACAACTTTTGTGGCGCCTTTCAACTGCCTACCGGGGTACTGTAAAAACTACCAACAGAACTCCTTGCTGGCACCTTCCCCGGTGGAGTTGTGCATGGGGTGTGTTTGGAACATTTTGTCACCAGCCGAGTCCAAAATTCAGCGGTTCCCCATCTCAGCCCAGAAAGCAGGTAGAACAAGTTTTGTGGCGCCTTTCAGCTGCCTACCGGGGGTACTGTAAAAACTACCAAGAGAACTCCTTTCTGGCACCTTCCCCGGTGGAGTTGTGCATGGGGTGTGTTTGGAACATTTTGTCACCAGCCGAGTCCATAATCAGAGGTTCCCCATTTCAGCCCAGAAAGCAGGTAGAAGAAGTTTTGTGGCGCCTTTCAGCTGCCTACCGGGGTAGTGTAAAAACTGCCAAGAGAACTCCTTTCTGGCACCTTCCCTGGTGGAGTTGTGCATGGGGTGTGTTTGGAACATTTTGTCACCAGCCGAGTCCAAAATTCAGCGCTTCCCCATCTCAGCCCAGAAAGCAGGTAGAACAACTTTTGTGGCGCCTTTCAGCTGCCTACCGGGGTACTGTAAAAAACTACCAAGAGAACTCCTTTCTGGCACCTTCCCCGGTGGAGTTGTGCATGTGGTGTGTTTGGAACATTTTGCCACCAGCCGAGTCCAAAATTCAGCGCTTCCCCATCTCAGCCCAGAAAGCAGGTAGAACAAGTTTTGTGGCGCCTTTCAGCTGCCTACCGGGGTACTGTAAAAACTACCAAGAGAACTCCTTTCTGGCACCTTCCTCGGTGGAGTTGTGCATGGGGTGTGTTTGGAACATTTTGTCACCAGCCGAGTCCAAAATTCAGCGCTTCCCCATCTCAGCCCAGAAAGCAGGTAGAACAAGTTTTGTGGTGCCTTTCAGCTGCCTACCGGGGTACTGTAAAAAGTACCAACAGAACTCCTTTCTGGCACCTTCCCCGGTGGAGTTGTGCATGGGGTGTGTTTGGAACCTTTTGTCACCAGCCGAGTCCAAAATTCAGCGGTTCCCCATCTCAGCCCAGAAAGCAGGTAGAACAAGTTTTGTGGCGCCTTTCAGCTGCCTACCGGGGTACTGTAAAAACTACCAACAGAATTCCTGTCTGGCACCTTCCCCAGTGGAGTTGTGCATGGGGTGTGTTTGGAATATTTTGTCACCAGCCGAGTCCAAAATTCAGCGGTTCCCATGTCAGTCCAGAAAGCAGGTAGAACAAGTTTTGTGGCGCCTTTCAGCTGCCTACCTGGGTACTGTAAAAACTATTAAGAAAACTCCTTTCTGGCACCTTTCCCGGTGGAGTTGTGCATGGGGTGTGTTTGGAACATTTTGTCACCAGCCGAGTCCAAAATTCAGCGGTTCCCCATCTCAGCCCAGAAAGCAGGTAGAACAAGTTTTGTGGCGCCTTTCAGCTGCCTACCGGGGTACTGTAAAAACTACCAAGAGAACTCCTTTCTGGCACCTTCCCCGGTGGAGTTGTGCATGGGCTGTGTTTGGAACATTTTGTCACCAGCCGAGTCCAAAATTCAGCGGTTCCCCATCTCAGCCCAGAAAGCAGGTAGAACAAGTTTTGTGGCGCCTTTCAGCTGCCTACCGGGGTACTGTAAAAACTACCAAGAGAACTCCTTTCTGGCACCTTCCCCGGTGGAGTTGTGCATGGGGTGTGTTTGGAACCTTTTGTCACCAGCCGAGTCCAAAATTCAGCACTTCCCCATCTCAGCCCAGAAAGCAGGTAGAACATCTTCTGTGGTGCCTTTCAGCTGCCTACCGGGGTACTGTAAAAACTACCAAGAGAACTCCTTTCTGGCACCTTCCCCGGTGGAGTTGTGCATGGGGTGTGTTTGGAACATTTTGTCACCAGCCGAGTCCAAAATTCAGCGCTTCCCCATCTCAGCCCAGCAAGCAGGTAGAACAAGTTTTGTGGTGCCTTTCAGCTGCCTACCAGGGCAGTGTAAGAACTACACACAGAACTCCTTTCTGGCACCTTCCCCGGTGGAGTTGTGCATGGGGTGTGTTTGGAACATTTTGTCATCAGCCGAGTCCAAAATTCAGCGCTTCCCCATCTCAGCCCAGAAAGCAGGTAGAACAAGTTTTGTGGCGCCTTTCAGCTGCCTACCGGGGTACTGTAAAAACTACCAACAGAACTCCTTGCTGGCACCTTCCCCGGTGGAGTTGTGCATGGGGTGTGTTTGGAACATTTTGTCACCAGCCGAGTCCAAAAATCAGAGGTTCCCCATTTCAGCCCAGAAAGCAGGTAGAACAAGTTTTTGTGGCGCCTTTCAGCTGCCTACCGGGGTAGTGTAAAAAACTACCAAGAGAACTCCTTTCTGGCGCCTTCCCCGGTGGAGTTGTGCATGGGGTGTGTTTGGAACATTTTGCCACCAGCCGAGTCCAAAATTCAGCGGTTCCCCATCTCAGCCCAGAAAGCAGGTAGAACAAGTTTTGTGGCGCCTTTCAGCTGCCTACCGAGGTACTGTAAAAACTACCAAGAGAACTCCTTTCTGGCACCTTCCTCGGTGGAGTTGTGCATGGGGTGTGTTTGGAACATTTTGTCACCAGCCGAGTCCAAAATTCAGCGCTTCCCCATCTCAGCCCAGAAAGCAGGTAGAACAAGTTTTGTGGCGCCTTTCAGCTGCCTACCGGGGTACTGTAAAAACTACCAAGAGAACTCCTTTCTGGCACCTTCCCCGGTGGAGTTGTGCATGGGGTGTGTTTGGAACATTTTGTCACCAGCCGAGTCCAAAATTCAGCGGTTCCCCATCTCAGCCCAGAAAGCAGGTAGAACAAGTTTTGTGGCGCCTTTCAGCTGCCTACCGGGGTACTGTAAAAACTACCAAGAGAACTCCTTTCTGGCACCTTCCCCGGTGGAGTTGTGCATGGGCTGTGTTTGGAACATTTTGTCACCAGCCGAGTCCAAAATTCAGCGGTTCCCCATCTCAGCCCAGAAAGCAGGTAGAACAAGTTTTGTGGCGCCTTTCAGCTGCCTACCGGGGTACTGTAAAAACTACCAAGAGAACTCCTTTCTGGCACCTTCCCCGGTGGAGTTGTGCATGGGGTGTGTTTGGAACCTTTTGTCACCAGCCGAGTCCAAAATTCAGCACTTCCCCATCTCAGCCCAGAAAGCAGGTAGAACATCTTCTGTGGTGCCTTTCAGCTGCCTACCGGGGTACTATAAAAACTACCACGAGAACTCCTTTCTGGCACCTTCCTCGGTGGAGTTGCGCATGGGGTGTGTTTGGACAATTTTGTCAACAGCCGAGTCCAAAATTCAGCGCTTCCCCATCTCAGCCCAGAAAGCAGGTAGAACAAGTTTTGTGGCGCCTTTCAGCTGCCTACCGGGGCACTGTAAAAAACTACCAAGAGAACTCCTTTCTGGCACCTTCCCCGGTGGAGTTGTGCATGGGGTGTGTTTGGAACATTTTGTCACCAGCCGAGTCCAAAATTCAGCGGTTCCCCATCTCAGCCCAGAAAGCAGGTAGAACAACTTTTGTGGCGCCTTTCAGCTGCCTACCGGGGTACTGTAAAAACTACCAACAGAACTCCTTTCTGGCACCTTCCCCGGTGGAGTTGTGCATGTGGTGTGTTTGGAACATTTTGCCACCAGCCGAGTCCAAAATTCAGCGCTTCCCCATCTCAGCCCAGAAAGCAGGTAGAACAAGTTTTGTGGCGCCTTTCAGCTGCCTACCGGGGTACTGTAAAAACTACCAGCAGAACTCCTTTCTGGCACCTTCCCCGGTGGAGTTGTGCATGGGGTGTGTTTGGAACATTTTGTCACCAGCCGAGTCCAAAATTCAGCGCTTCCCCATCTCAGCCCAGAAAGCAGGTAGAACAACTTTTGTGGCGCCTTTCAGCTGCCTACCGGGGTACTGTAAAAACTACCAACAGAACTCCTTTCTGGCACCTTCCCCGGTGGAGTTGTGCATGGGGTGTGTTTGGAACATTTTGTCACCAGCCGAGTCCAAAATTCAGCGCTTCCCCATCTCAGCCCAGAAAGCAGGTAGAACAAGTTTTGTGGCGCCTTTCAGCTGCCTACCAGGGTACTGTAAAAACTACCAAGAGAACTCCTTTCTGGCACCTTCCCCGGTGGAGTTGTGCATGGGGTGTGTTTGGAACCTTTTGTCACCAGCCGAGTCCAAAATTCAGCACTTCCCCATCTCAGCCCAGAAAGCAGGTAGAACATCTTCTGTGGTGCCTTTCAGCTGCCTACCGGGGGTACTATAAAAACTACCACGAGAACTCCTTTCTGGCACCTTCCCCGGTGGAGTTGCGCATGGGGTGTGTTTGGACAATTTTGTCACCAGCCGAGTCCAAAAATTCAGCGGTTCCCCATCTCAGCCCAGAAAGCAGGTAGAACAAGTTTTGTGGCGCCTTTCAGCTGCCTACCGGGGCACTGTAAAAACTACCAAGAGAACTCCTTTCTGGCACCTTCCCCGGTGGAGTTGTGCATGTGGTGTGTTTGGAACATTTTGCCACCAGCCGAGTCCAAAATTCAGCGCTTCCCCATCTCAGCCCAGAAAGCAGGTAGAACAACTTTTGTGGCGCCTTTCAGCTGCCTACCGAGGTACTGTAAAAACTACCAAGAGAATTCCTTTCTGGCACCTTCCCCGGTGGAGTTTTGCATGGGGTGTGTTTGGAACATTTTGTCACCAGCCGAGTCCAAAATTCAGCGGTTCCCCATCTCAGCCCAGAAAGCAAGTAGAACAACTTTTGTGGCGCCTTTCAGCTGCCTACCGGGGTACTGTAAAAACTACCAACAGAATTCCTGTCTGGCACCTTCCCCGGTGGAGTTGTGCATGGGCTGTGTTTGGAACATTTTGTCACCAGCCGAGTCCAAAATTCAGCGGTTCCCCATCTCAGCCCAGAAAGCAGGTAGAACAAGTTTTGTGGCGCCTTTCAGCTGCCTACCGGGGTACTGTAAAAACTACCAAGAGAACTCCTTTCTGGCACCTTCCCCGGTGGAGTTGTGCATGGGGTGTGTTTGGAACCTTTTGTCACCAGCCGAGTCCAAAATTCAGCACTTCCCCATCTCAGCCCAGAAAGCAGGTAGAACATCTTCTGTGGTGCCTTTCAGCTGCCTACCGGGGTACTATAAAAACTACCACGAGAACTCCTTTCTGGCACCTTCCCCGGTGGAGTTGCGCATGGGGTGTGTTTGGAACATTTTGTCACCAGCCGAGTCCAAAATTCAGCGCTTCCCCGTCTCAGCCCAGAAAGCAGGTAGAACAAGTTTTGTGGCGCCTTTCAGCTGCCTACCGGGGCACTGTAAAAACTACCAAGAGAACTCCTTTCTGGCACCTTCCCCGGTGGAGTTGTGCATGGGGTGTGTTTGGAACATTTTGCCACCAGCCGAGTCCAAAATTCAGCGGTTCCCCAGCTCAGCCCAGAAAGCAGGTAGAACATCTTTTGTGGTGCCTTTCAGCTGCCTACCGGGGTACTGTAAAAACTACCAACAGAATTCCTTTCTGGCACCTTCCCCGGTGGAGTTGTGCATGGGGTGTGTTTGGAACATTTTGTCACCAGCATAGTCCAAAATTCAGCAGTTCCCCATCTCAGCCCAGAAAGCAGGTAGAACAACTTTTGTGGCGCCTTTCAGCTGCCTACCGGGGTACTGTAAAAACTACCAAGAGAACTCCTTTCTGGCACCTTCCCCGGTGGAGTTGTGCATGGGGTGTGTTTGGAACATTATGTCACCAGCCGAGTCCAAAATTCAGCGGTTCCCCATCTCAGCCCAGAAAGCAGGTAGAACAAGTTTTGTGGCGCCTTTCAGCTGCCTACCGGGGTACTGTAAAAACTACCAAGAGAACTCCTTTCTGGCACCTTCCCCGGTGGAGTTGTGCATGGGGTGTGTTTGGAACATTTTGTCTCCAGCCGAGTCCAAAATTCAGCGGTTCCCCGTCTCAGCCCAGAAAGCAGGTAGAACAAGTTTTGTGGCGCCTTTCAGCTGCCTACCGGGGCACTGTAAAAACTACCAAGAGAACTCCTTTCTGGCACCTTCCCCGGTGGAGTTGTGCATGGGGTGTGTTTGGAACATTTTGTCACCAGCCGAGTCCAAAATTCAGCGCTTCCCCATCTCAGCCCAGAAAGCAGGTAGAACTAGTTTTGTGGCGCCTTTCAGCTGCCTACCGGGGGTACTGTAAAAACTACCAAGAGAACTCCTTTCTGGCACCTTCCCCGGTGGAGTTGTGCATGGGGTGTGTTTGGAACATTTTGTCACCAGCCGAGTCCAAAATTCAGCGCTTCCCCGTCTCAGCCCAGAAAGCAGGTAGAACAAGTTTTGTGGCGCCTTTCAGCTGCCTACCGGGGCACTGAAAAAACTACCAAGAGAACTCCTTTCTGGCACCTTCCCCGGTGGAGTTGTGCATGGGGTGTGTTTGGAACATTTTGTCACCAGCCGAGTCCAAAATTCAGCGCTTCCCCATCTCAGCCCAGAAAGCAGGTAGAACATCTTTTGTGGTGCCTTTCAGCTGCCTACCGGGGTACTGTAAAAACTACCAACAGAATTCCTTTCTGGCACCTTCCCCGGTGGAGTTGTGCATGGGGTGTGTTTGGAACATTTTGTCACCAGCCGAGTCCAAAATTCAGCGCTTCCCCATCTCAGCCCAGAAAGCAGGTAGAACAAGTTTTGTGGTGCCTTTCAGCTGCCTACCGGGGTACTGTAAAAACTACCAACAGAATTCCTTTCTGGCACCTTCCACGGTGGAGTTGTGCATGGGGTGTGTTTGGAACATTTTGTCACCAGCCGAGTCCAAAATTCAGCGCTTCCCCATCTCAGCCCAGAAAGCAGGTAGAAAAACTTTTGTGGCGCCTTTCAGCTGCCTACCGAGGTACTGTAAAAAACTACCAAGAGAACTCCTTTCTGGCACCTTCCCCGGTGGAGTTGTGCATGGGGTGTGTTTGGAACATTTTGTCACCAGCCGAGTCCAAAATTCAGCGCTTCCCCGTCTCAGCCCAGAAAGCAGGTAGAACAAGTTTTGTGGCGCCTTTCAGCTGCCTACCGGGGTAGTGTAAAAACTACCAACAGAACTCGTTTCTGGCACCTTCCCCGGTGAGTTGTGCATGGGGTGTGTTTAGAACATTATGTCACCAGCCGAGTCCAAAATTCAGCGGTTCCCCATCTCAGCCAAGAAAGCAGGTAGAACAAGTTTTGTGGCGCCTTTCAGCTGCCTACCGGGGGTACTGTAAAAACTACCAAGAGAACTCCTTTCTGGCACCTTCCCCGGTGGAGTTGTGCATGGGGTGTGTTTGGAACATTTTGTCTCCAGCCGAGTCCAAAATTCAGCGGTTCCCCGTCTCAGCCCAGAAAGCAGGTAGAACAAGTTTTGTGGCGCCTTTCAGCTGCCTACCGGGGCACTGTAAAAACTACCAAGAGAACTCCTTTCTGGCACCTTCCCCGGTGGAGTTGTGCATGGGGTGTGCTTGGAACATTTTGTCTCCAGCCGAGTCCAAAATTCAGCGCTTCCCCATCTCAGCCCAGAAAGCAGGTAGAACAAGTTTTGTGGCGCCTTTCAGCTGC
This sequence comes from Falco cherrug, assembly GCF_023634085.1. Taxonomy (NCBI): domain Eukaryota; kingdom Metazoa; phylum Chordata; class Aves; order Falconiformes; family Falconidae; genus Falco; species Falco cherrug. Next base: position 15,107,463 of record NC_073719.1, on the reverse strand, counting down.
CTACCGGGGTACTGTAAAAACTACCAAGAGAACTCCTTTCTGGCACCTTCCCCGGTGGAGTTGTGCATGGGGTGTGTTTGGAACATTTTGTCTCCAGCCGAGTCCAAAATTCAGCGCTTCCCCGTCTCAGCCCAGAAAGCAGGTAGAACAAGTTTTGTGGCGCCTTTCAGCTGCCTACCGGGGCACTGAAAAAACTACCAAGAGAACTCCTTTCTGGCACCTTCCCCGGTGGAGTTGTGCATGGGGTGTGTTTGGAACATTTTGTCACCAGCCGAGTCCAAAATTCAGCGCTTCCCCAGCTCAGCCCAGAAAGCAGGTAGAACAACTTTTGTGGTGCCTTTCAGCTGCCTACCGGGGTACTGTAAAAACTACCAACAGAATTCCTTTCTGGCACCTTCCCCGGTGGAGTTGTGAATGGGGTGTGTTTGGAACATTTTGTCACCAGCCGAGTCCAAAATTCAGCGGTTCCCCATCTCAGCCCAGAAAGCAGGTAGAACAAGTTTTGTGGTGCCTTTCAGCTGCCTACCGGGGTACTGTAAAAACTACCAAGAGAACTCCTTTCTGGCACCTTCCCCGGTGGAGTTGTGCATGGGGTGTGTTTGGAACATTTTGTCACCAGCCGAGTCCAAAATTCAGCGCTTCCCCATCTCAGCCCAGAAAGCAGGTAGAACATCTTTTGTGGTGCCTTTCAGCTGCCTACCGGGGTACTGTAAAAACTACCAACAGAATTCCTTTCTGGCACCTTCCCCGGTGGAGTTGTGCATGGGGTGTGTTTGGAACATTTTGTCACCAGCCGAGTCCAAAATTCAGCGCTTCCCCATCTCAGCCCAGAAAGCAGGTAGAACATCTTTTGTGGTGCCTTTCAGCTGCCTACCGGGGTACTGTAAAAACTACCAACAGAATTCCTTTCTGGCACCTTCCCCGGTGGAGTTGTGCATGGGGTGTGTTTGGAACATTTTGTCACCAGCCGAGTCCAAAATTCAGCGGTTCCCCATCTCAGCCCAGAAAGCAGGTAGAACAACTTTTGTGGCGCCTTTCAGCTGCCTACCGGGGTACTGTAAAAACTACTAAGAGAACTCCTTTCTGGCACCTTCCCCGGTGGAGTTGTGCATGGGGTGTGTTTGGAACATTATGGCACCAGCCGAGTCCAAAATTCAGCGCTTCCCCATCTCAGCCCAGAAAGCAGGTAGAACAACTTTTGTGGCGCCTTTCAGCTGCCTACCGGGGCACTGTAAAAAACTACCAAGAGAACTCCTTTCTGGCACCTTCCCCGGTGGAGTTGTGCATGGGGTGTGTTTGGAACATTTTGTCACCAGCCGAGTCCAAATTCAGCGGTTCCCCATCTCAGCCCAGAAAGCAGGTAGAACAACTTTTGTGGCGCCTTTCAGCTGCCTACCAGGGCACTGTAAAAACTACCAACAGAACTCCTTTCTGGCACCTTCCCCGGTGGAGTTGTGCATGGGGTGTGTTTGGAACATTTTGTCACCAGCCGAGTCCAAAATTCAGCGCTTCCCCGTCTCAGCCCAGAAAACAGGTAGAACAAGTTTTGTGGCGCCTTTCAGCTGCCTACCGGGGCACTGTAAAAACTACCAACAGAACTTCTTTCTGGCACCTTCCCCGGTGGAGTTGTGCATGGGGTGTGTTTGGAACATTTTGTCACCAGCCGAGTCCAAAATTCAGCGCTTCCCCATCTCAGCCCAGAAAGCAGGTAGAACAAGTTTTGTGGCGCCTTTCAGCTGCCTACCGGGGTACTGTAAAAACTACCAACAGAACTCCTTTCTGGCACCTTCCCTGGTGGAGTTGTGCATGGGGTGCGTTTGGAACATTTTGTCACCAGCCGAGTCCAAAATTCAGCGCTTCCCCATCTCAGCCCAGAAAGCAGGTAGAACATCTTTTGTGGTGCCTTTTAGCTGCCTACCGGGGTACTGTAAAAACTACCAACAGAATTCCTTTCTGGCACCTTCCCCGGTGGAGTTGTGCATGGGGTGTGTTTGGAACATTATGTCACCAGCCGAGTCCAAAATTCAGCGCTTCCCCATCTCAGCCCAGAAAGCAGGTAGAACAAGTTTTGTGGTGCCTTTCAGCTGCCTACCGGGGCACTGTAAAAACTACCAACAGAACTCCTTTCTGGCACCTTCCCTGGTGGAGTTGTGCATGGGGTGTGTTTGGAACATTTTGTCACCAGCCGAGTCCAAAATTCAGCGGTTCCCCATCTCAGCCCAGAAAGCAGGTAGAACAACTTTTGTGGCGCCTTTCAGCTGCCTACCGGGGTACTGTAAAAACTACCAAGAGAACTCCTTTCTGGCACCTTCCCCGGTGGAGTTGTGCATGGGGTGTGTTTGGAACATTTTGTCACCAGCCGAGTCCAAAATTCAGCGCTTCCCCATCTCAGCCCAGAAAGCAGGTAGAACAAGTTTTGTGGCGCCTTTCAGCTGCCTACCAGGGCACTGTAAAAACTACCAACAGAACTCCTTTCTGGCACCTTCCCCGGTGGAGTTGTGCATGGTGGTGTGTTTGGAACATTTTGTCACCAGCCGAGTCCAAAATTCAGCGCTTCCCCGTCTCAGCCCAGAAAACAGGTAGAACAAGTTTTGTGGCGCCTTTCAGCTGCCTACTGGGGCACTGTAAAAACTACCAACAGAACTCCTTTCTGGCACCTTCCCCGGTGGAGTTGTGCATGGGGTGTGTTTGGAACATTTTGTCACCAGCCGAGTCCAAAATTCAGCGCTTCCCCATCTCAGCCCAGAAAGCAGGTAGAACAAGTTTTGTGGTGCCTTTCAGCTGCCTACCGGGGCACTGTAAAAACTACCAAGAGAACTCCTTTCTGGCACCTTCCCCGGTGGAGTTGTGCATGGGGTGTGTTTGGAACATTTTGTCACCAGCCGAGTCCAAAATTCAGCGCTTCCCCATCTCAGCCCAGAAAGCAGGTAGAACAAGTTTTGTGGCGCCTTTCAGCTGCCTACCGGGGTACTGTAAAAACTACCAAGAGAACTCCTTTCTGGCACCTTCCCCGGTGGAGTTGTGCATGGGGTGTGTTTGGAACATTTTGTCACCAGCCGAGTCCAAAATTCAGCGCTTCCCCATCTCAGCCCAGAAAGCAGGTAGAACAAGTTTTGTGGCGCCTTTCAGCTGCCTACCGGGGCACTGTAAAAACTACCAAGAGAACTCCTTTCTGGCACCTTCCCCGGTGGAGTTGTGCATGGGGTGTGTTTGGAACATTTTGTCACCAGCCGAGTCCAAAATTCAGCGCTTCCCCATCTCAGCCCAGAAAGCAGGTAGAACATCTTTTGTGGTGCCTTTCAGCTGCCTACCGGGGTACTGTAAAAAACTACCAACAGAATTCCTTTCTGGCACCTTCCCCGGTGGAGTTGTGCATGGGGTGTGTTTGGAACATTTTGTCACCAGCCGAGTCCAAAATTCAGCGGTTCCCCATCTCAGCCCAGAAAGCAGGTAGAACATCTTTTGTGGTGCCTTTCAGCTGCCTACCGGGGTACTGTAAAAACTACCAAGAGAATTCCTTTCTGGCACCTTCCCCGGTGGAGTTGTGCATGGGGTGTGTTTGGAACATTTTGTCACCAGCCGAGTCCAAAATTCAGCGCTTCCCCATCTCAGCCCAGAAAGCAGGTAGAACAAGTTTTGTGGCGCCTTTCAGCTGCCTACCGGGGTACTGTAAAAACTACTAAGAGAACTCCTTTCTGGCACCTTCCCCGGTGGAGTTGTGCATGGGGTGTGTTTGGAACATTATGGCACCAGCCGAGTCCAAAATTCAGCGCTTCCCCATCTCAGCCCAGAAACAGGTAGAACGAGTTTTGTGGCGCCGTTCAGCTGCCTACCGGGGCACTGTAAAAACTACCAAGAGAACTCCTTTCTGGCACCTTCCCCGGTGGAGTTGTGCATGGGGTGTGTTTGGAACATTTTGTCACCAGCCGAGTCCAAATTCAGCGGTTCCCCATCTCAGCCCAGAAAGCAGGTAGAACAACTTTTGTGGCGCCTTTCAGCTGCCTACCAGGGCACTGTAAAAACTACCAAGAGAACTCCTTTCTGGCACCTTCCCCGGTGGAGTTGTGCATGGGGTGTGTTTGGAACATTTTGTCACCAGCCGAGTCCAAAATTCAGCGCTTCCCCGTCTCAGCCCAGAAAACAGGTAGAACAAGTTTTGTGGCGCCTTTCAGCTGCCTACCGGGGCACTGTAAAAACTACCAACAGAACTTCTTTCTGGCACCTTCCCCGGTGGAGTTGTGCATGGGGTGTGTTTGGAACATTTTGTCACCAGCCGAGTCCAAAATTCAGCGCTTCCCCATCTCAGCCCAGAAAGCAGGGTAGAACAAGTTTTGTGGCGCCTTTCAGCTGCCTACCGGGGTACTGTAAAAACTACCAACAGAACTCCTTTCTGGCACCTTCCCTGGTGGAGTTGTGCATGGGGTATGTTTGGAACATTTTGTCACCAGCCGAGTCCAAAATTCAGCGGTTCCCCATCTCAGCCCAGAAAGCAGGTAGAACAACTTTTGTGGCGCCTTTCAGCTGCCTACCGGGGTACTGTAAAAACTACCAAGAGAACTCCTTTCTGGCACCTTCCCCGGTGGAGTTGTGCATGGGGTGTGTTTGGAACATTTTGTCACCAGCCGAGTCCAAAATTCAGCGCTTCCCCATCTCAGCCCAGAAAGCAGGTAGAACAAGTTTTGTGGCGCCTTTCAGCTGCCTACTGGGGTACTGTAAAAACTACCAAGAGAACTCCTTTCTGGCACCTTCCCCGGTGGAGTTGTGCATGGGGTGTGTTTGGAACATTTTGTCACCAGCCGAGTCCAAAATTCAGCGCTTCCCCGTCTCAGCCCAGAAAACAGGTAGAACAACTTTTGTGGTGCCTTTCAGCTGCCTACCGGGGCACTGTAAAAACTACCAACAGAACTCCTTTCTGGCACCTTCCCCGGTGGAGTTGTGCATGGGGTGTGTTTGGAACATTTTGTCACCAGCCGAGTCCAAAATTCAGCGCTTCCCCATCTCAGCCCAGAAAGCAGGTAGAACAAGTTTTGTGGCGCCTTTCAGCTGCCTACCGGGGTACTGTAAAAACTACCAAGAGAACTCCTTTCTGGCACCTTCCCCGGTGGAGTTGTGCATGGGGTGTGTTGTAACAATTTGTCACCAGCCGAGTCCAAAATTCAGCGGTTCCCCATCTCAGCCCAGAAAGCAGGTAAAACTAGTTTTGTGGCGCCTTTCAGCTGCCTACCGGGGGTACTGTAAAAACTACCAAAAGAACTCCTTTCTGGCACCTTCCCCGGTGGAGTTGTGCATGGGGTGTGTTTGGAACATTTTGTCACCAGCCGAGTCCAAAATTCAGCGGTTCCCCATCTCAGCCCAGAAAGCAGGTAGAACAACTTTTGTGGCGCCTTTCAGCTGCCTACCGGGGTACTGTAAAAACTACCAAGAGAACTCCTTTCTGGCACCTTCCCCGGTGGAGTTGTGCATGGGGTGTGTTTGGAACATTTTGTCACCAGCCAAGTCCAAAATTCAGCGCTTCCCCATCTCAGCCCAGAAAGCAGGTAGAACAAGTTTTGTGGCGCCTTTCAGCTGCCTACCGGGGTACTGTAAAAACTACCAAGAGAACTCCTTTCTGGCACCTTCCCCGGTGGAGTTGTGCATGGGGTGTGTTTGGAACATTTTGTCACCAGCCGAGTCCAAAATTCAGCGCTTCCCCATCTCAGCCCAGAAAGCAGGTAGAACAAGTTTTGTGGCGCCTTTCAGCTGCCTACCGGGGCACTGTAAAAAACTACCAAGAGAACTCCTTTCTGGCACCTTCCCCGGTGGAGTTGTGCATGGGGTGTGTTTGGAACATTTTGTCACCAGCCGAGTCCAAAATTCAGCGCTTCCCCATCTCAGCCCAGAAAGCAGGTAGAACATCTTTTGTGGTGCCTTTCAGCTGCCTACCGGGGTACTGTAAAAACTACCAACAGAATTCCTTTCTGGCACCTTCCCCGGTGGAGTTGTGCATGGGGTGTGTTTGGAACATTTTGTCACCAGCCGAGTCCAAAATTCAGCGCTTCCCCATCTCAGCCCAGAAAGCAGGTAGAACAACTTTTGTGGCGCCTTTCAGCTGCCTACCGGGGTACTGTAAAAACTACCAAGAGAACTCCTTGCTGGCACCTTCCCCGGTGGAGTTGTGCATGGGGTGTGTTTGGAACATTATGGCACCAGCCGAGTCCAAAATTCAGCGCTTCCCCATCTCAGCCCAGAAAGCAGGTAGAACGAGTTTTGTGGCGCCGTTCAGCTGCCTACCGGGGCACTGTAAAAACTACCAAGAGAACTCCTTTCTGGCACCTTCCCCGGTGGAGTTGTGCATGGGGTGTGTTTGGAACATTTTGTCACCAGCCGAGTCCAAATTCAGCGGTTCCCCATCTCAGCCCAGAAAGCAGGTAGAACAACTTTTGTGGCGCCTTTCAGCTGCCTACCGGGGTACAGTAAAAACTACCAACAGAACTCCTTTCTGGCACCTTCCCCGGTGGAGTTGTGCATGGGGGTGTGTTTGGAACATTTTGTCACCAGCCGAGTCCAAAATTCAGCGCTTCCCCGTCTCAGCCCAGAAAACAGGGTAGAACAAGTTTTGTGGCGCCTTTCAGCTGCCTACCGGGGCACTGTAAAAACTACCAACAGAATTTCTTTCTGGCACCTTCCCCGGTGGAGTTGTGCATGGGGTGTGTTTGGAACATTTTGTCACCAGCCGAGTCCAAAATTCAGCGCTTCCCCATCTCAGCCCAGAAAGCAGGTAAAACTAGTTTTGTGGCGCCTTTCAGCTGCCTACCGGGTGGTACTGTAAAAACTACCAACAGAACTCCTTTCTGGCACCTTCCCTGGTGGAGTTGTGCATGGGGTATGTTTGGAACATTTTGTCACCAGCCGAGTCCAAAATTCAGCGGTTCCCCATCTCAGCCCAGAAAGCAGGTAGAACAACTTTTGTGGCGCCTTTCAGCTGCCTACCGGGGTACTGTAAAAACTACCAAGAGAACTCCTTTCTGGCACCTCCCCGGTGGAGTTGTGCATGGGGTGTGTTTGGAACATTTTGTCACCAGCCGAGTCCAAAATTCAGCGCTTCCCCATCTCAGCCCAGAAAGCAGGTAGAACAAGTTTTGTGGCGCCTTTCAGCTGCCTACTGGGGGTACTGTAAAAACTACCAAGAGAACTCCTTTCTGGCACCTTCCCCGGTGGAGTTGTGCATGGGGTGTGTTTGGAACATTTTGTCACCAGCCGAGTCCAAAATTCAGCGCTTCCCCGTCTCAGCCCAGAAAACAGGTAGAACAACTTTTGTGGTGCCTTTCAGCTGCCTACCGGGGCACTGTAAAAACTACCAACAGAACTCCTTTCTGGCACCTTCCCCGGTGGAGTTGTGCATGGGGTGTGTTTGGAACATTTTGTCACCAGCCGAGTCCAAAATTCAGCGCTTCCCCATCTCAGCCCAGAAAGCAGGTAGAACATCTTTTGTGGTGCCTTTCAGCTGCCTACCGGGGGTACTGTAAAAACTACCAACAGAATTCCTTTCTGGCACCTTCCCCGGTGGAGTTGTGCATGGGGTGTGTTTGGAACATTTTGTCACCAGCCGAGTCCAAAATTCAGCGCTTCCCCATCTCAGCCCAGAAAGCAGGTAGAACAAGTTTTGTGGCGCCTTTCAGCTGCCTACCGGGGTACTGTAAAAACTACCAAGAGAACTCCTTTCTGGCACCTTCCCTGGTGGAGTTGTGCATGGGGTGTGTTTGAACAATTTGTCACCAGCCGAGTCCAAAATTCAGCGGTTCCCCATCTCAGCCCAGAAAGCAGGTAAAACTAGTTTTGTGGCGCCTTTCAGCTGCCTACCGGGGTACTGTAAAAACTACCAAGAGAACTCCTTTCTGGCACCTTCCCCGGTGGAGTTGTGCATGGGGTGTGTTTGGAACATTTTGTCACCAGCCGAGTCCAAAATTCAGCGGTTCCCCATCTCAGCCCAGAAAGCAGGTAGAACAACTTTTGTGGCGCCTTTCAGCTGCCTACCGGTGGGTACTGTAAAAACTACCAAGAGAACTCCTTTCTGGCACCTTCCCCGGTGGAGTTGTGCATGGGGTGTGTTTGGAACATTTTGTCACCAGCCGAGTCCAAAATTCAGCGCTTCCCCATCTCAGCCCAGAAAGCAGGTAGAACAACTTTTGTGGCGCCTTTCAGCTGCCTACCGGGGGTACTGTAAAAACTACCAAGAGAACTCCTTGCTGGCACCTTCCCCGGTGGAGTTGTGCATGGGGTGTGTTTGGAACATTATGGCACCAGCCGAGTCCAAAATTCAGCGCTTCCCCATCTCAGCCCAGAAAGCAGGTAGAACGAGTTTTGTGGCGCCGTTCAGCTGCCTACCGGGGCACTGTAAAAACTACCAAGAGAACTCCTTTCTGGCACCTTCCCCGGTGGAGTTGTGCATGGGGTGTGTTTGGAACATTTTGTCACCAGCCGAGTCCAAATTCAGCGGTTCCCCATCTCAGCCCAGAAAGCAGGTAGAACAACTTTTGTGGCGCCTTTCAGCTGCCTACCAGGGCACTGTAAAAACTACCAACAGAACTCCTTTCTGGCACCTTCCCCGGTGGAGTTGTGCATGGGGTGTGTTTGGAACATTTTGTCACCAGCCGAGTCCAAAATTCAGCGCTTCCCCGTCTCAGCCCAGAAAACAGGTAGAACAAGTTTGTGGCGCCTTTCAGCTGCCTACCGGGGCACTGTAAAAACTACCAACAGAACTTCTTTCTGACACCTTCCCCGGTGGAGTTGTGCATGGGGTGTGTTTGGAACATTTTGTCACCAGCCGAGTCCAAAATTCAGCGCTTCCCCATCTCAGCCCAGAAAGCAGGTAAAACTAGTTTTGTGGCGCCTTTCAGCTGCCTACCGGGGTACTGTAAAAACTACCAACAGAACTCCTTTCTGGCACCTTCCCTGGTGGAGTTGTGCATGGGGTATGTTTGGAACATTTTGTCACCAGCCGAGTCCAAAATTCAGCGGTTCCCCATCTCAGCCCAGAAAGCAGGTAAAACTAGTTTTGTGGCGCCTTTCAGCTGCCTACCGGGGTACTGTAAAAACTACCAAGAGAACTCCTTTCTGGCACCTTCCCCGGTGGAGTTGTGCATGGGGTGTGTTTGGAACATTTTGTCACAGCCGAGTCCAAAATTCAGCGCTTCCCCATCTCAGCCCAGAAAGCAGGTAGAACAAGTTTTGTGGCGCCTTTCAGCTGCCTACTGGGGTACTGTAAAAACTACCAAGAGAACTCCTTTCTGGCACCTTCCCCGGTGGAGTTGTGCATGGGGTGTGTTTGGAACATTTTGTCACCAGCCGAGTCCAAAATTCAGCGCTTCCCCGTCTCAGCCCAGAAAACAGGTAGAACAACTTTTGTGGTGCCTTTCAGCTGCCTACCGGGGCACTGTAAAAACTACCAACAGAACTCCTTTCTGGCACCTTCCCCGGTGGAGTTGTGCATGGGGTGTGTTTGGAACATTTTGTCACCAGCCGAGTCCAAAATTCAGCGCTTCCCCATCTCAGCCCAGAAAGCAGGTAGAACATCTTTTGTGGTGCCTTTCAGCTGCCTACCGGGGTACTGTAAAAACTACCAACAGAATTCCTTTCTGGCACCTTCCCCGGTGGAGTTGTGCATGGGGGTGTGTTTGGAACATTTTGTCACCAGCCGAGGTCCAAAATTCAGCGCTTCCCCATCTCAGCCAGAAAGCAGGTAGAACAAGTTTTGTGGCGCCTTTTCAGCTGCCTACCGGGGTACTGTAAAAACTACCAAGAGAACTCCTTTCTGGCACCTTCCCTGGTGGAGTTGTGCATGGGGGTGTGTTTGAACAATTTGTCACCAGCCGAGTCCAAAATTCAGCGGTTCCCCATCTCAGCCCAGAAAGCAGGTAAAACTAGTTTTGTGGCGCCTTTCAGCTGCCTACCGGGGTACTGTAAAAACTACCAAGAGAACTCCTTTCTGGCACCTTCCCCGGTGGAGTTGTGCATGGGGTGTGTTTGGAACATTTTGTCACCAGCCGAGTCCAAAATTCAGCGGTTCCCCATCTCAGCCCAGAAAGCAGGTAGAACAACTTTTGTGGCCGCCTTTCAGCTGCCTACCGGGGTACTGTAAAAACTACCAAGAGAACTCCTTTCTGGCACCTTCCCCGGTGGAGTTGTGCATGGGGTGTGTTTGGAACATTTTGTCACCAGCCGAGTCCAAAATTCAGCGCTTCCCCATCTCAGCCCAGAAAGCAGGTAGAACAAGTTTTGTGGCGCCTTTCAGCTGCCTACTGGGGTACTGTAAAAACTACCAAGAGAACTCCTTTCTGGCACCTTCCCCGGTGGAGTTGTGCATGGGGTGTGTTTGGAACATTTTGTCACCAGCCGAGTCCAAAATTCAGCGCTTCCCCGTCTCAGCCCAGAAAACAGGTAGAACAACTTTTGTGGTGCCTTTCAGCTGCCTACCGGGGCACTGTAAAAACTACCAACAGAACTCCTTTCTGGCACCTTCCCCGGTGGAGTTGTGCATGGGGTGTGTTTGGAACATTTTGTCACCAGCCGAGTCCAAAATTCAGCGCTTCCCCATCTCAGCCCAGAAAGCAGGTAGAACATCTTTTGTGGTGCCTTTCAGCTGCCTACCGGGGTACTGTAAAAACTACCAACAGAATTCCTTTCTGGCACCTTCCCCGGTGGAGTTGTGCATGGGGTGTGTTTGGAACATTTTGTCACCAGCCGAGTCCAAAATTCAGCGCTTCCCCATCTCAGCCCAGAAAGCAGGTAGAACAAGTTTTGTGGCGCCTTTCAGCTGCCTACCGGGGTACTGTAAAAACTACCAAGAGAACTCCTTTCTGGCACCTTCCCCGGTGGAGTTGTGCATGGGGTGTGTTTGAACAATTTGTCACCAGCCGAGTCCAAAATTCAGCGGTTCCCCATCTCAGCCCAGAAAGCAGGTAAAACTAGTTTTGTGGCGCCTTTCAGCTGCCTACCGGGGTACTGTAAAAACTACCAAGAGAACTCCTTTCTGGCACCTTCCCCGGTGGAGTTGTGCATGGGGTGTGTTTGGAACATTTTGTCACCAGCCGAGTCCAAAATTCAGCGCTTCCCCATCTCAGCCCAGAAAGCAGGTAGAACAACTTTTGTGGCGCCTTTCAGCTGCCTACCGGGGTACTGTAAAAACTACCAAGAGAACTCCTTTCTGGCACCTTCCCCGGTGGAGTTGTGCATGGGGTGTGTTTGGAACATTTTGTCACCAGCCAAGTCCAAAATTCAGCGCTTCCCCATCTCAGCCCAGAAAGCAGGTAGAACAAGTTTTGTGGCGCCTTTCAGCTGCCTACCGGGGCACTGTAAAAACTACCAAGAGAACTCCTTTCTGGCACCTTCCCCGGTGTAGTTGTGCATGGGGTGTGTTTGGAACATTTTGTCACCAGCCGAGTCCAAAATTCAGCGCTTCCCCATCTCAGCCCAGAAAGCAGGTAGAACATCTTTTGTGGTGCCTTTCAGCTGCCTACCAGGGTACTGTAAAAACTACCAACAGAATTCCTTTCTGGCACCTTCCCCGGTGGAGTTGTGCATGGGGTGTGTTTGGAACATTTTGTCACCAGCCGAGTCCAAAATTCAGCGCTTCCCCATCTCAGCCCAGAAAGCAGGTAGAACAACTTTTGTGGCGCCTTTCAGCTGCCTACCGGGGTACTGTAAAAACTACCAACAGAACTTCTTTCTGGCACCTTCCCCGGTGGAGTTGTGCATGGGGTGTGTTTGGAACATTTTGTCACCAGCCGAGTCCAAAATTCAGCGGTTCCCCATCTCAGCCCAGAAAGCAGGTAGAACAACTTTTGTGGCGCCTTTCAGCTGCCTACCGGGGTACTGTAAAAACTACCAAGAGAACTCCTTTCTGGCACCTTCCCCGGTGGAGTTGTGCATGGGGTGTGTTTGGAACATTTTGTCACCAGCCGAGTCCAAAATTCAGCGCTTCCCCATCTCAGCCCAGAAAGCAGGTAGAACAAGTTTTGTGGCGCCTTTCAGCTGCCTACTGGGGTACTGTAAAAACTACCAAGAGAACTCCTTTCTGGCACCTTCCCCGGTGGAGTTGTGCATGGGGTGTGTTTGGAACATTTTGTCACCAGCCGAGTCCAAAATTCAGCGCTTCCCCGTCTCAGCCCAGAAAACAGGTAGAACAACTTTTGTGGTGCCTTTCAGCTGCCTACCGGGGCACTGTAAAAACTACCAACAGAACTCCTTTCTGGCACCTTCCCCGGTGGAGTTGTGCATGGGGTGTGTTTGGAACATTTTGTCACCAGCCGAGTCCAAAATTCAGCGCTTCCCCATCTCAGCCCAGAAAGCAGGTAGAACATCTTTTGTGGTGCCTTTCAGCTGCCTACCGGGGTACTGTAAAAACTACCAACAGAATTCCTTTCTGGCACCTTCCCCGGTGGAGTTGTGCATGGGGTGTGTTTGGAACATTTTGTCACCAGCCGAGTCCAAAATTCAGCGCTTCCCCATCTCAGCCCAGAAAGCAGGTAGAACAAGTTTTGTGGCGCCTTTCAGCTGCCTACCGGGGTACTGTAAAAACTACCAAGAGAACTCCTTTCTGGCACCTTCCCTGGTGGAGTTGTGCATGGGGTGTGTTTGAACAATTTGTCACCAGCCGAGTCCAAAATTCAGCGGTTCCCCATCTCAGCCCAGAAAGCAGGTAAAACTAGTTTTGTGGCGCCTTTCAGCTGCCTACCGGGGTACTGTAAAAACTACCAAGAGAACTCCTTTCTGGCACCTTCCCCGGTGGAGTTGTGCATGGGGTGTGTTTGGAACATTTTGTCACCAGCCAAGTCCAAAATTCAGCGCTTCCCCATCTCAGCCCAGAAAGCAGGTAGAACAAGTTTTGTGGCGCCTTTCAGCTGCCTACCGGGGCACTGTAAAAAGTACCAAGAGAACTCCTTTCTGGCACCTTCCCCGGTGTAGTTGTGCATGGGGTGTGTTTGGAACATTTTGTCACCAGCCGAGTCCAAAATTCAGCGCTTCCCCATCTCAGCCCAGAAAGCAGGTAGAACATCTTTTGTGGTGCCTTTCAGCTGCCTACCAGGGTACTGTAAAAACTACCAACAGAATTCCTTTCTGGCACCTTCCCCGGTGGAGTTGTGCATGGGGTGTGTTTGGAACATTTTGTCACCAGCCGAGTCCAAAATTCAGCGCTTCCCCATCTCAGCCCAGAAAGCAGGTAGAACAACTTTTGTGGCGCCTTTCAGCTGCCTACCGGGGTACTGTAAAAACTACCAACAGAATTCCTTTCTGGCACCTTCCCCGGTGGAGTTGTGCATGGGGTGTGTTTGGAACATTTTGTCACCAGCCGAGTCCAAAATTCAGCGCTTCCCCATCTCAGCCCAGAAAGCAGGTAGAACAAGTTTTGTGGCGCCTTTCAGCTGCCTACCGGGGTACTGTAAAAACTACCAAGAGAACTCCTTTCTGGCACCTTCCCTGGTGGAGTTGTGCATGGGGTGTGTTTGGAACATTTTGTCACCAGCCGAGTCCAAAATTCAGCGCTTCCCCGTCTCAGCCCAGAAAGCAGGTAGAACAAGTTTTGTGGCGCCTTTCAGCTGCCTACCGGGGTACTGTAAAAACTACCAACAGAACTCCTTTCTGGCACCTTCCCCGGTGGAGTTGTGCATGGGTTGTGTTTGGAACATTTTGTCACCAGCCGAGTCCAAAATTCAGCGGTTCCCCATCTCAGCCCAGAAAGCAGGTAGAACAACTTTTGTGGCGCCTTTCAGCTGCCTACCGGGGTACTGTAAAAACTACCAAGAGAACTCCTTTCTGGCACCTTCCCCGGTGGAGTTGTGCATGGGGTGTGTTTGGAACATTTTGTCACCAGCCGAGTCCAAAATTCAGCGCTTCCCCATCTCAGCCCAGAAAGCAGGTAGAACATCTTTTGTGGTGCCTTTCAGCTGCCTACCGGGGTACTGTAAAAACTACCAACAGAACTCCTTTCTGGCACCTTCCCCGGTGGAGTTGTGCATGGGGTGTGTTTGGAACATTTTGTCACCAGCCGAGTCCAAAAGTCAGCGCTTCCCCATCTCAGCCCAGAAAGCAGGTAGAACAAGTTTTGTGGTTCCTTTCAGCTGCCTACCGGGGTACTGTAAAAACTACCAAGAGAACTCCTTTCTGGCACCTTCCCCGGTGGAGTTGTGCATGGGGTGTGTTTGGAACATTATTTCACCAGCCGAGTCCAAAATTCAGCGCTTCCCCATCTCAGCCCAGAAAGCAGGTAGAACATCTTTTGTGGTGCCTTTCAGCTGCCTACCGGGGTACTGTAAAAACTACCAACAGAATTCCTTTCTGGCACCTTCCCCGGTGGAGTTGTGCATGGGGTGTGTTTGGAACATTTTGTCACCAGCCAAGTCCAAAATTCAGCGCTTCCCCATCTCAGCCCAGAAAGCAGGTTGAACAAGTTTTTTGGCGCCTTTCAGCTGCCTACCGGGGTACTGTAAAAACTACCAACAGAACTCCTTTCTGGCACCTTCCCCGGTGGAGTTGTGCATGGGGTGTGTTTGGAACATTTTGTCACCAGCCGAGTCCAAAATTCAGCGCTTCCCCGTCTCAGCCCAGAAAGCAAGTAGAACAAGTTTTGTGGCGCCTTTCAGCTGCCTACCGGGGCACTGTAAAAACTACCAAGAGAACTCCTTTCTGGCACCTTCCCCGGTGGAGTTGTGCATGGGGTGTGTTTGGAACATTTTGTCACCAGCCGAGTCCAAAATTCAGCGCTTCCCCATCTCAGCCCAGAAAGCAGGTAGAACAAGTTTTGTGGCGCGTTTCAGCTCCCTACCGGGGTACTGTAAAAACTACCAACAGAACTCCTTTCTGGCACCTTCCCCGGTGGAGTTGTACATGGGGTGTGTTTGGAACATTTTGTCACCAGCCGAGTCCAAAATTCAGCGCTTCCCCGTCTCAGCCCAGAAAGCAAGTAGAACAAGTTTTGTGGCGCCTTTCAGCTGCCTACCGGGGCACTGTAAAAACTACCAAGAGAACTCCTTTCTGGCACCTTCCCCGGTGGAGTTGTGCATGGGGTGTGTTTGGAACATTTTGTCACCAGCCGAGTCCAAAATTCAGCGCTTCCCCATCTCAGCCCAGAAAGCAGGTAGAACATCTTTTGTGGTGCCTTTCAGCTGCCTACCGGGGTACTGTAAAAACTACCAACAGAATTCCTTTCTGGCACCTTCCCCGGTGGAGTTGTGCATGGGGTGTGTTTGGAACATTTTGTCACCAGCCGAGTCCAAAATTCAGCGCTTCCCCATCTCAGCCCAGAAAGCAGGTAGAACAACTTTTGTGGCGCCTTTCAGCTGCCTACCGGGGTACTGTAAAAACTACCAAGAGAACTCCTTTCTGGCACCTTCCCCGGTGGAGTTGTGCATGGGGTGTGTTTGGAACATTTTGTCACCAGCCGAGTCCAAAATTCAGCGCTTCCCCATCTCAGCCCAGAAAGCAGGTAGAACATCTTTTGTGGTGCCTTTCAGCTGCCTACAGGGGTACTGTAAAAACTACCAACAGAATTCCTTTCTGGCACCTTCCCCGGTGGAGTTGTGCATGGGGTGAGTTTGGAACATTTTGTCACCAGCCGAGTCCAAAATTCAGCGCTTCCCCGTCTCAGCCCAGAAAGCAAGTAGAACAAGTTTTGTGGCGCCTTTCAGCTGCCTACCGGGGCACTGTAAAAACTACCAAGAGAACTCCTTTCTGGCACCTTCCCCGGTGGAGTTGTGCATGGGGTGTGTTTGGAACATTTTGTCACCAGCCGAGTCCAAAATTCAGCGCTTCCCCATCTCAGCCCAGAAAGCAGGTAGAACATCTTTTGTGGCGCCTTTCAGCTGCCTACCGGGGTACTGTAAAAACTACCAACAGAATTCCTTTCTGGCACCTTCCCCGGTGGAGTTGTGCATGGGGTGTGTTTGGAACATTTTGTCACCAGCCGAGTCCAAAATTCAGCGCTTCCCCATCTCAGCCCAGAAAGCAGGTAGAACAACTTTTGTGGCGCCTTTCAGCTGCCTACCGGGGTACTGTAAAAACTACCAAGAGAACTCCTTTCTGGCACCTTCCCTGGTGGAGTTGTGCATGGGGTGTGTTTGGAACATTTTGTCACCAGCCGAGTCCAAAATTCAGCGCTTCCCCATCTCAGCCCAGAAAGCAGGTAGAACATCTTTTGTGGTGCCTTTCAGCTGCCTACCGGGGTACTGTAAAAACTACCAACAGAATTCCTTTCTGGCACCTTCCCCGGTGGAGTTGTGCATGGGGTGTGTTTGGAACATTTTGTCACCAGCCGAGTCCAAAATTCAGCGCTTCCCCATCTCAGCCCAGAAAGCAGGTAGAACAAGTTTTGTGGCGCCTTTCAGCTGCCTACCGGGGTAGGGTAAAAACTACCAAGAGAACTCCTTTCTGGCACCTTCCCCGGTGGAGTTGTGCATGGGGTGTGTTTGGAACATTTTGTCACCAGCCGAGTCCAAAATTCAGCGCTTCCCCATCTCAGCCCAGAAAGCAGGTAGAACTAGTTTTGTGGCGCCTTTCAGCTGCCTACCGGGGTACTGTAAAAACTACCAACAGAATTCCTTTCTGGCACCTTCCCCGGTGGAGTTGTGCATGGGGTGTGTTTGGAACATTTTGTCACCAGCCGAGTCCAAAATTCAGCGCTTCCCCATCTCAGCCCAGAAAGCAGGTAGAACAAGTTTTGTGGTGCCTTTCAGCTGCCTACCGGGGTACTGTAAAAACTACCAAGAGAACTCCTTTCTGGCACCTTCCCCGGTGGAGTTGTGCATGGGGTGTGTTTGGAACATTTTGTCACCAGCCGAGTCAAAAAATTCAGCGCTTCCCCATCTCAGCCCAGAAAGCAGGTAGAACATCTTTTGTGGTGCCTTTCAGCTGCCTACCGGGGTACTGTAAAAACTACCAATAGAATTCCTTTCTGGCACCTTCCCCGGTGGAGTTGTGCATGGGGTGTGTTTGGAACATTTTGTCACCAGCCGAGTCCAAAATTCAGCGCTTCCCCATCTCAGCCCAGAAAGCAGGTAGAACATCTTTTGTGGTGCCTTTCAGCTGCCTACCGGGGTACTGTAAAAACTACCAACAGAATTCCTTTCTGGCACCTTCCCCGGTGGAGTTGTGCATAGGGTGTGTTTGGAACATTTTGTCACCAGCCGAGTCCAAAATTCAGCGCTTCCCCATCTCAGCCCAGAAAGCAGGTAGAACAACTTTTGTGGCGCCTTTCAGCTGCCTACCGGGGTACTGTAAAAACTACCAAGAGAATTCCTTTCTGGCACCTTCCCCGGTGGAGTTGTGCATGGGGTGTGTTTGGAACATTTTGTCACCAGCCGAGTCCAAAATTCAGCGCTTCCCCATCTCAGCCCAGAAAGCAGGTAGAACTAGTTTTGTGGCGCCTTTCAGCTGCCTACCGGGGTACTGTAAAAACTACCAACAGAATTCCTTTCTGGCACCTTCCCCGGTGGAGTTGTGCATGGGGTGTGTTTGGAACATTTTGTCACCAGCCGAGTCCAAAATTCAGTGCTTCCCCATCTCAGCCCAGAAAGCAGGTAGAACATCTTTTGTGGCGCCTTTCAGCTGCCTACCGGGGCACTGTAAAAACTACCAAGAGAACTCCTTTCTGGCACCTTCCCCGGTGGAGTTGTGCATGGGGTGTGTTTGGAACATTTTGTCACCAGCCGAGTCCAAAATTCAGCGGTTCCCCATCTCAGCCCAGAAAGCAGGTAGAACAACTTTTGTGGCGCCTTTCAGCTGCCTACCGGGGTACTGTAAAAACTACCAAGAGAACTCCTTTCTGGCACCTTCCCCGGTGGAGTTGTGCATGGGGTGTGTTTGGAACATTTTGTCACCAGCCGAGTCCAAAATTCAGCGCTTCCCCGTCTCAGCCCAGAAAGCAGGTAGAACAAGTTTTGTGGTGCCTTTCAGCTGCCTACTGGGGTAGTGTAAAAACTACCAACAGAACTCCTTTCTGGCACCTTCCCCGGTGGAGTTGTGCATATGGTGTGTTTGGAACATTTTGTCACCAGCCGAGTCCAAAATTCAGCGCTTCCCCATCTCAGCCCAGAAAGGAGGTAGAACATCTTTTGTGGTACCTTTCAGCTGCCTACCGGGGTACTGTAAAAACTACCAACAGAACTCCTTTCTGGCACCTTCCCCGATGGAGTTGTGCATGGGGTGTGTTTGGAACATTTTGTCACCAGCCGAGTCCAAAATTCAGCGGTTCCCCAGCTCAGCCCAGAAAGCAGGTAGAACATCTTTTGTGGTGCCTTTCAGCTGCCTACCGGGGTACTGTAAAAACTACCAAGAGAACTCCTTTCTGGCACCTTCCCCGGTGGAGTTGTGCATGGGGTGTGTTTGGAACATTTTGTCACCAGCCGAGTCCAAAATTCAGCGGTTCCCCATCTCAGCCCAGAAAGCAGGTAGAACAACTTTTGTGGCGCCTTTCAGCTGCCTACCGGGGTACAGTAAAAACTACCAAGAGAATTCCTTTCTGGCACCTTCCCCGGTGGAGTTGTGCATAGGGTGTGTTTGGAACATTTTGTCACCAGCCGAGTCCAAAATTCAGCGGTTCCCCATCTCAGCCCAGAAAGCAGGTAGAACAAGTTTTGTGGCGCCTTTCAGCTGCCTACCGCGGTACAGTAAAAACTACCAAGAGAACTCCTTTCTGGCACCTTCCCCGGTGGAGTTGTGCATGGGGTGTGTTTGGAACATTTTGTCACCAGCCGAGTCCAAAATTCAGCGCTTCCCCATCTCAGCCCAGAAAGCAGGTAGAACTAGTTTTGTGGCGCCTTTCAGCTGCCTACCGGGGTACTGTAAAAACTACCAAGAGAATTCCTTTCTGGCACCTTCCCCGGTGGAGTTGTGCATGGGGTGTGTTTGGAACATTTTGTCACCAGCCGAGTCCAAAATTCAGCGCTTCCCCATCTCAGCCCAGAAAGCAGGTAGAACAAGTTTTGTGGCGCCTTTCAGCTGCCTACCGGGGTACTGTAAAAACTACCAAGAGAATTCCTTTCTGGCACCTTCCCCGGTGGAGTTGTGCATGGGGTGTGTTTGGAACATTTTGTCACCAGCCGAGTCCAAAATTCAGCGCTTCCCCATCTCAGCCCAGAAAGCAGGTAGAACAAGTTTTGTGGCGCCTTTCAGCTGCCTACCGGGGTACTGTAAAAACTACCAAGAGAATTCCTTTCTGGCACCTTCCCCGGTGGAGTTGTGCATGGGGTGTGTTTGGAACATTTTGTCACCAGCCGAGTCCAAAATTCAGCGCTTCCCCATCTCAGCCCAGAAAGCAGGTAGAACAACTTTTGTGGCGCCTTTCAGCTGCCTACCGGGGTACTGTAAAAACTACCAAGAGAACTCCTTTCTGGCACCTTCCCCGGTGGAGTTGTGCATGGGGTGTGTTTGGAACATTTTGTCACCAGCTGAGTCCAAAATTCAGCAGTTCCCCATCTCAGCCCAGAAAGCAGGTAGAACTAGTTTTGTGGCGCCTTTCAGCTGCCTACCGGGGTACTGTAAAAACTACCAAGAGAACTCCTTTCTGGCACCTTCCCCGGTGGAGTTGTGCATGGGGTGTGTTTGGAACACTTTGTCACCAGCCGAGTCCAAAATTCAGCGCTTCCCCATCTCAGCCCAGAAAGCAGGTAGAACAAGTTTTGTGGTGCCTTTCAGCTGCCTACTGGGGTAGTGTAAAAACTACCAACAGAACTCCTTTCTGGAACCTTCCCCGGTGGAGTTGTGCATATGGTGTGTTTGGACAATTTTGTCCCCAGCCGAGTCCAAAATTCAGCGGTTCCCCACCTCAGCCCAGAAAGCAGGTAGAACATCTTTTGTGGTGCCTTTCAGCTGCCTACCGGGGTACTGTAAAAACTACCAACAGAATTCCTTTCCGGCACCTTCCCCGGTGGAGTTGTGCATGGGGTGTGTTTGGAACATTTTGTCACCAGCCGAGTCCAAAATTCAGCGCTTCCCCATCTCAGCCCAGAAAGCAGGTAGAACAAGTTTTCTGGCGCCTTTCAGCTGCCTACCGGGGTACTGTAAAAACTACCAAGAGAACTCCTTTCTGGCACCTTCCCCGGTGGAGTTGTGCATGGGGTGTGTTTGGAACATTTTGTCACCAGCCGAGTCCAAAATTCAGCGCTTCCCCATCTCAGCCCAGAAAGCAGGTAGAACAAGTTTTGTGGCGCCTTTCAGCTGCCTACCGGGGTACTGTAAAAACTACCAAGAGAACTCCTTTCTGGCACCTTCCCCGGTGGAGTTGTGCATGGGGTGTGTTTGGAACATTTTGCCACCAGCCGAGTCCAAAATTCAGCGGTTCCCCATCTCAGCCCAGAAAGCAGGTAGAACATCTTTTGTGGTGCCTTTCAGCTGCCTACCGGGGTACTGTAAAAACTACCAACAGAACTCCTTTCTGGCACCTTCCCCGGTGGAGTTGTGCATGGGGTGTGTTTGGAACATTTTGTCACCAGCCGAGTCCAAAATTCAGCGCTTCCCCATCTCAGCCCAGAAAGCAGGTAGAACAAGTTTTGTGGCGCCTTTCAGCTGCCTACCGGGGTACTGTAAAAACTACCAACGGAATCCCTTTCTGGCACCTTCCCCGGTGGAGTTGTGCATGGGGTGTGTTTGGAACATTTTGTCACCAGCCGAGTCCAAAATTCAGCGCTTCCCCATCTCAGCCCAGAAAGCAGGTAGAACATCTTTTGTGGTGCCTTTCAGCTGCCTACCGGGGTACTGTAAAAACTACCAACAGAATTCCTTTCTGGCACCTTCCCCGGTGGAGTTGTGCATGGGGTGTGTTTGGAACATTTTGTCACCAGCCGAGTCCAAAATTCAGCGCTTCCCCATCTCAGCCCAGAAAGCAGGTAGAACAACTTTTGTGGCGCCTTTCAGCTGCCTACCGGGGTACTGTAAAAACTACCAAGAGAACTCCTTTCTGGCACCTTCCCCGGTGGAGTTGTGCATGGGGTGTGTTTGGACAATTTTGTCACCAGCCGAGTCCAAAATTCAGCGCTTCCCCATCTCAGCCCAGAAAGCAGGTAGAACAACTTTTGTGGTGCCTTTCAGCTGCCTACCGGGGTACAGTAAAAACTACCAAGAGAATTCCTTTCTGGCACCTTCCCCGGTGGAGTTGTGCATGGGGTGTGTTTGGAACATTATGTCACCAGCCGAGTCCAAAATTCAGCGCTTCCCCATCTCAGCCCAGAAAGCAGGTAGAACATCTTTTGTGGTGCCTTTCAGCTGCCTACCGGGGTACTGTAAAAACTACCAACAGAATTCCTTTCTGGCACCTTCCCCGGTGGAGTTGTGCATGGGGTGTGTTTGGAACATTTTGTCACCAGCCGAGTCCAAAATTCAGCGCTTCCCCATCTCAGCCCAGAAAGCAGGTAGAACATCTTTTGTGGTGCCTTTCAGCTGCCTACCGGGGCACTGTAAAAACTACCAAGAGAACTCCTTGCTGGCACCTTCCCCGGTGGAGTTGTGCATGGGGTGTGTTTGGAACATTTTGTCACCAGCCGAGTCCAAATTCAGCGGTTCCCCATCTCAGCCCAGAAAGCAGGTAGAACAAGTTTTGTGGCGCCTTTCAGCTGCCTACCGGGGTACTGTAAAAACTACCAAGAGAATTCCTTTCTGGCACCTTCCCCGGTGGAGTTGTGCATGGGGTGTGTTTGGAACATTTTGTCACCAGCCGAGTCCAAAATTCAGCGGTTCCCCATCTCAGCCCAGAAAGCAGGTAGAACATCTTTTGTGGTGCCTTTCAGCTGCCTACCGGGGTACTGTAAAAACTACCAACAGAACTCCTTTCTGGCACCTTCCCCGGTGGAGTTGTGCAGGGGGTGTGTTTGGACAATTTTGTCACCAGCCGAGTCCAAAATTCAGCGGTTCCCCATCTCAGCCCAGAAAGCAGGTAGAACATCTTTTGTGGTGCCTTTCAGCTGCCTACCGGGGTACTGTAAAAACTACCAAGAGAATTCCTTTCTGGCACCTTCCCCGGTGGAGTTGTGCATGGGGTGTGTTTGGAACATTTTGCCACCAGCCGAGTCCAAAATTCAGCGCTTCCCCATCTCAGCCCAGAAAGCAGGTAGAACAACTTTTGTGGCGCCTTTCAGCTGCCTACCGGGGCACTGTAAAAACTACCAACAGAACTCCTTTCTGGCACCTTCCCCGATGGAGTTGTGCATGGGGTGTGTTTGGAACATTTTGTCACCAGCCGAGTCCAAAATTCAGCGCTTCCCCATCTCAGCCCAGAAAGCAGGTAGAACAACGTTTGTGGTGCCTTTCAGCTGCCTACCGGGGTACTGTAAAAACTACCAAGAGAACTCCTTTCTGGCACCTTCCCTGGTGGAGTTGTGCATGGGGTGTGTTTGGAACATTTTGTCACCAGCCGAGTCCAAAATTCAGCGCTTCCCCATCTCAGCCCAGAAAGCAGGTAGAACAAGTTTTGTGGCGCCTTCCAGCTGCCTACCGGGGTAGTGTAAAAACTACCAACAGAATTCCTTTCTGGCACCTTCCCCGGTGGAGTTGTGCATGGGGTGTGTTTGGAACATTTTGTCACCAGCCGAGTCCAAAATTCAGCGCTTCCCCATCTCAGCCCAGAAAGCAGGTAGAACAAGTTTTGTGGTGCCTTTCAGCTGCCTACCGGGGTACTGTAAAAACTACCAAGAGAACTCCTTTCTGGCACCTTCCCCGGTGGAGTTGTGCATGGGGTGTGTTTGGAACATTTTGTCACCAGCCGAGTCCGAAATTCAGCGCTTCCCCATCTCAGCCCAGAAAGCAGGTAGAACATCTTTTGTGGTGCCTTTCAGCTGCCTACCGGGGTACTGTAAAAACTACCAACAGAATTCCTTTCTGGCACCTTCCCCGGTGGAGTTGTACATGGCGTGTGTTTGGACAATTTTGTCACCAGCCGAGTCCAAAATTCAGCGCTTCCCCATCTCAGCCCAGAAAGCAGGTAGAACATCTTTTGTGGTGCCTTTCAGCTGCCTACCGGGGCACTGTACAAACTACCAAGAGAACTCCTTGCTGGCACCTTCCCCGGTGGAGTTGTGCATGGGGTGTGTTTGGAACATTTTGTCACCAGCCGAGTCCAAATTCAGCGGTTCCCCATCTCAGCCCAGAAAGCAGGTAGAACAAGTTTTGTGGCGCCTTCCAGCTGCCTACCGGGGTAGTGTAAAAACTACCAACAGAATTCCATTCTGGCACCTTCCCCGGTGGAGTTGTGCATGGGGTGTGTTTGGAACATTTTGTAACCAGCCGAGTCCAAAATTCAGCGCTTCCCCATCTCAGCTCAGAAAGCAGGTAGAACAACTTTAGTGGCGCCTTTCAGCTGCCTACCGGGGTACTGTAAAAACTACCAACAGAATTCCTTTCTGGCACCTTCCCCGGTGGAGTTGTGCATGGGGTGTGTTTGGAACATTTTGTCACCAGCCGAGTCCAAAATTCAGCGCTTCCCCATCTCAGCCCAGAAAGCAGGTAGAACAACTTTTGTGGCGCCTTTCAGCTGCCTACCGGGGTACAGTAAAAACTACCAAGAGAACTCCTTTCTGGCACCTTCCCCGGTGGAGTTGTGCATGGGGTGTGTTTGGAACATTATGTCACCAGCCGACTCCAAAATTCAGTGGTTCCCCATCTCAGCCCAGAAAAAAGGTAGAACATCTTTTGTGGTGCCTTTCAGCTGCCTACTGGGGCACTGTAAAAACTACCAACAGAACTCCTTTCTGGCACCTTCCCCGGTGGAGTTGTGCATGGGGTGTGTTTGGAAAATTTTGTCACCGGCCGAGTCCAAAATTCAGCCGTTCCCCGTCTCAGCCCAGAAAGCAGGTAGAACAACTTTTGTGGCGCCTTTCAGCTGCCTACCGGGGTACTGTAAAAACTACCAAGAGAACTCCTTTCTGGCACCTTCCCCGGTAGAGTTGTGCATATGGTGTGTTTGGACAATTTTGTCCCCAGCCGAGTCCAAAATTCAGCGGTTCCCCACCTCAGCCCAGAAAGCAGGTAGAACATCTTTTGTGGTGCCTTTCAGCTGCCTACCGGGGTACTGTAAAAACTACCAACAGAATTCCTTTCCGGCACCTTCCCCGGTGGAGTTGTGCATGGGGTGTGTTTGGACAATTTTGTCACCAGCCGAGTCCAAAATTCAGCGGTTCCCCAGCTCAGCCCAGAAAGCAGGTAGAACATCTTTTGTGGTGCCTTTCAGCTGCCTACCGGGGTACTGTAAAAACTACCAAGAGAATTCCTTTCTGGCACCTTCCCCGGTGGAGTTGTGCATGGGGTGTGTTTGGAACATTTTGCCACCAGCCGAGTCCAAAATTCAGCGGTTCCCCAGCTCAGCCCAGAAAGCAGGTAGAACATCTTTTGTGGTGCCTTTCAGCTGCCTACCGGGGTACTGTAAAAACTACCAACAGAACTCCTTTCTGGCACCTTCCCCGGTGGAGTTGTGCATATAGTGTGTTTGGAACATTTTGTCACCAGCCGAGTCCAAAATTCAGCGGTTCCCCATCTCAGCCCAGAAAGCAGGTAGAACAAGTTTTGTGGCGCCTTTCAGCTGCCTACCGGGGTACTGTAAAAACTACCAAGAGAACTCCTTTCTGGCACCTTCCCCGGTGGAGTTGTGCATGGGGTGTGTTTGGAACATTTTGTCACCAGCCGAGTCCAAAATTCAGCGGTTCCCCATCTCAGCCCAGAAAGCAGGTAGAACAACTTTTGTGGCGCCTTTCAGCTGCCTACCGGGGTACAGTAAAAACTACCAAGAGAATTCCTTTCTGGCACCTTCCCCGGTGGATTTGTGCATGGGGTGTGTTTGGAACATTTTGTCACCAGCCGAGTCCAAAATTCAGCGCTTCCCCATCTCAGCCCAGAAAGCAGGTAGAACAACTTTTGTGGCGCCTTTCAGCTGCCTACCGGGGTACTGTAAAAACTACCAACGGAATCCCTTTCTGGCACCTTCCCCGGTGGAGTTGTGCATGGGGTGTGTTTGGAACATTTTGTCACCAGCCGAGTCCAAAATTCAGCGCTTCCCCATCTCAGCCCAGAAAGCAGGTAGAACATCTTTTGTGGTGCCTTTCAGCTGCCTACCGGGGTACTGTAAAAACTACCAACAGAATTCCTTTCTGGCACCTTCCCCGGTGGAGTTGTGCATGGGGTGTGTTTGGAACATTTTGTCACCAGCCGAGTCCAAAATTCAGCGCTTCCCCATCTCAGCCCAGAAAGCAGGTAGAACAACTTTTGTGGCGCCTTTCAGCTGCCTACCGGGGTACTGTAAAAACTACCAAGAGAACTCCTTTCTGGCACCTTCCCCGGTGGAGTTGTGCATGGGGTGTGTTTGGACAATTTTGTCACCAGCCGAGTCCAAAATTCAGCGCTTCCCCATCTCAGCCCAGAAAGCAGGTAGAACAAGTTTTGTGGTGCCTTTCAGCTGCCTACCGGGGTACAGTAAAAACTACCAAGAGAATTCCTTTCTGGCACCTTCCCCGGTGGAGTTGTGCATGGGGTGTGTTTGGAACATTATGTCACCAGCCGAGTCCAAAATTCAGCGCTTCCCCATCTCAGCCCAGAAAGCAGGTAGAACAAGTTTTGTGGTGCCTTTCAGCTGCCTACCGGGGTACTGTAAAAACTACCAAGAGAATTCCTTTCTGGCACCTTCCCCGGTGGAGTTGTACATGGCGTGTGTTTGGACAATTTTGTCACCAGCCGAGTCCAAAATTCAGCGCTTCCCCATCTCAGCCCAGAAAGCAGGTAGAACATCTTTTGTGGTGCCTTTCAGCTGCCTACCGGGGTACTGTAAAAACTACCAACAGAATTCCTTTCTGGCACCTTCCCCGGTGGAGTTGTGCATGGGGTGTGTTTGGAACATTTTGTCACCAGCCGAGTCCAAAATTCAGCGCTTCCCCATCTCAGCCCAGAAAGCAGGTAGAACATCTTTTGTGGTGCCTTTCAGCTGCCTACCGGGGCACTGTAAAAACTACCAAGAGAACTCCTTGCTGGCACCTTCCCCGGTGGAGTTGTGCATGGGGTGTGTTTGGAACATTTTGTCACCAGCCGAGTCCAAAATTCAGCGGTTCCCCATCTCAGCCCAGAAAGCAGGTAGAACAACTTTTGTGGCGCCTTTCAGCTGCCTACCGGGGTACAGTAAAAACTACCAAGAGAATTCCTTTCTGGCACCTTCCCCGGTGGATTTGTGCATGGGGTGTGTTTGGAACATTTTGTCACCAGCCGAGTCCAAAATTCAGCGCTTCCCCATCTCAGCCCAGAAAGCAGGTAGAACATCTTTTGTGGTGCCTTTCAGCTGCCTACCGGGGTAGTGTAAAAACTACCAACAGAACTCCTTTCTGGCACCTTCCCCGGTGGAGTTGTGCAGGGGGTGTGTTTGGACAATTTTGTCACCAGCCGAGTCCAAAATTCAGCGGTTCCCCATCTCAGCCCAGAAAGCAGGTAGAACATCTTTTGTGGTGCCTTTCAGCTGCCTACCGGGGTACTGTAAAAACTACCAAGAGAATTCCTTTCTGGCACCTTCCCCGGTGGAGTTGTGCATGGGGTGTGTTTGGAACATTTTGCCACCAGCCGAGTCCTAAATTCAGCGGTTCCCCAGCTCAGCCCAGAAAGCAGGTAGAACATCTTTTGTGGTGCCTTTCAGCTGCCTACCGGGGTACTGTAAAAACTACCAACAGAATTCCTTTCTGGCACCTTCCCCGGTGGAGTTGTGCATGGGGTGTGTTTGGAACATTTTGTCACCAGCTGAGTCCAAAATTCAGCGCTTCCCCATCTCAGCCCAGAAAGCAGGTAGAACAACTTTTGTGGCGCCTTTCAGCTGCCTACCGGGGCACTGTAAAAACTACCAACAGAACTCCTTTCTGGCACCTTCCCCGGTGGAGTTGTGCATGGGGTGTGTTTGGAACATTTTGTCACCAGCCGAGTCCAAAAGTCAGCGGTTCCCCATCTCAGCCCAGAAAGCAGGTAGAACAAGTTTTGTGGCGCCTTCCAGCTGCCTACCGGGGTAGTGTAAAAACTACCAACAGAATTCCTTTCTGGCACCTTCCCCGGTGGAGTTGTGCATGGGGTGTGTTTGGAACATTTTGTCACCAGCCGAGTCCAAAATTCAGCGCTTCCCCATCTCAGCCCAGAAAGCAGGTAGAACAAGTTTTGTGGTGCCTTTCAGCTGCCTACCGGGGTACTGTAAAAACTACCAAGAGAACTCCTTTCTGGCACCTTCCCCGGTGGAGTTGTGCATGGGGTGTGTTTGGAACATTTTGTCACCAGCCGAGTCCAAAATTCAGCGCTTCCCCATCTCAGCCCAGAAAGCAGGTAGAACATCTTTTTGTGGTGCCTTTCAGCTGCCTACCAGGGTACTGTAAAAACTACCAGAGAATTCCTTTCTGGCACCTTCCCCGGTGGAGTTGTGCATGGGGTGTGTTTGGAACATTTTGTCACCAGCCGAGTCCGAAATTCAGCGCTTCCCCATCTCAGCCCAGAAAGCAGGTAGAACATCTTTTGTGGTGCCTTTCAGCTGCCTACCGGGGTACTGTAAAAACTACCAACAGAATTCCTTTCTGGCACCTTCCCCGGTGGAGTTGTGCATGGGGTGTGTTTTGAACATTTTGTCACCAGCCGAGTCCAAAATTCAGCGCTTCCCCATCTCAGCCCAGAAAGCAGGTAGAACATCTTTTGTGGTGCCTTTCAGCTGCCTACCGGGGCACTGTAAAAACTACCAAGAGAACTCCTTGCTGGCACCTTCCCCGGTGGAGTTGTGCATGGGGTGTGTTTGGAACATTTTGTCACCAGCCGAGTCCAAAATTCAGCGGTTCCCCATCTCAGCCCAGAAAGCAGGTAGAACAAGTTTTGTGGCGCCTTCCAGCTGCCTACCGGGGTACTGTAAAAACTACCAACAGAATTCCTTTCTGGCACCTTCCCCGGTGGAGTTGTGCATGGGGTGTGTTTGGAACATTTTGTCACCAGCCGAGTCCAAAATTCAGCGGTTCCCCATCTCAGCCCAGAAAGCAGGTAGAACAAGTTTTGTGGTGCCTTTCAGCTGCCTACCGGGGTACTGTAAAAACTACCAAGAGAACTCCTTTCTGGCACCTTCCCCGGTGGAGTTGTGCATGGGGTGTGTTTGGAACATTTTGTCACCAGCCGAGTCCAAAATTCAGCGGTTCCCCATCTCAGCCCAGAAAGCAGGTAGAACATCTTTTTGTGGTGCCTTTCAGCTGCCTACCAGGGTACTGTAAAAACTACCAGAGAATTCCTTTCTGGCACCTTCCCCGGTGGAGTTGTGCATGGGGTGTGTTTGGAACATTTTGTCACCAGCCGAGTCCGAAATTCAGCGCTTCCCCATCTCAGCCCAGAAAGCAGGTAGAACATCTTTTGTGGTGCCTTTCAGCTGCCTACCGGGGTACTGTAAAAACTACCAACAGAATTCCTTTCTGGCACCTTCCCCGGTGGAGTTGTGCATGGGGTGTGTTTTGAACATTTTGTCACCAGCCGAGTCCAAAATTCAGCGCTTCCCCATCTCAGCCCAGAAAGCAGGTAGAACATCTTTTGTGGTGCCTTTCAGCTGCCTACCGGGGCACTGTAAAAACTACCAAGAGAACTCCTTGCTGGCACCTTCCCCGGTGGAGTTGTGCATGGGGTGTGTTTGGAACATTTTGTCACCAGCCGAGTCCAAAATTCAGCGGTTCCCCATCTCAGCCCAGAAAGCAGGTAGAACAAGTTTTGTGGCGCCTTTCAGCTGCCTACCGGGGTACTGTAAAAACTACCAAGAGAACTCCTTTCTGGCACCTTCCCCGGTGGAGTTGTGCATGGGGTGTGTTTGGAACATTTTGTAACCAGCCGAGTCCAAAATTCAGCGCTTCCCCATCTCAGCTCAGAAAGCAGGTAGAACAACTTTAGTGGCGCCTTTCAGCTGCCTACCGGGGTACTGTAAAAACTACCAACAGAATTCCTTTCTGGCACCTTCCCCGGTGGAGTTGTGCATGGGGTGTGTTTGGAACATTTTGTCACCAGCCGAGTCCAAAATTCAGCGCTTCCCCATCTCAGCCCAGAAAGCAGGTAGAACAACTTTTGTGGCGCCTTTCAGCTGCCTACCGGGGTACAGTAAAAACTACCAAGAGAACTCCTTTCTGGCACCTTCCCCGGTGGAGTTGTGCATGGGGTGTGTTTGGAACATTATGTCACCAGCCGAGTCCAAAATTCAGTGGTTCCCCATCTCAGCCCAGAAAGCAGGTAGAACATCTTTTGTGGTTCCTTTCAGCTGCCTACTGGGGCACTGTAAAAACTACCAACAGAACTCCTTTCTGGCACCTTCCCCGGTGGAGTTGTGCATGGGGTGTGTTTGGAAAATTTTGTCACCGGCCGAGTCCAAAATTCAGCCGTTCCCCGTCTCAGCCCAGAAAGCAGGTAGAACAACTTTTGTGGCGCCTTTCAGCTGCCTACCGGGGTACTGTAAAAACTACCAAGAGAACTCCTTTCTGGCACCTTCCCCGGTAGAGTTGTGCATATGGTGTGTTTGGACAATTTTGTCCCCAGCCGAGTCCAAAATTCAGCGGTTCCCCACCTCAGCCCAGAAAGCAGGTAGAACATCTTTTGTGGTGCCTTTCAGCTGCCTACCGGGGTACTGTAAAAACTACCAAGAGAATTCCTTTCCGGCACCTTCCCCGGTGGAGTTGTGCATGGGGTGTGTTTGGAACATTTTGTCACCAGCCGAGTCCAAAATTCAGCGGTTCCCCATCTCAGCCCAGAAAGCAGGTAGAACATCTTTTGTGGTGCCTTTCAGCTGCCTACCGGGGTACTGTAAAAACTACCAAGAGAACTCCTTTCTGGCACCTTCCCCGGTGGAGTTGTGCATATAGTGTGTTTGGAACATTTTGTCACCAGCCGAGTCCAAAATTCAGCGGTTGCCCATCTCAGCCCAGAAAGCAGGTAGAACAACTTTTGTGGCGCCTTTCAGCTGCCTACCGGGGTACTGTAAAAACTACCAAGAGAACTCCTTTCTGGCACCTTCCCCGGTGGAGTTGTGCATGGGGTGTGTTTGGAACATTTTGTCACCAGCCGAGTCCAAAATTCAGCGCTTCCCCATCTCAGCCCAGAAAGCAGGTAGAACAAGTTTTGTGGTGCCTTTCAGCTGCCTACCGGGGTAGTGTAAAAACTACCAAGAGAACTCCTTTCTGGCACCTTCCCCGGTGGAGTTGTGCATGGGGTGTGTTTGGAACATTTTGTCACCAGCCGAGTCCAAAATTCAGCGCTTCCCCATCTCAGCCCAGAAAGCAGGTAGAACAAGTTTTGTGGCGCCTTTCAGCTGCCTACCAGGGTAGTGTAAAAACTACCAAGAGAACTCCTTTCTGGCACCTTCCCCGGTGGAGTTGTGCATGGGGTGTGTTTGGAACATTTTGTCACCAGCCGAGTCCAAAATTCAGCGGTTCCCCATCTCAGCCCAGAAAGCAGGTAGAACATCTTTTGTGGTGCCTTTCAGCTGCCTACCGGGGTACTGTAAAAACTACCAACAGAACTCCTTTCTGGCACCTTCCCCGATGGAGTTGTGCATGGGGTGTGTTTGGAACATTTTGTCACCAGCCGAGTCCAAAATTCAGCGCTTCCCCATCTCAGCCCAGAAAGCAGGTAGAACAAGTTTTGTGGCGCCTTTCAGCTGCCTACCGGGGTACTGTAAAAACTACCAAGAGAATTCCTTTCTGGCACCTTCCCCGGTGGAGTTGTGCATGGGGTGTGTTTGGAACATTTTGTCACCAGCCGAGTCCAAAATTCAGCGGTTCCCCATCTCAGCCCAGAAAGCAGGTAGAACAACTTTTGTGGCGCCTTTCAGCTGCCTACCGGGGTACAGTAAAAACTACCAAGAGAATTCCTTTCTGGCACCTTCCCCGGTGGATTTGTGCATGGGGTGTGTTTGGAAAATTTTGTCACCAGCCGAGTCCAAAATTCAGCGCTTCCCCATCTCAGCCCAGAAAGCAGGTAGAACAACTTTTGTGGCGCCTTTCAGCTGCCTACCGGGGCACTGTAAAAACTACCAACAGAACTCCTTTCTGGCACCTTCCCCGGTGGAGTTGTGCATATGGTGTGTTTGGACAAATTTGTCACCAGCCGAGTCCAAAATTCAGCGGTTCCCCAGCTCAGCCCAGAAAGCAGGTAGAACATCTTTTGTGGTGCCTTTCAGCTGCCTACTGGGGTACTGTAAAAACTACCAAGAGAATTCCTTTCTGGCACCTTCCCCGGTGGAGTTGTGCATGGGGTGTGTTTGGAACATTTTGCCACCAGCCGAGTCCAAAATTCAGCGGTTCCCCAGCTCAGCCCAGAAAGCAGGTAGAACATCTTTTGTGGTGCCTTTCAGCTGCCTACCGGGGTACTGTAAAAACTACCAACAGAACTCCTTTCTGGCACCTTCCCCGGTGGAGTTGTGCATATAGTGTGTTTGGAACATTTTGTCACCAGCCGAGTCCAAAATTCAGCGGTTCCCCATCTCAGCCCAGAAAGCAGGTAGAACAAGTTTTGTGGCGCCTTTCAGCTGCCTACCGGGGTACTGTAAAAACTACCAAGAGAACTCCTTTCTGGCACCTTCCCCGGTGGATTTGTGCATGGGGTGTGTTTGGAACATTTTGTCACCAGCCGAGTCCAAAATTCAGCGCTTCCCCATCTCAGCCCAGAAAGCAGGTAGAACAACTTTTGTGGCGCCTTTCAGCTGCCTACCGGGGTACTGTAAAAACTACCAACGGAATCCCTTTCTGGCACCTTCCCCGGTGGAGTTGTGCATGGGGTGTGTTTGGAACATTTTGTCACCAGCCGAGTCCAAAATTCAGCGCTTCCCCATCTCAGCCCAGAAAGCAGGTAGAACATCTTTTGTGGTGCCTTTCAGCTGCCTACCGGGGTACTGTAAAAACTACCAACAGAATTCCTTTCTGGCACCTTCCCCGGTGGAGTTGTGCATGGGGTGTGTTTGGAACATTTTGTCACCAGCCGAGTCCAAAATTCAGCGCTTCCCCATCTCAGCCCAGAAAGCAGGTAGAACAAGTTTTGTGGCGCCTTTCAGCTGCCTACCGGGGTACTGTAAAAACTACCAAGAGAACTCCTTTCTGGCACCTTCCCCGGTGGAGTTGTGCATGGGGTGTGTTTGGACAATTTTGTCACCAGCCGAGTCCAAAATTCAGCGCTTCCCCATCTCAGCCCAGAAAGCAGGTAGAACAAGTTTTGTGGTGCCTTTCAGCTGCCTACCGGGGTACAGTAAAAACTACCAAGAGAATTCCTTTCTGGCACCTTCCCCGGTGGAGTTGTGCATGGGGTGTGTTTGGAACATTATGTCACCAGCCGAGTCCAAAATTCAGCGCTTCCCCATCTCAGCCCAGAAAGCAGGTAGAACAAGTTTTGTGGTGCCTTTCAGCTGCCTACCGGGGTACTGTAAAAACTACCAAGAGAATTCCTTTCTGGCACCTTCCCCGGTGGAGTTGTACATGGCGTGTGTTTGGACAATTTTGTCACCAGCCGAGTCCAAAATTCAGCGCTTCCCCATCTCAGCCCAGAAAGCAGGTAGAACATCTTTTGTGGTGCCTTTCAGCTGCCTACCGGGGTACTGTAAAAACTACCAACAGAATTCCTTTCTGGCACCTTCCCCGGTGGATTTGTGCATGGGGTGTGTTTGGAACATTTTGTCACCAGCCGAGTCCAAAATTCAGCGCTTCCCCATCTCAGCCCAGAAAGCAGGTAGAACATCTTTTGTGGTGCCTTTCAGCTGCCTACCGGGGTACTGTAAAAACTACCAACAGAACTCCTTTCTGGCACCTTCCCCGGTGGAGTTGTGCAGGGGGTGTGTTTGGACAATTTTGTCACCAGCCGAGTCCAAAATTCAGCGGTTCCCCATCTCAGCCCAGAAAGCAGGTAGAACATCTTTTGTGGTGCCTTTCAGCTGCCTACCGGGGTACTGTAAAAACTACCAAGAGAATTCCTTTCTGGCACCTTCCCCGGTGGAGTTGTGCATGGGGTGTGTTTGGAACATTTTGCCACCAGCCGAGTCCAAAATTCAGCGGTTCCCCAGCTCAGCCCAGAAAGCAGGTAGAACATCTTTTGTGGTGCCTTTCAGCTGCCTACCGGGGTAGTGTAAAAACTACCAAGAGAATTCCTTTCTGGCACCTTCCCCGGTGGAGTTGTGCATGGTGTGTGTTTGGAACATTTTGTCACCAGCTGAGTCCAAAATTCAGCGCTTCCCCATCTCAGCCCAGAAAGCAGGTAGAACAACTTTTGTGGCACCTTTCAGCTGCCTACCGGGGCACTGTAAAAACTACCAACAGAACTCCTTTCTGGCACCTTCCCCGGTGGAGTTGTGCATGGGGTGTGTTTGGAACATTTTGTCACCAGCCGAGTCCAAAAGTCAGCGGTTCCCCATCTCAGCCCAGAAAGCAGGTAGAACAAGTTTTGTGGCGCCTTCCAGCTGCCTACCGGGGTAGTGTAAAAACTACCAACAGAATTCCTTTCTGGCACCTTCCCCGGTGGAGTTGTGCATGGGGTGTGTTTGGAACATTTTGTCACCAGCCGAGTCCAAAATTCAGCGGTTCCCCATCTCAGCCCAGAAAGCAGGTAGAACAAGTTTTGTGGTGCCTTTCAGCTGCCTACCGGGGTACTGTAAAAACTACCAAGAGAACTCCTTTCTGGCACCTTCCCCGGTGGAGTTGTGCATGGGGTGTGTTTGGAACATTTTGTCACCAGCCGAGTCCAAAATTCAGCGGTTCCCCATCTCAGCCCAGAAAGCAGGTAGAACATCTTTTTGTGGTGCCTTTCAGCTGCCTACCAGGGTACTGTAAAAACTACCAGAGAATTCCTTTCTGGCACCTTCCCCGGTGGAGTTGTGCATGGGGTGTGTTTGGAACATTTTGTCACCAGCCGAGTCCGAAATTCAGCGCTTCCCCATCTCAGCCCAGAAAGCAGGTAGAACATCTTTTGTGGTGCCTTTCAGCTGCCTACCGGGGTACTGTAAAAACTACCAACAGAATTCCTTTCTGGCACCTTCCCCGGTGGAGTTGTGCATGGGGTGTGTTTTGAACATTTTGTCACCAGCCGAGTCCAAAATTCAGCGCTTCCCCATCTCAGCCCAGAAAGCAGGTAGAACATCTTTTGTGGTGCCTTTCAGCTGCCTACCGGGGCACTGTAAAAACTACCAAGAGAACTCCTTGCTGGCACCTTCCCCGGTGGAGTTGTGCATGGGGTGTGTTTGGAACATTTTGTCACCAGCCGAGTCCAAAATTCAGCGGTTCCCCATCTCAGCCCAGAAAGCAGGTAGAACAAGTTTTGTGGCGCCTTTCAGCTGCCTACCGGGGTACTGTAAAAACTACCAAGAGAACTCCTTTCTGGCACCTTCCCCGGTGGAGTTGTGCATGGGGTGTGTTTGGAACATTTTGTCACCAGCCGAGTCCAAAATTCAGCGGTTCCCCATCTCAGCCCAGAAAGCAGGTAGAACAAGTTTTGTGGCGCCTTTCAGCTGCCTACCGGGGTACAGTAAAAACTACCAAGAGAATTCCTTTCTGGCACCTTCCCCGGTGGAGTTGTGCATGGGGTGTGTTTGGAACATTATGTCACCAGCCGAGTCCAAAATTCAGCGCTTCCCCATCTCAGCCCAGAAAGCAGGTAGAACTAGTTTTGTGGCGCCTTTCAGCTGCCTACCGGGATACTGTAAAAACTACCAAGAGAACTCCATTCTGGCACCTTCCCCGGTGGAGTTGTGCATGGGGTGTGTTTGGAACATTTTGTCACCAGCCGAGTCCAAAATTCAGCGCTTCCCCATCTCAGCCCAGAAAGCAGGTAGAACATCTTTTGTGGTGCCTTTCAGCTGCCTACCGGGGTACTGTAAAAACTACCAAGAGAATTCCTTTCTGGCACCTTCCCCGGTGGAGTTGTGCATGGGGTGTGTTTGGAACATTTTGTCACCAGCCGAGTCCAAAATTCAGCGCTTCCCCATCTCAGCCCAGAAAGCAGGTAGATCATCTTTTGTGGTGCCTTTCAGCTGCCTACCGGGGTACTGTAAAAACTTCCAAGAGAATTCCTTTCTGGCACCTTCCCCGGTGGAGTTGTGCATGGGGTGTGTTTGGAACATTTTGTCACCAGCCGAGTCCAAAATTCAGCGCTTCCCCATCTCAGCCCAGAAAGCAGGTAGAACAACTTTTGTGGCTCCTTTCAGCTGCCTACCGGGGCACTGTAAAAACTACCAAGAGAATTCCTTTCTGGCACCTTCCCCGGTGGAGTTGTGCATGGGGTGTGTTTGGAACATTTTGTCACCAGCCGAGTCCAAAATTCAGCGCTTCCCCATCTCAGCCCAGAAAGCAGGTAGAACAACTTTTGTGGCGCCTTTCAGCTGCCTACCGGGGTACTGTAAAAACTACCAAGAGAACTCCTTTCTGGCACCTTCCCCGGTGGAGTTGTGCATGGGGTGTGTTTGGAACATTTTGTCACCAGCCGAGTCCAAAATTCAGCGCTTCCCCATCTCAGCCCAGAAAGCAGGTAGAACAAGTTTTGTGGCGCCTTTCAGCTGCCTACCGGGGTAGTGTAAAAACTACCAAGAGAACTCCTTTCTGGCACCTTCCCCGGTGGAGTTGTGCATGGGGTGTGTTTGGAACATTTTGTCACCAGCCGAGTCCAAAATTCAGTGCTTCCCCATCTCAGCCCAGAAAGCAGGTAGAACATCTTTTGTGGTGCCTTTCAGCTGCCTACCGGGGTAGTGTAAAAACTACCATCAGAACTCCTTTCTGGCACCTTCCCCGGTGGAGTTGTGCATGGGGTGTGTTTGGAACATTTTGTCACCAGCCGAGTCCAAAATTCAGCGCTTCCCCATCTCAGCCCAGAAAGCAGGTAGAACGAGTTTTTTGGCGCCTTTCAGCTGCCTACCGGGGTACTGTAAAAACTACCAACAGAATTCCTTTCTGGCACCTTCCCCGGTGGAGTTGTGCATGGGGTGTCTTTGGAACATTTTGTCCCCAGCCGAGTCCAAAATTCAGCGGTTCCCCATCTCAGCCCAGAAAGCAGGTAGAACAACTTTTGTGGCGCCTTTCAGCTGCCTACCGGGGTACAGTAAAAACTACCAAGAGAATTCCTTTCTGGCACCTTCCCCGGTGGAGTTGTGCATGGGGTGTGTTTGGAACATTTTGTCACCAGCCGAGTCCAAAATTCAGCGCTTCCCCATCTCAGCCCAGAAAGCAGGTAGAACAAGTTTTGTGGTGCCTTTCAGCTGCCTACCGGGGTATTGTAAAAACTACCGACAGAATTCCTTTCTGGCACCTTCCCCGGTGGAGTTGTGCATGGGGTGTGTTTGGAACATTTTGTCACTAGCCGAGTCCAAAACTCAGCGGTTCCCCGTCTCAGCCCAGAAAGCAGGTAGAACATCTTTTGTGGTGCCTTTCAGCTGCCTACCGGGGTACTGTAAAAACTACCGACAGAATTCCTTTCTGGCACCTTCCCCGGTGGAGTTGTGCATGGGGTGTGTTTGGAACATTTTGTCACCAGCCGAGTCCAAAATTCAGCGCTTCCCCATCTCAGCCCAGAAAGCAGGTAGAACAACTTTTGTGGCGCCTTTCAGCTGCCTACCGGGGTACTGTAAAAACTACCAAGAGAATTCCTTTCTGGCACCTTCCCCGGTGGAGTTGTGCATGGGGTGTGTTTGGAACATTTTGTCACCAGCCGAGTCCAAAATTCAGCGCTTCCCCATCTCAGCCCAGAAAGCAGGTAGAACAACTTTTGTGGCGCCTTTCAGCTGCCTACCGGGGTACTGTAAAAACTACCAAGAGAACTCCTTTCTGGCACCTTCCCCGGTGGAGTTGTGCATGGGGTGTGTTTGGAACATTTTGTCACCAGCCGAGTCCAAAATTCAGCGCTTCCCCATCTCAGCCCAGAAAGCAGGTAGAACAACTTTTGTGGCGCCTTTCAGCTGCCTACCGGGGTACTGTAAAAACTACCAACAGAACTCCTTTCTGGCACCTTCCCCGGTGGAGTTGTGCATGGGGTGTGTTTGGAACATTTTGTCACCAGCCGAGTCCAAAATTCAGCGCTTCCCCATCTCAGCCCAGAAAGCAGGTAGAACAAGTTTTGTGGTGCCTTTCAGCTGCCTACCGGGGTAGTGTAAAAACTACCAAGAGAACTCCTTTCTGGCACCTTCCCCGGTGGAGTTGTGCATGGGGTGTGTTTTGAACATTTTGTCACCAGCCGAGTCCAAAATTCAGCGCTTCCCCATCTCAGCCCAGAAAGCAGGTAGAACATCTTTTGTGGTGCCTTTCAGCTGCCTACCGGGGCACTGTAAAAACTACCAAGAGAACTCCTTGCTGGCACCTTCCCCGGTGGAGTTGTGCATGGGGTGTGTTTGGAACATTTTGTCACCAGCCGAGTCCAAAATTCAGCGGTTCCCCATCTCAGCCCAGAAAGCAGGTAGAACAACTTTTGTGGCGCCTTTCAGCTGCCTACCGGGGTACTGTAAAAACTACCAAGAGAACTCCTTTCTGGCACCTTCCCCGGTGGAGTTGTGCATGGGGTGTGTTTGGAACATTTTGTCACCAGCCGAGTCCAAAATTCAGCGGTTCCCCATCTCAGCCCAGAAAGCAGGTAGAACAAGTTTTGTGGCGCCTTTCAGCTGCCTACCGGGGTACTGTAAAAACTACCAAGAGAATTCCTTTCTGGCACCTTCCCCGGTGGAGTTGTGCATGGGGTGTGTTTGGAACATTATGTCACCAGCCGAGTCCAAAATTCAGCGCTTCCCCATCTCAGCCCAGAAAGCAGGTAGAACTAGTTTTGTGGCGCCTTTCAGCTGCCTACCGGGATACTGTAAAAACTACCAAGAGAACTCCATTCTGGCACCTTCCCCGGTGGAGTTGTGCATGGGGTGTGTTTGGAACATTTTGTCACCAGCCGAGTCCAAAATTCAGCGGTTCCCCATCTCAGCCCAGAAAGCAGGTAGAACATCTTTTGTGGTGCCTTTCAGCTGCCTACCGGGGTACTGTAAAAACTACCAAGAGAATTCCTTTCTGGCACCTTCCCCGGTGGAGTTGTGCATGGGGTGTGTTTGGAACATTTTGTCACCAGCCGAGTCCAAAATTCAGCGATTCCCCATCTCAGCCCAGAAAGCAGGTAGATCATCTTTTGTGGTGCCTTTCAGCTGCCTACCGGGGTACTGTAAAAACTTCCAAGAGAATTCCTTTCTGGCACCTTCCCCGGTGGAGTTGTGCATGGGGTGTGTTTGGAACATTTTGTCACCAGCCGAGTCCAAAATTCAGCGCTTCCCCATCTCAGCCCAGAAAGCAGGTAGAACAACTTTTGTGGCTCCTTTCAGCTGCCTACCGGGGCACTGTAAAAACTACCAAGAGAATTCCTTTCTGGCACCTTCCCCGGTGGAGTTGTGCATGGGGTGTGTTTGGAACATTTTGTCACCAGCCGAGTCCAAAATTCAGCGCTTCCCCATCTCAGCCCAGAAAGCAGGTAGAACAACTTTTGTGGCGCCTTTCAGCTGCCTACCGGGGTACTGTAAAAACTACCAAGAGAACTCCTTTCTGGCACCTTCCCCGGTGGAGTTGTGCATGGGGTGTGTTTGGAACATTTTGTCACCAGCCGAGTCCAAAATTCAGCGCTTCCCCATCTCAGCCCAGAAAGCAGGTAGAACAAGTTTTGTGGCGCCTTTCAGCTGCCTACCGGGGTACTGTAAAAACTACCAAGAGAACTCCTTTCTGGCACCTTCCCCGGTGGAGTTGTGCATATGGTGTGTTTGGACAATTTTGTCACCAGCCGAGTCCAAAATTCAGCGCTTCCCCATCTCAGCCCAGAAAGCAGGTAGAACATCTTTTGTGGTGCCTTTCAGCTGCCAGCCGGGGTACTGTAAAAACTACCAAGAGAATTCCTTTCTGGCACCTTCCCCGGTGGAGTTGTGCATGGGGTGTGTTTGGAACATTTTGTCACCAGCCGAGTCCAAAATTCAGTGCTTCCCCATCTCAGCCCAGAAAGCAGGTAGAACATCTTTTGTGGTGCCTTTCAGCTGCCTACCGGGGTACTGTAAAAACTACCAACAGAACTCCTTTCTGGCACCTTCCCCGGTGGAGTTGTGCATGGGGTGTGTTTGGAACATTTTGTCACCAGCCGAGTCCAAAATTCAGCGCTTCCCCATCTCAGCCCAGAAAGCAGGTAGAACGAGTTTTTTGGCGCCTTTCAGCTGCCTACCGGGGTACTGTAAAAACTACCAACAG
Organism: Falco cherrug; assembly: GCF_023634085.1. Classification (NCBI taxonomy): domain Eukaryota; kingdom Metazoa; phylum Chordata; class Aves; order Falconiformes; family Falconidae; genus Falco; species Falco cherrug. The sequence goes on along the minus strand of NC_073719.1, from coordinate 15,068,278 downwards.
AATTCCTTTCTGGCACCTTCCCCGGTGGAGTTGTGCATGGGGTGTCTTTGGAACATTTTGTCCCCAGCCGAGTCCAAAATTCAGCGGTTCCCCATCTCAGCCCAGAAAGCAGGTAGAACAACTTTTGTGGCGCCTTTCAGCTGCCTACCGGGGTACAGTAAAAACTACCAAGAGAATTCCTTTCTGGCACCTTCCCCGGTGGAGTTGTGCATGGGGTGTGTTTGGAACATTTTGTCACCAGCCGAGTCCAAAATTCAGCGCTTCCCCATCTCAGCCCAGAAAGCAGGTAGAACAAGTTTTGTGGTGCCTTTCAGCTGCCTACCGGGGTACTGTAAAAACTACCGACAGAATTCCTTTCTGGCACCTTCCCCGGTGGAGTTGTGCATGGGGTGTGTTTGGAACATTTTGTCACCAGCCGAGTCCAAAATTCAGCGCTTCCCCATCTCAGCCCAGAAAGCAGGTAGAACAACTTTTGTGGCGCCTTTCAGCTGCCTACCGGGGTACTGTAAAAACTACCAACAGAACTCCTTTCTGGCACCTTCCCCGGTGGAGTTGTGCATGGGGTGTGTTTGGAACATTTTGTCACCAGCCGAGTCCAAAATTCAGCGCTTCCCCATCTCAGCCCAGAAAGCAGGTAGAACAAGTTTTTGGCGCCTTTCAGCTGCCTACCGGGCTACTGTAAAAACTACCAACGGAATCCCTTTCTGGCACCTTCCCCGGTGGAGTTGTGCATGGGGTGTGTTTGGAACATTTTGTCACCAGCCGAGTCCAAAATTCAGCGCTTCCCCATCTCAGCCCAGAAAGCAGGTAGAACAACTTTTGTGGCGCCTTTCAGCTGCCTACCGGGGTACTGTAAAAACTACCAACAGAACTCCTTTCTGGCACCTTCCCCGGTGGAGTTGTGCATGGGGTGTGTTTGGAACATTTTGTCACCAGCCGAGTCCAAAATTCAGCGCTTCCCCATCTCAGCCCAGAAAGCAGGTAGAACAAGTTTTGTGGTGCCTTTCAGCTGCCTACCGGGGTAGTGTAAAAACTACCAAGAGAACTCCTTTCTGGCACCTTCCCCGGTGGAGTTGTGCATGGGGTGTGTTTGGAACATTTTGTCACCAGCCGAGTCCAAAATTCAGCGCTTCCCCATCTCAGCCCAGAAAGCAGGTAGAACAAGTTTTGTGGCGCCTTTCAGCTGCCTACCGGGGTAGTGTAAAAACTACCATCAGAACTCCTTTCTGGCACCTTCCCCGGTGGAGTTGTGCATGGGGTGTGTTTGGAACATTTTGTCACCAGCCGAGTCCAAAATTCAGCGCTTCCCCATCTCAGCCCAGAAAGCAGGTAGAACAAGTTTTGTGGTGCCTTTCAGCTGCCTACCGGGGTAGTGTAAAAACTACCAAGAGAACTCCTTTCTGGCACCTTCCCCGGTGGAGTTGTGCATGGGGTGTGTTTGGAACATTTTGTCACCAGCCGAGTCCAAAATTCAGCGGTTCCCCGTCTCAGCCCAGAAAGCAGGTAGAACAACTTTTGTGGTGCCTTTCAGCTGCCTACCGGGGTACTGTAAAAACTACCAAGAGAATTCCTTTCTGGCACCTTCCCCGGTGGAGTTGTGCATGGGGTGTGTTTGGAACATTTTGTCACCAGCCGAGTCCGAAATTCAGCGCTTCCCCATCTCAGCCCAGAAAGCAGGTAGAACATCTTTTGTGGTGCCTTTCAGCTGCCTACCGGGGTACTGTAAAAACTACCAACAGAATTCCTTTCTGGCACCTTCCCCGGTGGAGTTGTACATGGCGTGTGTTTGGACAATTTTGTCACCAGCCGAGTCCAAAATTCAGCGGTTGCCCAGCTCAGCCCAGAAAGCAGGTAGAACAACTTTTGTGGCGCCTTTCAGCTGCCTACCGGGGTACTGTAAAAAACTACCAACAGAACTCCTTTCTGGCACCTTCCCCAGTGGAGTTGTGCATGGGGTGTGTTTGGAACATTTTGTCACCAGCCGAGTCCAAAATTCAGCGCTTCCCCATCTCAGCCCAGAAAGCAGGTAGAACAAGTTTTGTGGTGCCTTTCAGCTGCCTACCGGGGTACTGTAAAAACTACCAAGAGAATTCCTTTCTGGCACCTTCCCCGGTGGAGTTGTGCATGGGGTGTGTTTGGAACATTTTGTCACCAGCCGAGTCCAAAATTCAGCGCTTCCCCATCTCAGCCCAGAAAGCAGGTAGATCATCTTTTGTGGTGCCTTTCAGCTGCCTACCGGGGTACTGTAAAAACTTCCAAGAGAATTCCTTTCTGGCACCTTCCCCGGTGGAGTTGTGCATGGGGTGTGTTTGGAACATTTTGTCACCATCCGAGTCCAAAATTCAGTGCTTCCCCATATCAGCCCAGAAAGCAGGTAGAACAAGTTTTGTGGCGCCTTTCAGCTGCCTACCGGGGCACTGTAAAAACTACCAAGAGAACTCCTTTCTGGCACCTTCCCCGGTGGAGTTGTGCATGGGGTGTGTTTGGAACATTTTGTCACCAGCTGAGTCCAAAATTCAGCGCTTCCCCATCTCAGCCCAGAAAGCAGGTAGAACATCTTTTGTGGTGCCTTTCAGCTGCCTACCGGGGTACTGTAAAAACTACCAAGAGAACTCCTTTCTGGCACCTTCCCCGGTGGAGTTGTGCATATGGTGTGTTTGGAACATTTTGTCACCAGCCGAGTCCAAAATTCAGCGCTTCCCCATCTCAGCCCAGAAAGCAGGTAGAACAAGTTTTGTGGCGCCTTTCAGCTGCCTACCGGGGTAGTGTAAAAAGTACCATCAGAACTCCTTTCTGGCACCTTCCCCGGTGGAGTTGTGCATATGGTGTGTTTGGACAATTTTGTCACCAGCCGAGTCCAAAATTCAGCGCTTCCCCATCTCAGCCCAGAAAGCAGGTAGAACATCTTTTGTGGTGCCTTTCAGCTGCCAGCCGGGGTACTGTAAAAACTACCAAGAGAATTCCTTTCTGGCACCTTCCCCGGTGGAGTTGTGCATGGGGTGTGTTTGGAACATTTTGTCACCAGCCGAGTCCAAAATTCAGTGCTTCCCCATCTCAGCCCAGAAAGCAGGTAGAACATCTTTTGTGGCGCCTTTCAGCTGCCTACCGGGGCACTGTAAAAACTACCAAGAGAACTCCTTTCTGGCACCTTCCCCGGTGGAGTTGTGCATGGGGTGTGTTTGGAACATTTTGTCACCAGCCGAGTCCAAAATTCAGCGCTTCCCCATCTCAGCCCAGAAAGCAGGTAGAACGAGTTTTGTGGCGCCTTTCAGCTGCCTACCGGGGTACTGTAAAAACTACCAACAGAATTCCTTTCTGGCACCTTCCCCGGTGGAGTTGTGCATGGGGTGTCTTTGGAACATTTTGTCCCCAGCCGAGTCCAAAATTCAGCGGTTCCCCATCTCAGCCCAGAAAGCAGGTAGAACAAGTTTTGTGGTGCCTTTCAGCTGCCTACCGGGGTACTGTAAAAACTACCGACAGAATTCCTTTCTGGCACCTTCTCCGGTGGAGTTGTGCATGGGGTGTGTTTGGAACATTTTGTCACCAGCCGAGTCCAAAATTCAGCGCTTCCCCATCTCAGCCCAGAAAGCAGGTAGAACAACTTTTGTGGCGCCTTTCAGCTGCCTACCGGGGCACTGTAAAAACTACCAACAGAATTCCTTCCTGGCACCTTCCCCGGTGGAGTTGTGCATGGGGTGTGTTTGGAACATTTTGTCACCAGCCGAGTCCAAAATTCAGCGCTTCCCCATCTCAGCCCAGAAAGCAGGTAGAACAACTTTTGTGGCGCCTTTCAGCTGCCTACCGGGGTACTGTAAAAACTACCGACAGAATTCCTTTCTGGCACCTTCCCCGGTGGAGTTGTGCATGGGGTGTGTTTGGAACATTTTGTCACCAGCCGAGTCCAAAATTCAGCGCTTCCCCATCTCAGCCCAGAAAGCAGGTAGAACAACTTTTGTGGCGCCTTTCAGCTGCCTACCGGGGTACTGTAAAAACTACCAAGAGCACTCCTTTCTGGCACCTTCCCCGGTGGAGTTGTGCATGGGGTGTGTTTGGAACATTTTGTCACTAGCCGAGTCCAAAACTCAGCGGTTCCCCGTCTCAGCCCAGAAAGCAGGTAGAACATCTTTTGTGGTGCCTTTCAGCTGCCTACCGGGGTACTGTAAAAACTACCGACAGAATTCCTTTCTGGCACCTTCCCCGGTGGAGTTGTGCATGGGGCGTGTTTGGAACATTTTGTCACCAGCCGAGTCCAAAATTCAGCGCTTCCCCATCTCAGCCCAGAAAGCAGGTAGAACAAGTTTTGTGGCGCCTTTCAGCTGCCTACCGGGGTACTGTAAAAACTACCAACAGAACTCCTTTCTGGCACCTTCCCCGGTGGAGTTGTGCATGGGGTGTGTTTGGAACATTTTGTCACCAGCCGAGTCCAAAATTCAGCGGTTCCCCATCTCAGCCCAGAAAGCAGGTAAAACTAGTTTTGTGGCGCCTTTCAGCTGCCTACCGGGGTACTGTAAAAACTACCAAGAGAACTCCTTTCTGGCACCTTCCCCGGTGGAGTTGTGCATGGGGTGTGTTTGGAACATTTTGTCACCAGCCGAGTCCAAAATTCAGCGGTTCCCCATCTCAGCCCAGAAAGCAGGTAGAACAACTTTTGTGGCGCCTTTCAGCTGCCTACCGGGGTACTGTAAAAACTACCAAGAGAACTCCTTTCTGGCACCTTCCCCGGTGGAGTTGTGCATGGGGTGTGTTTGGAACATTTTGTCACCAGCTGAGTCCAAAATTCAGCGCTTCCCCATCTCAGCCCAGAAAGCAGGTAGAACAAGTTTTGTGGCGCCTTTCAGCTGCCTACTGGGGTACTGTAAAAACTACCAAGAGAACTCCTTTCTGGCACCTTCCCCGGTGGAGTTGTGCATGGGGTGTGTTTGGAACATTTTGTCACCAGCCGAGTCCAAAATTCAGCGCTTCCCCGTCTCAGCCCAGAAAACAGGTAGAACAAGTTTTGTGGTGCCTTTCAGCTGCCTACCGGGGTACTGTAAAAACTACCAAGAGAACTCCTTTCTGGCACCTTCCCCGGTGGAGTTGTGCATGGGGTGTGTTTGGAACATTTTGTCACCAGCCGAGTCCAAAATTCAGCGCTTCCCCATCTCAGCCCAGAAAGCAGGTAGAACATCTTTTGTGGTGCCTTTCAGCTGCCTACCGGGGTACTGTAAAAACTACCAACAGAATTCCTTTCTGGCACCTTCCCCGGTGGAGTTGTGCATGGGGTGTGTTTGGAACATTTTGTCACCAGCCGAGTCCAAAATTCAGCGCTTCCCCATCTCAGCCCAGAAAGCAGGTAGAACAAATTTGTGGCGCCTTTCAGCTGCCTACCGGGGTACTGTAAAAACTACCAAGAGAACTCCTTTCTGGCACCTTCCCCGGTGGAGTTGTGCATGGGGTGTGTTTGAACAATTTGTCACCAGCCGAGTCCAAAATTCAGCGGTTCCCCATCTCAGCCCAGAAAGCAGGTAAAACTAGTTTTGTGGCGCCTTTCAGCTGCCTACCGGGGTACTGTAAAAACTACCAAGAGAACTCCTTTCTGGCACCTTCCCCGGTGGAGTTGTGCATGGGGTGTGTTTGGAACATTTTGTCACCAGCCGAGTCCAAAATTCAGCGGTTCCCCATCTCAGCCCAGAAAGCAGGTAGAACAACTTTTGTGGCGCCTTTCAGCTGCCTACCGGGGTACTGTAAAAACTACCAAGAGAACTCCTTTCTGGCACCTTCCCCGGTGGAGTTGTGCATGGGGTGTGTTTGGAACATTTTGTCACCAGCCAAGTCCAAAATTCAGCGCTTCCCCATCTCAGCCCAGAAAGCAGGTAGAACAAATTTTGTGGCGCCTTTCAGCTGCCTACCGGGGCACTGTAAAAACTACCAAGAGAACTCCTTTCTGGCACCTTCCCCGGTGTAGTTGTGCATGGGGTGTGTTTGGAACATTTTGTCACCAGCCGAGTCCAAAATTCAGCGCTTCCCCATCTCAGCCCAGAAAGCAGGTAGAACATCTTTTGTGGTGCCTTTCAGCTGCCTACCAGGGTACTGTAAAAACTACCAACAGAATTCCTTTCTGGCACCTTCCCCGGTGGAGTTGTGCATGGGGTGTGTTTGGAACATTTTGTCACCAGCCGACTCCAAAATTCAGCGCTTCCCCATCTCAGCCCAGAAAGCAGGTAGAACAACTTTTGTGGCGCCTTTCAGCTGCCTACCGGGGTACTGTAAAAACTACCAACAGAACTTCTTTCTGGCACCTTCCCCGGTGGAGTTGTGCATGGGGTGTGTTTGGAACATTTTGTCACCAGCCGAGTCCAAAATTCAGCGGTTCCCCATCTCAGCCCAGAAAGCAGGTAGAACAACTTTTGTGGCGCCTTTCAGCTGCCTACCGGGGTACTGTAAAAACTACCAAGAGAACTCCTTTCTGGCACCTTCCCCGGTGGAGTTGTGCATGGGGTGTGTTTGGAACATTTTGTCACCAGCCGAGTCCAAAATTCAGCGCTTCCCCATCTCAGCCCAGAAAGCAGGTAGAACAAGTTTTGTGGCGCCTTTCAGCTGCCTACTGGGGTACTGTAAAAACTACCAAGAGAACTCCTTTCTGGCACCTTCCCCGGTGGAGTTGTGCATGGGGTGTGTTTGGAACATTTTGTCACCAGCCGAGTCCAAAATTCAGCGCTTCCCCATCTCAGCCCAGAAAGCAGGTAGAACATCTTTTGTGGTGCCTTTCAGCTGCCTACCGGGGTACTGTAAAAACTACCAACAGAATTCCTTTCTGGCACCTTCCCCGGTGGAGTTGTGCATGGGGTGTGTTTGGAACATTTTGTCACCAGCCGAGTCCAAAATTCAGCGCTTCCCCATCTCAGCCCAGAAAGCAGGTAGAACAAGTTTTGTGGCGCCTTTCAGCTGCCTACCGGGGTACTGTAAAAACTACCAAGAGAACTCCTTTCTGGCACCTTCCCTGGTGGAGTTGTGCATGGGGTGTGTTTGAACAATTTGTCACCAGCCGAGTCCAAAATTCAGCGGTTCCCCATCTCAGCCCAGAAAGCAGGTAAAACTAGTTTTGTGGCGCCTTTCAGCTGCCTACCGGGGTACTGTAAAAACTACCAAGAGAACTCCTTTCTGGCACCTTCCCCGGTGGAGTTGTGCATGGGGTGTGTTTGGAACATTTTGTCACCAGCCGAGTCCAAAATTCAGCGGTTCCCCATCTCAGCCCAGAAAGCAGGTAGAACAACTTTTGTGGCGCCTTTCAGCTGCCTACCGGGGTACTGTAAAAACTACCAAGAGAACTCCTTTCTGGCACCTTCCCCGGTGGAGTTGTGCATGGGGTGTGTTTGGAACATTTTGTCACCAGCCAAGTCCAAAATTCAGCGCTTCCCCATCTCAGCCCAGAAAGCAGGTAGAACAAGTTTTGTGGCGCCTTTCAGCTGCCTACCGGGGCACTGTAAAAACTACCAAGAGAACTCCTTTCTGGCACCTTCCCCGGTGTAGTTGTGCATGGGGTGTGTTTGGAACATTTTGTCACCAGCCGAGTCCAAAATTCAGCGCTTCCCCATCTCAGCCCAGAAAGCAGGTAGAACATCTTTTGTGGTGCCTTTCAGCTGCCTACCAGGGTACTGTAAAAACTACCAACAGAATTCCTTTCTGGCACCTTCCCCGGTGGAGTTGTGCATGGGGTGTGTTTGGAACATTTTGTCACCAGCCGAGTCCAAAATTCAGCGCTTCCCCATCTCAGCCCAGAAAGCAGGTAGAACAAGTTTTGTGGCGCCTTTCAGCTGCCTACCGGGGTACTGTAAAAACTACCAAGAGAACTCCTTTCTGGCACCTTCCCCGGTGGAGTTGTGCATGGGGTGTGTTTGGAACATTTTGTCTCCAGCCGAGTCCAAAATTCAGCGCTTCCCCATCTCAGCCCAGAAAGCAGGTAGAACATCTTTTGTGGTCCCTTTCAGCTGCCTACCGGGGCACTGTAAAAACTACCAAGAGAACTCCTTTCTGGCACCTTCCCCGGTGGAGTTGTGCATGGGGTGTGTTTGGAACATTTTGTCACCAGCCGAGTCCAAAATTCAGCGCTTCCCCATCTCAGCCCAGAAAGCAGGTAGAACAAGTTTTGTGGCGCCTTTCAGCTGCCTACCGGGGTACTGTAAAAACTACCAAGAGAATTCCTTTCTGGCACCTTCCCCGGTGGAGTTGTGCATGGGGTGTGTTTGGACAATTTTGTCACCAGCCGAGTCCAAAATTCAGCGCTTCCCCATCTCAGCCCAGAAAGCAGGTAGAACATCTTTTGTGGCGCCTTTCAGCTGCCTACCGGGGTACTGTAAAAACTACCAAGAGAATTCCTTTCTGGCACCTTCCCCGGTGGAGTTGTGCATGGGGTGTGTTTGGAACATTTTGTCACCAGCCAAGTCCAAAATTCAGCGCTTCCCCATCTCAGCCCAGAAAGCAGGTTGAACAAGTTTTGTGGCGCCTTTCAGCTGCCTACCGGGGTACTGTAAAAACTACCAACAGAACTCCTTTCTGGCACCTTCCCCGGTGGAGTTGTGCATGGGGTGTGTTTGGAACATTTTGTCACCAGCCGAGTCCAAAATTCAGCGCTTCCCCATCTCAGCCCAGAAAGCAGGTAGAACAACTTTTGTGGCGCCTTTCAGCTGCCTACCGGGGTACTGTAAAAACTACCAAGAGAACTCCTTTCTGGCACCTTCCCCGGTGGAGTTGTGCATGGGGTGTGTTTGGAACATTTTGTCACCAGCCGAGTCCAAAATTCAGCGCTTCCCCATCTCAGCCCAGAAAGCAGGTAGAACATCTTTTGTGGTGCCTTTCAGCTGCCTACCGGGGTACTGTAAAAACTACCAACAGAACTCCTTTCTGGCACCTTCCCCGGTGGAGTTGTGCATGGGGTGTGTTTGGAACATTTTGTCACCAGCCGAGTCCAAAAGTCAGCGCTTCCCCATCTCAGCCCAGAAAGCAGGTAGAACAAGTTTTGTGGCGCCTTTCAGCTGCCTACCGGGGTACTGTAAAAACTACCAAGAGAACTCCTTTCTGGCACCTTCCCCGGTGGAGTTGTGCATGGGGTGTGTTTGGAACATTATTTCACGAGCCGAGTCCAAAATTCAGCGCTTCCCCATCTCAGCCCAGAAAGCAGGTAGAACATCTTTTGTGGTGCCTTTCAGCTGCCTACCGGGGTACTGTAAAAACTACCAACAGAATTCCTTTCTGGCACCTTCCCCGGTGGAGTTGTGCATGGGGTGTGTTTGGAACATTTTGTCACCAGCCAAGTCCAAAATTCAGCGCTTCCCCATCTCAGCCCAGAAAGCAGGTTGAACAAGTTTTGTGGCGCCTTTCAGCTGCCTACCGGGGTACTGTAAAAACTACCAACAGAACTCCTTTCTGGCACCTTCCCCGGTGGAGTTGTGCATGGGGTGTGTTTGGAACATTTTATCACCAGCCGAGTCCAAAATTCAGCGCTTCCCCGTCTCAGCCCAGAAAGCAAGTAGAACAAGTTTTGTGGCGCCTTTCAGCTGCCTACCGGGGCACTGTAAAAACTACCAAGAGAACTCCTTTCTGGCACCTTCCCCGGTGGAGTTGTGCATGGGGTGTGTTTGGAACATTTTGTCACCAGCCGAGTCCAAAATTCAGCGCTTCCCCATCTCAGCCCAGAAAGCAGGTAGAACAAGTTTTGTGGCGCCTTTCAGCTCCCTACCGGGGTACTGTAAAAACTACCAACAGAACTCCTTTCTGGCACCTTCCCCGGTGGAGTTGTACATGGGGTGTGTTTGGAACATTTTGTCACCAGCCGAGTCCAAAATTCAGCGCTTCCCCGTCTCAGCCCAGAAAGCAAGTAGAACAAGTTTTGTGGCGCCTTTCAGCTGCCTACCGGGGCACTGTAAAAACTACCAAGAGAACTCCTTTCTGGCACCTTCCCCGGTGGAGTTGTGCATGGGGTGTGTTTGGAACATTTTGTCACCAGCCGAGTCCAAAATTCAGCGCTTCCCCATCTCAGCCCAGAAAGCAGGTAGAACATCTTTTGTGGTGCCTTTCAGCTGCCTACCGGGGTACTGTAAAAACTACCAACAGAATTCCTTTCTGGCACCTTCCCCGGTGGAGTTGTGCATGGGGTGTGTTTGGAACATTTTGTCACCAGCCGAGTCCAAAATTCAGCGCTTCCCCATCTCAGCCCAGAAAGCAGGTAGAACAACTTTTGTGGCGCCTTTCAGCTGCCTACCGGGGTACTGTAAAAACTACCAAGAGAACTCCTTTCTGGCACCTTCCCCGGTGGAGTTGTGCATGGGGTGTGTTTGGAACATTTTGTCACCAGCCGAGTCCAAAATTCAGCGCTTCCCCATCTCAGCCCAGAAAGCAGGTAGAACATCTTTTGTGGTGCCTTTCAGCTGCCTACCGGGGTACTGTAAAAACTACCAACAGAATTCCTTTCTGGCACCTTCCCCGGTGGAGTTGTGCATGGGGTGAGTTTGGAACATTTTGTCCCCAGCCGAGTCCAAAATTCAGCGCTTCCCCGTCTCAGCCCAGAAAGCAAGTAGAACAAGTTTTGTGGCGCCTTTCAGCTGCCTACCGGGGCACTGTAAAAACTACCAAGAGAACTCCTTTCTGGCACCTTCCCCGGTGGAGTTGTGCATGGGGTGTGTTTGGAACATTTTGTCACCAGCCGAGTCCAAAATTCAGCGCTTCCCCATCTCAGCCCAGCAAGCAGGTAGAACATCTTTTGTGGTGCCTTTCAGCTGCCTACCGGGGTACTGTAAAAACTACCAACAGAATTCCTTTCTGGCACCTTCCCCGGTGGAGTTGTGCATGGGGTGTGTTTGGAACATTTTGTCACCAGCCGAGTCCAAAATTCAGCGCTTCCCCATCTCAGCCCAGAAAGCAGGTAGAACAACTTTTGTGGCGCCTTTCAGCTGCCTACCGGGGTACTGTAAAAACTACCAAGAGAACTCCTTTCTGGCACCTTCCCTGGTGGAGTTGTGCATGGGGTGTGTTTGGAACATTTTGTCACCAGCCGAGTCCAAAATTCAGCGGTTCCCCATCTCAGCCCAGAAAGCAGGTAGAACATCTTTTGTGGTGCCTTTCAGCTGCCTACCGGGGTACTGTAAAAACTACCAACAGAATTCCTTTCTGGCACCTTCCCCGGTGGAGTTGTGCATGGGGTGTGTTTGGAACATTTTGTCACCAGCCGAGTCCAAAATTCAGCGCTTCCCCATCTCAGCCCAGAAAGCAGGTAGAACAAGTTTTGTGGCGCCTTTCAGCTGCCTACCGGGGTAGGGTAAAAACTACCAAGAGAACTCCTTTCTGGCACCTTCCCCGGTGGAGTTGTGCATGGGGTGTGTTTGGAACATTTTGTCACCAGCCGAGTCCAAAATTCAGCGCTTCCCCATCTCAGCCCAGAAAGCAGGTAGAACTAGTTTTGTGGCGCCTTTCAGCTGCCTACCGGGGTACTGTAAAAACTACCAACAGAATTCCTTTCTGGCACCTTCCCCGGTGGAGTTGTGCATGGGGTGTGTTTGGAACATTTTGTCACCAGCCGAGTCCAAAATTCAGCGCTTCCCCATCTCAGCCCAGAAAGCAGGTAGAACAAGTTTTGTGGTGCCTTTCAGCTGCCTACCGGGGTACTGTAAAAACTACCAAGAGAACTCCTTTCTGGCACCTTCCCCGGTGGAGTTGTGCATGGGGTGTGTTTGGAACATTTTGTCACCAGCCGAGTCAAAAAATTCAGCGCTTCCCCATCTCAGCCCAGAAAGCAGGTAGAACATCTTTTGTGGTGCCTTTCAGCTGCCTACCGGGGTACTGTAAAAACTACCAATAGAATTCCTTTCTGGCACCTTCCCCGGTGGAGTTGTGCATGGGGTGTGTTTGGAACATTTTGTCACCAGCCGAGTCCAAAATTCAGCGCTTCCCCATCTCAGCCCAGAAAGCAGGTAGAACATCTTTTGTGGTGCCTTTCAGCTGCCTACCGGGGTACTGTAAAAACTACCAACAGAATTCCTTTCTGGCACCTTCCCCGGTGGAGTTGTGCATGGGGTGTGTTTGGAACATTTTGTCACCAGCCGAGTCCAAAATTCAGCGCTTCCCCATCTCAGCCCAGAAAGCAGGTAGAACAAGTTTTGTGGCGCCTTTCAGCTGCCTACCGGGGTAGGGTAAAAACTACCAAGAGAACTCCTTTCTGGCACCTTCCCCGGTGGAGTTGTGCATGGGGTGTGTTTGGAACATTTTGTCACCAGCCGAGTCCAAAATTCAGCGCTTCCCCATCTCAGCCCAGAAAGCAGGTAGAACTAGTTTTGTGGCGCCTTTCAGCTGCCTACCGGGGTACTGTAAAAACTACCAACAGAATTCCTTTCTGGCACCTTCCCCGGTGGAGTTGTGCATGGGGTGTGTTTGGAACATTTTGTCACCAGCCGAGTCCAAAATTCAGCGCTTCCCCATCTCAGCCCAGAAAGCAGGTAGAACAAGTTTTGTGGTGCCTTTCAGCTGCCTACCGGGGTACTGTAAAAACTACCAAGAGAACTCCTTTCTGGCACCTTCCCCGGTGGAGTTGTGCATGGGGTGTGTTTGGAACATTTTGTCACCAGCCGAGTCAAAAAATTCAGCGCTTCCCCATCTCAGCCCAGAAAGCAGGTAGAACATCTTTTGTGGTGCCTTTCAGCTGCCTACCGGGGTACTGTAAAAACTACCAATAGAATTCCTTTCTGGCACCTTCCCCGGTGGAGTTGTGCATGGGGTGTGTTTGGAACATTTTGTCACCAGCCGAGTCCAAAATTCAGCGCTTCCCCATCTCAGCCCAGAAAGCAGGTAGAACATCTTTTGTGGTGCCTTTCAGCTGCCTACCGGGGTACTGTAAAAACTACCAACAGAATTCCTTTCTGGCACCTTCCCCGGTGGAGTTGTGCATAGGGTGTGTTTGGAACATTTTGTCACCAGCCGAGTCCAAAATTCAGCGCTTCCCCATCTCAGCCCAGAAAGCAGGTAGAACAACTTTTGTGGCGCCTTTCAGCTGCCTACTGGGGTACTGTAAAAACTACCAACACAATTCCTTTCTGGCACCTTCCCCGGTGGAGTTGTGCATGGGGTGTGTTTGGAACATTTTGTCACCAGCCGAGTCCAAAATTCAGCGCTTCCCCATCTCAGCCCAGAAAGCAGGTAGAACTAGTTTTGTGGCGCCTTTCAGCTGCCTACCGGGGTACTGTAAAAACTACCAACAGAATTCCTTTCTGGCACCTTCCCCGGTGGAGTTGTGCATGGGGTGTGTTTGGAACATTTTGTCACCAGCCGAGTCCAAAATTCAGCGCTTCCCCATCTCAGCCCAGAAAGCAGGTAGAACAACTTTTGTGGCGCCTTTCAGCTGCCTACCGGGGTAGTGTAAAAACTACCAAGAGAATTCCTTTCTGGCACCTTCCCCGGTGGAGTTGTGCATGGGGTGTGTTTGGAACATTTTGTCACCAGCCGAGTCCAAAATTCAGCGCTTCCCCATCTCACCCAGAAAGCAGGTAGAACAAGTTTTGTGGCGCCTTTCAGCTGCCTACCGGGGTACTGTAAAAACTACCAACAGAATTCCTTTCTGGCACCTTCCCCGGTGGAGTTGTGCATGGGGTGTGTTTGGAACATTTTGTCACCAGCCGAGTCCAAAATTCAGCGGTTCCCCATCTCAGCCCAGAAAGCAGGTAGAACAACTTTTGTGGCGCCTTTCAGCTGCCTACCGGGGTACTGTAAAAACTACCAAGAGAACTCCTTTCTGGCACCTTCCCCGGTGGAGTTGTGCATGGGGTGTGTTTGGAACATTTTGTCACCAGCCGAGTCCAAAATTCAGCGCTTCCCCATCTCAGCCCAGAAAGCAGGTAGAACAAGTTTTGTGGTGCCTTTCAGCTGCCTACTGGGGTAGTGTAAAAACTACCAACAGAACTCCTTTCTGGCACCTTCCCCGGTGGAGTTGTGCATATGGTGTGTTTGGACAATTTTGTCACCAGCCGAGTCCAAAATTCAGCGCTTCCCCATCTCAGCCCAGAAAGCAGGTAGAACAAGTTTTGTGGCGCCTTTCAGCTGCCTACCAGGGTACTGTAAAAACTACCAAGAGAACTCCTTTCTGGCACCTTCCCCGGTGGAGTTGTGCATGGGGTGTGTTTGGAACATTTTGTCACCAGCCGAGTCCAAAATTCAGCGCTTCCCCATCTCAGCCCAGAAAGCAGGTAGAAGAACTTTTGTGGCGCCTTTCAGCTGCCTACCGGGGTACAGTAAAAACTACCAAGAGAATTCCTTTCTGGCACCTTCCCCGGTGGATTTGTGCATGGGGTGTGTTTGGAACATTTTGTCACCAGCCGAGTCCAAAATTCAGCGCTTCCCCATCTCAGCCCAGAAAGCAGGTAGAACATCTTTTGTGGTGCCTTTCAGCTGCCTACCGGGGTACTGTAAAAACTACCAACAGAACTCCTTTCTGGCACCTTCCCCGATGGAGTTGTGCATGGGGTGTGTTTGGAACATTTTGTCACCAGCCGAGTCCAAAATTCAGCGGTTCCCCAGCTCAGCCCAGAAAGCAGGTAGAACATCTTTTGTGGTGCCTTTCAGCTGCCTACCGGGGTACTGTAAAAACTACCAAGAGAACTCCTTTCTGGCACCTTCCCCGGTGGAGTTGTGCATGGGGTGTGTTTGGAACATTTTGTCACCAGCCGAGTCCAAAATTCAGCGGTTCCCCATCTCAGCCCAGAAAGCAGGTAGAACAACTTTTGTGGCGCCTTTCAGCTGCCTACCGGGGTACAGTAAAAACTACCAAGAGAATTCCTTTCTGGCACCTTCCCCGGTGGAGTTGTGCATAGGGTGTGTTTGGAACATTTTGTCACCAGCCGAGTCCAAAATTCAGCGGTTCCCCATCTCAGCCCAGAAAGCAGGTAGAACAAGTTTTGTGGCGCCTTTCAGCTGCCTACCGCGGTACAGTAAAAACTACCAAGAGAACTCCTTTCTGGCACCTTCCCCGGTGGAGTTGTGCATGGGGTGTGTTTGGAACATTTTGTCACCAGCCGAGTCCAAAATTCAGCGCTTCCCCATCTCAGCCCAGAAAGCAGGTAGAACTAGTTTTGTGGCGCCTTTCAGCTGCCTACCGGGGTACTGTAAAAACTACCAAGAGAATTCCTTTCTGGCACCTTCCCCGGTGGAGTTGTGCATGGGGTGTGTTTGGAACATTTTGTCACCAGCCGAGTCCAAAATTCAGCGCTTCCCCATCTCAGCCCAGAAAGCAGGTAGAACAACTTTTGTGGCGCCTTTCAGCTGCCTACCGGGGTACTGTAAAAACTACCAAGAGAACTCCTTTCTGGCACCTTCCCCGGTGGAGTTGTGCATGGGGTGTGTTTGGAACATTTTGTCACCAGCTGAGTCCAAAATTCAGCAGTTCCCCAGCTCAGCCCAGAAAGCAGGTAGAACAAGTTTTGTGGCGCCTTTCAGCTGCCTACCGGGGTACTGTAAAAACTACCAAGAGAACTCCTTTCTGGCACCTTCCCCGGTGGAGTTGTGCATGGGGTGTGTTTGGAACATTTTGTCACCAGCCGAGTCAAAAAATTCAGCGCTTCCCCATCTCAGCCCAGAAAGCAGGTAGAACATCTTTTGTGGTGCCTTTCAGCTGCCTACCGGGGTACTGTAAAAACTACCAATAGAATTCCTTTCTGGCACCTTCCCCGGTGGAGTTGTGCATGGGGTGTGTTTGGAACATTTTGTCACCAGCCGAGTCCAAAATTCAGCGCTTCCCCATCTCAGCCCAGAAAGCAGGTAGAACATCTTTTGTGGTGCCTTTCAGCTGCCTACCGGGGTACTGTAAAAACTACCAACAGAATTCCTTTCTGGCACCTTCCCCGGTGGAGTTGTGCATAGGGTGTGTTTGGAACATTTTGTCACCAGCCGAGTCCAAAATTCAGCGCTTCCCCATCTCAGCCCAGAAAGCAGGTAGAACAACTTTTGTGGCGCCTTTCAGCTGCCTACCGGGGTACTGTAAAAACTACCAAGAGAATTCCTTTCTGGCACCTTCCCCGGTGGAGTTGTGCATGGGGTGTGTTTGGAACATTTTTCACCAGCCGAGTCCAAAATTCAGCGCTTCCCCATCTCAGCCCAGAAAGCAGGTAGAACTAGTTTTGTGGCGCCTTTCAGCTGCCTACCGGGGTACTGTAAAAACTACCAACAGAATTCCTTTCTGGCACCTTCCCCGGTGGAGTTGTGCATGGGGTGTGTTTGGAACATTTTGTCACCAGCCGAGTCCAAAATTCAGCGCTTCCCCATCTCAGCCCAGAAAGCAGGTAGAACAACTTTTGTGGCGCCTTTCAGCTGCCTACTGGGGTAGTGTAAAAACTACCAACAGAACTCCTTTCTGGCACCTTCCCTGGTGGAGTTGTGCATATGGTGTGTTTGGACAATTTTGTCACCAGCCGAGTCCAAAATTCAGCGCTTCCCCATCTCAGCCCAGAAAGCAGGTAGAACAAGTTTTGTGGCGCCTTTCAGCTGCCTACCAGGGTACTGTAAAAACTACCAAGAGAACTCCTTTCTGGCACCTTCCCCGGTGGAGTTGTGCATGGGGTGTGTTTGGAACATTTTGTCACCAGCCGAGTCCAAAATTCAGCGCTTCCCCATCTCAGCCCAGAAAGCAGGTAGAAGAACTTTTGTGGCGCCTTTCAGCTGCCTACCGGGGTACAGTAAAAACTACCAAGAGAATTCCTTTCTGGCACCTTCCCCGGTGGATTTGTGCATGGGGTGTGTTTGGAACATTTTGTCACCAGCCGAGTCCAAAATTCAGCGCTTCCCCATCTCAGCCAAGAAAGCAGGTAGAACATCTTTTGTGGTGCCTTTCAGCTGCCTACCGGGGTACTGTAAAAACTACCAACAGAACTCCTTTCTGGCACCTTCCCCGATGGAGTTGTGCATGGGGTGTGTTTGGAACATTTTGTCACCAGCCGAGTCCAAAATTCAGCGGTTCCCCAGCTCAGCCCAGAAAGCAGGTAGAACAACTTTTGTGGCGCCTTTCAGCTGCCTACCGGGGTACAGTAAAAACTACCAAGAGAATTCCTTTCTGGCACCTTCCCCGGTGGAGTTGTGCATAGGGTGTGTTTGGAACATTTTGTCACCAGCCGAGTCCAAAATTCAGCGGTTCCCCATCTCAGCCCAGAAAGCAGGTAGAACAAGTTTTGTGGCGCCTTTCAGCTGCCTACCGCGGTACAGTAAAAACTACCAAGAGAACTCCTTTCTGGCACCTTCCCCGGTGGAGTTGTGCATGGGGTGTGTTTGGAACATTTTGTCACCAGCCGAGTCCAAAATTCAGCGCTTCCCCATCTCAGCCCAGAAAGCAGGTAGAACTAGTTTTGTGGCGCCTTTCAGCTGCCTACCGGGGTACTGTAAAAACTACCAAGAGAATTCCTTTCTGGCACCTTCCCCGGTGGAGTTGTGCATGGGGTGTGTTTGGAACATTTTGTCACCAGCCGAGTCCAAAATTCAGCGCTTCCCCATCTCAGCCCAGAAAGCAGGTAGAACAAGTTTTGTGGTGCCTTTCAGCTGCCTACCGGGGTACTGTAAAAACTACCAAGAGAATTCCTTTCTGGCACCTTCCCCGGTGGAGTTGTGCATGGGGTGTGTTTGGAACATTTTGTCACCAGCCGAGTCCAAAATTCAGCGCTTCCCCATCTCAGCCCAGAAAGCAGGTAGAACAAGTTTTGTGGCGCCTTTCAGCTGCCTACCGGGGTACTGTAAAAACTACCAAGAGAATTCCTTTCTGGCACCTTCCCCGGTGGAGTTGTGCATGGGGTGTGTTTGGAACATTTTGTCACCAGCCGAGTCCAAAATTCAGCGCTTCCCCATCTCAGCCCAGAAAGCAGGTAGAACAACTTTTGTGGCGCCTTTCAGCTGCCTACCGGGGTACTGTAAAAACTACCAAGAGAACTCCTTTCTGGCACCTTCCCCGGTGGAGTTGTGCATGGGGTGTGTTTGGAACATTTTGTCACCAGCTGAGTCCAAAATTCAGCAGTTCCCCAGCTCAGCCCAGAAAGCAGGTAGAACAAGTTTTGTGGCGCCTTTCAGCTGCCTACCGGGGTACTGTAAAAACTACCAAGAGAACTCCTTTCTGGCACCTTCCCCGGTGGAGTTGTGCATGGGGTGTGTTTGGAACATTTTGTCACCAGCCGAGTCCAAAATTCAGCGCTTCCCCATCTCAGCCCAGAAAGCAGGTAGAACAAGTTTTGTGGTGCCTTTCAGCTGCCTACTGGGGTAGTGTAAAAACTACCAACAGAACTCCTTTCTGGAACCTTCCCCGGTGGAGTTGTGCATATGGTGTGTTTGGACAATTTTGTCCCCAGCCGAGTCCAAAATTCAGCGGTTCCCCACCTCAGCCCAGAAAGCAGGTAGAACATCTTTTGTGGTGCCTTTCAGCTGCCTACCGGGGTACTGTAAAAACTACCAACAGAATTCCTTTCCGGCACCTTCCCCGGTGGAGTTGTGCATGGGGTGTGTTTGGAACATTTTGTCACCAGCCGAGTCCAAAATTCAGCGCTTCCCCATCTCAGCCCAGAAAGCAGGTAGAACAAGTTTTCTGGCGCCTTTCAGCTGCCTACCGGGGTACTGTAAAAACTACCAAGAGAACTCCTTTCTGGCACCTTCCCCGGTGGAGTTGTGCATGGGGTGTGTTTGGAACATTTTGTCACCAGCCGAGTCCAAAATTCAGCGCTTCCCCATCTCAGCCCAGAAAGCAGGTAGAACAAGTTTTGTGGCGCCTTTCAGCTGCCTACCGGGGTACTGTAAAAACTACCAAGAGAACTCCTTTCTGGCACCTTCCCCGGTGGAGTTGTGCATGGGGTGTGTTTGGAACATTTTGCCACCAGCCGAGTCCAAAATTCAGCGGTTCCCCATCTCAGCCCAGAAAGCAGGTAGAACATCTTTTGTGGTGCCTTTCAGCTGCCTACCGGGGTACTGTAAAAACTACCAACAGAACTCCTTTCTGGCACCTTCCCCGGTGGAGTTGTGCATATAGTGTGTTTGGAACATTTTGTCACCAGCCGAGTCCAAAATTCAGCGGTTCCCCATCTCAGCCCAGAAAGCAGGTAGAACAAGTTTTGTGGTGCCTTTCAGCTGCCTACCGGGGTACTGTAAAAACTACCAACAGAACTCCTTTCTGGCACCTTCCCCGGTGGAGTTGTGCATGGGGTGTGTTTGGAACATTTTGTCACCAGCCGAGTCCAAAATTCAGCGCTTCCCCATCTCAGCCCAGAAAGCAGGTAGAACAAGTTTTGTGGTGCCTTTCAGCTGCCTACCAGGGTAGTGTAAAAACTACCAAGAGAACTCCTTTCTGGCACCTTCCCCGGTGGAGTTGTGCATATGGTGTGTTTGGACAATTTTGTCACCAGCCGAGTCCAAAATTCAGCGGTTCCCCAGCTCAGCCCAGAAAGCAGGTAGAACATCTTTTGTGGTGCCTTTCAGCTGCCTACCGGGGTACTGTAAAAACTACCAAGAGAATTCCTTTCTGGCACCTTCCCCGGTGGAGTTGTGCATGGGGTGTGTTTGGAACATTTTGTCACCAGCCGAGTCCAAAATTCAGCGCTTCCCCATCTCAGCCCAGAAAGCAGGTAGAACTAGTTTTGTGGCGCCTTTCAGCTGCCTACCGGGGTACTGTAAAAACTACCGACAGAATTCCTTTCTGGCACCTTCCCCGGTGGAGTTGTGCATGGGGTGTGTTTGGAACATTTTGTCACCAGCCGAGTCCAAAATTCAGCGCTTCCCCATCTCAGCCCAGAAAGCAGGTAGAACAAGTTTTGTGGCGCCTTTCAGCTGCCTACCGGGGTACTGTAAAAACTACCAACGGAATCCCTTTCTGGCACCTTCCCCGGTGGAGTTGTGCATGGGGTGTGTTTGGAACATTTTGTCACCAGCCGAGTCCAAAATTCAGCGCTTCCCCATCTCAGCCCAGAAAGCAGGTAGAACATCTTTTGTGGTGCCTTTCAGCTGCCTACCGGGGTACTGTAAAAACTACCAACAGAATTCCTTTCTGGCACCTTCCCCGGTGGAGTTGTGCATGGGGTGTGTTTGGAACATTTTGTCACCAGCCGAGTCCAAAATTCAGCGCTTCCCCATCTCAGCCCAGAAAGCAGGTAGAACAACTTTTGTGGCACCTTTCAGCTGCCTACCGGGGTACTGTAAAAACTACCAAGAGAACTCCTTTCTGGCACCTTCCCCGGTGGAGTTGTGCATGGGGTGTGTTTGGACAATTTTGTCACCAGCCGAGTCCAAAATTCAGCGCTTCCCCATCTCAGCCCAGAAAGCAGGTAGAACAACTTTTGTGGTGCCTTTCAGCTGCCTACCGGGGTACAGTAAAAACTACCAAGAGAATTCCTTTCTGGCACCTTCCCCGGTGGAGTTGTGCATGGGGTGTGTTTGGAACATTATGTCACCAGCCGAGTCCAAAATTCAGCGCTTCCCCATCTCAGCCCAGAAAGCAGGTAGAACATCTTTTGTGGTGCCTTTCAGCTGCCTACCGGGGTACTGTAAAAACTACCAACAGAATTCCTTTCTGGCACCTTCCCCGGTGGAGTTGTGCATGGGGTGTGTTTGGAACATTTTGTCACCAGCCGAGTCCAAAATTCAGCGCTTCCCCATCTCAGCCCAGAAAGCAGGTAGAACATCTTTTGTGGTGCCTTTCAGCTGCCTACCGGGGCACTGTAAAAACTACCAAGAGAACTCCTTGCTGGCACCTTCCCCGGTGGAGTTGTGCATGGGGTGTGTTTGGAACATTTTGTCACCAGCCGAGTCCAAATTCAGCGGTTCCCCATCTCAGCCCAGAAAGCAGGTAGAACAAGTTTTGTGGCGCCTTTCAGCTGCCTACCGGGGTACTGTAAAAACTACCAAGAGAATTCCTTTCTGGCACCTTCCCCGGTGGAGTTGTGCATGGGGTGTGTTTGGAACATTTTGCCACCAGCCGAGTCCAAAATTCAGCGGTTCCCCATCTCAGCCCAGAAATCAGGTAGAACAACTTTTGTGGCGCCTTTCAGCTGCCTACCGGGGCACTGTAAAAACTACCAACAGAACTCCTTTCTGGCACCTTCCCCGGTGGAGTTGTGCATGGGGTGTGTTTGGAACATTTTGTCACCAGCCGAGTCCAAAATTCAGCGCTTCCCCATCTCAGCCCAGAAAGCAGGTAGAACAACGTTTGTGGTGCCTTTCAGCTGCCTACCGGGGTACTGTAAAAACTACCAAGAGAACTCCTTTCTGGCACCTTCCCCGGTGGAGTTGTGCATGGGGTGTGTTTGGAACATTTTGTCACCAGCCGAGTCCAAAATTCAGCGCTTCCCCATCTCAGCCCAGAAAGCAGGTAGAACAAGTTTTGTGGCGCCTTCCAGCTGCCTACCGGGGTAGTGTAAAAACTACCAAGAGAATTCCTTTCTGGCACCTTCCCCGGTGGAGTTGTGCATGGGGTGTGTTTGGAACATTTTGTCACCAGCCGAGTCCAAAATTCAGCGCTTCCCCATCTCAGCCCAGAAAGCAGGTAGAACAAGTTTTGTGGTGCCTTTCAGCTGCCTACCGGGGTACTGTAAAAACTACCAAGAGAACTCCTTTCTGGCACCTTCCCCGGTGGAGTTGTGCATGGGGTGTGTTTGGAACATTTTGTCACCAGCCGACTCCGAAATTCAGCGCTTCCCCATCTCAGCCCAGAAAGCAGGTAGAACATCTTTTGTGGTGCCTTTCAGCTGCCTACCGGGGTACTGTAAAAACTACCAACAGAATTCCTTTCTGGCACCTTCCCCGGTGGAGTTGTACATGGCGTGTGTTTGGACAATTTTGTCACCAGCCGAGTCCAAAATTCAGCGCTTCCCCATCTCAGCCCAGAAAGCAGGTAGAACATCTTTTGTGGTGCCTTTCAGCTGCCTACCGGGGCACTGTAAAAACTACCAAGAGAACTCCTTGCTGGCACCTTCCCCGGTGGAGTTGTGCATGGGGTGTGTTTGGAACATTTTGTCACCAGCCGAGTCCAAATTCAGCGGTTCCCCATCTCAGCCCAGAAAGCAGGTAGAACAAGTTTTGTGGCGCCTTCCAGCTGCCTACCGGGGTAGTGTAAAAACTACCAACAGAATTCCTTTCTGGCACCTTCCCCGGTGGAGTTGTGCATGGGGTGTGTTTGGAACATTTTGTCACCAGCCGAGTCCAAAATTCAGCGCTTCCCCATCTCAGCCCAGAAAGCAGGTAGAACAACTTTTGTGGCGCCTTTCAGCTGCCTACCGGGGTACAGTAAAAACTACCAAGAGAACTCCTTTCTGGCACCTTCCCCGGTGGAGTTGTGCATGGGGTGTGTTTGGAACATTATGTCACCAGCCGAGTCCAAAATTCAGTGGTTCCCCATCTCAGCCCAGAAAGCAGGTAGAACATCTTTTGTGGTGCCTTTCAGCTGCCTACTGGGGCACTGTAAAAACTACCAACAGAACTCCTTTCTGGCACCTTCCCCGGTGGAGTTGTGCATGGGGTGTGTTTGGAAAATTTTGTCACCGGCCGAGTCCAAAATTCAGCCGTTCCCCGTCTCAGCCCAGAAAGCAGGTAGAACAACTTTTGTGGCGCCTTTCAGCTGCCTACCGGGGTACTGTAAAAACTACCAAGAGAACTCCTTTCTGGCACCTTCCCCGGTAGAGTTGTGCATATGGTGTGTTTGGACAATTTTGTCCCCAGCCGAGTCCAAAATTCAGCGCTTCCCCATCTCAGCCCAGAAAGCAGGTAGAACATCTTTTGTGGCGCCTTTCAGCTGCCTACCGGGGTACTGTAAAAACTACCATCAGAACTCCTTTCTGGCACCTTCCCCGGTGGAGTTGTGCATGGGGTGTGTTTGGAACATTTTGTCACCAGCCGAGTCCAAAATTCAGCGGTTCCCCATCTCAGCCCAGAAAGCAGGTAGAACAAGTTTTGTGGTGCCTTTCAGCTGCCTACCGGGGTACTGTAAAAACTACCAACAGAACTCCTTGCTGGCACCTTCCCCGGTGGAGTTGTGCATGGGGTGTGTTTGGAACATTTTGTCACCAGCCGAGTCCAAAATTCAGCGGTTCCCCGTCTCAGCCCAGAAAGCAGGTAGAACAACTTTTGTGGTGCCTTTCAGCTGCCTACCGGGGTACTGTAAAAACTACCAAGAGAATTCCTTTCTGGCACCTTCCCCGGTGGAGTTGTGCATGGGGTGTGTTTGGAACATTTTGTCACCAGCCGAGTCCGAAATTCAGCGCTTCCCCATCTCAGCCCAGAAAGCAGGTAGAACATCTTTTGTGGTGCCTTTCAGCTGCCTACCGGGGTACTGTAAAAACTACCAACAGAATTCCTTTCTGGCACCTTCCCCGGTGGAGTTGTACATGGCGTGTGTTTGGACAATTTTGTCACCAGCCGAGTCCAAAATTCAGCGGTTGCCCAGCTCAGCCCAGAAAGCAGGTAGAACAACTTTTGTGGCGCCTTTCAGCTGCCTACCGGGGTACTGTAAAAACTACCAACAGAACTCCTTTCTGGCACCTTCCCCAGTGGAGTTGTGCATGGGGTGTGTTTGGAACATTTTGTCACCAGCCGAGTCCAAAATTCAGCGCTTCCCCATCTCAGCCCAGAAAGCAGGTAGAACAAGTTTTGTGGTGCCTTTCAGCTGCCTACCGGGGTACTGTAAAAACTACCAAGAGAATTCCTTTCTGGCACCTTCCCCGGTGGAGTTGTGCATGGGGTGTGTTTGGAACATTTTGTCACCAGCCGAGTCCAAAATTCAGCGCTTCCCCATCTCAGCCCAGAAAGCAGGTAGATCATCTTTTGTGGTGCCTTTTAGCTGCCTACCGGGGTACTGTAAAAACTTCCAAGAGAATTCCTTTCTGGCACCTTCCCCGGTGGAGTTGTGCATGGGGTGTGTTTGGAACATTTTGTCACCATCCGAGTCCAAAATTCAGTGCTTCCCCATATCAGCCCAGAAAGCAGGTAGAACAAGTTTTGTGGCGCCTTTCAGCTGCCTACCGGGGCACTGTAAAAACTACCAAGAGAACTCCTTTCTGGCACCTTCCCCGGTGGAGTTGTGCATGGGGTGTGTTTGGAACATTTTGTCACCAGCTGAGTCCAAAATTCAGCGCTTCCCCATCTCAGCCCAGAAAGCAGGTAGAACATCTTTTGTGGTGCCTTTCAGCTGCCTACCGGGGTACTGTAAAAACTACCAAGAGAACTCCTTTCTGGCACCTTCCCCGGTGGAGTTGTGCATATGGTGTGTTTGGAACATTTTGTCACCAGCCGAGTCCAAAATTCAGCGGTTCCCCATCTCAGCCCAGAAAGCAGGTAGAACAAGTTTTGTGGCGCCTTCCAGCTGCCTACCGGGGTAGTGTAAAAACTACCAACAGAATTCCTTTCTGGCACCTTCCCCGGTGGAGTTGTGCATGGGGTGTGTTTGGAACATTTTGTCACCAGCCGACTCCAAAATTCAGCGCTTCCCCATCTCAGCCCAGAAAGCAGGTAGAACAACTTTTGTGGCGCCTTTCAGCTGCCTACCGGGGTACAGTAAAAACTACCAAGAGAACTCCTTTCTGGCACCTTCCCCGGTGGAGTTGTGCATGGGGTGTGTTTGGAACATTATGTCACCAGCCGAGTCCAAAATTCAGTGGTTCCCCATCTCAGCCCAGAAAGCAGGTAGAACATCTTTTGTGGTGCCTTTCAGCTGCCTACTGGGGCACTGTAAAAACTACCAACAGAACTCCTTTCTGGCACCTTCCCCGGTGGAGTTGTGCATGGGGTGTGTTTGGAAAATTTTGTCACCGGCCGAGTCCAAAATTCAGCCGTTCCCCGTCTCAGCCCAGAAAGCAGGTAGAACAACTTTTGTGGCGCCTTTCAGCTGCCTACCGGGGTACTGTAAAAACTACCAAGAGAACTCCTTTCTGGCACCTTCCCCGGTAGAGTTGTGCATATGGTGTGTTTGGACAATTTTGTCCCCAGCCGAGTCCAAAATTCAGCGCTTCCCCATCTCAGCCCAGAAAGCAGGTAGAACATCTTTTGTGGCGCCTTTCAGCTGCCTACCGGGGTACTGTAAAAACTACCATCAGAACTCCTTTCTGGCACCTTCCCCGGTGGAGTTGTGCATGGGGTGTGTTTGGAACATTTTGTCACCAGCCGAGTCCAAAATTCAGCGGTTCCCCATCTCAGCCCAGAAAGCAGGTAGAACAAGTTTTGTGGTGCCTTTCAGCTGCCTACCGGGGTACTGTAAAAACTACCAAGAGAACTCCTTTCTGGCACCTTCCCCGGTGGAGTTGTGCATGGGGTGTGTTTGGAACATTTTGTCACCAGCCGAGTCCAAAATTCAGCGGTTCCCCGTCTCAGCCCAGAAAGCAGGTAGAACAACTTTTGTGGTGCCTTTCAGCTGCCTACCGGGGTACTGTAAAAACTACCAAGAGAATTCCTTTCTGGCACCTTCCCCGGTGGAGTTGTGCATGGGGTGTGTTTGGAACATTTTGTCACCAGCCGAGTCCGAAATTCAGCGCTTCCCCATCTCAGCCCAGAAAGCAGGTAGAACATCTTTTGTGGTGCCTTTCAGCTGCCTACCGGGGTACTGTAAAAACTACCAACAGAATTCCTTTCTGGCACCTTCCCCGGTGGAGTTGTACATGGCGTGTGTTTGGACAATTTTGTCACCAGCCGAGTCCAAAATTCAGCGGTTGCCCAGCTCAGCCCAGAAAGCAGGTAGAACAACTTTTGTGGCGCCTTTCAGCTGCCTACCGGGGTACTGTAAAAACTACCAACAGAACTCCTTTCTGGCACCTTCCCCAGTGGAGTTGTGCATGGGGTGTGTTTGGAACATTTTGTCACCAGCCGAGTCCAAAATTCAGCGCTTCCCCATCTCAGCCCAGAAAGCAGGTAGAACAAGTTTTGTGGTGCCTTTCAGCTGCCTACCGGGGTACTGTAAAAACTACCAAGAGAATTCCTTTCTGGCACCTTCCCCGGTGGAGTTGTGCATGGGGTGTGTTTGGAACATTTTGTCACCAGCCGAGTCCAAAATTCAGCGCTTCCCCATCTCAGCCCAGAAAGCAGGTAGATCATCTTTTGTGGTGCCTTTTAGCTGCCTACCGGGGTACTGTAAAAACTTCCAAGAGAATTCCTTTCTGGCACCTTCCCCGGTGGAGTTGTGCATGGGGTGTGTTTGGAACATTTTGTCACCATCCGAGTCCAAAATTCAGTGCTTCCCCATATCAGCCCAGAAAGCAGGTAGAACAAGTTTTGTGGCGCCTTTCAGCTGCCTACCGGGGCACTGTAAAAACTACCAAGAGAACTCCTTTCTGGCACCTTCCCCGGTGGAGTTGTGCATGGGGTGTGTTTGGAACATTTTGTCACCAGCTGAGTCCAAAATTCAGCGCTTCCCCATCTCAGCCCAGAAAGCAGGTAGAACATCTTTTGTGGTGCCTTTCAGCTGCCTACCGGGGTACTGTAAAAACTACCAACAGAATTCCTTTCTGGCACCTTCCCCGGTGGAGTTGTACATGGCGTGTGTTTGGACAATTTTGTCACCAGCCGAGTCCAAAATTCAGCGGTTGCCCAGCTCAGCCCAGAAAGCAGGTAGAACAACTTTTGTGGCGCCTTTCAGCTGCCTACCGGGGTACTGTAAAAACTACCAACAGAACTCCTTTCTGGCACCTTCCCCAGTGGAGTTGTGCATGGGGTGTGTTTGGAACATTTTGTCACCAGCCGAGTCCAAAATTCAGCGCTTCCCCATCTCAGCCCAGAAAGCAGGTAGAACAAGTTTTGTGGTGCCTTTCAGCTGCCTACCGGGGTACTGTAAAAACTACCAAGAGAATTCCTTTCTGGCACCTTCCCCGGTGGAGTTGTGCATGGGGTGTGTTTGGAACATTTTGTCACCAGCCGAGTCCAAAATTCAGCGCTTCCCCATCTCAGCCCAGAAAGCAGGTAGATCATCTTTTGTGGTGCCTTTTAGCTGCCTACCGGGGTACTGTAAAAACTTCCAAGAGAATTCCTTTCTGGCACCTTCCCCGGTGGAGTTGTGCATGGGGTGTGTTTGGAACATTTTGTCACCAGCCGAGTCCAAAATTCAGCGCTTCCCCATATCAGCCCAGAAAGCAGGTAGAACAAGTTTTGTGGCGCCTTTCAGCTGCCTACCGGGGCACTGTAAAAACTACCAAGAGAACTCCTTTCTGGCACCTTCCCCGGTGGAGTTGTGCATGGGGTGTGTTTGGAACATTTTGTCACCAGCTGAGTCCAAAATTCAGCGCTTCCCCATCTCAGCCCAGAAAGCAGGTAGAACATCTTTTGTGGTGCCTTTCAGCTGCCTACCGGGGTACTGTAAAAACTACCAAGAGAACTCCTTTCTGGCACCTTCCCCGGTGGAGTTGTGCATATGGTGTGTTTGGAACATTTTGTCACCAGCCGAGTCCAAAATTCAGCGCTTCCCCATCTCAGCCCAGAAAGCAGGTAGAACAACTTTTGTGGCGCCTTTCAGCTGCCTACCGGGGTACTGTAAAAACTACCAACAGAACTCCTTTCTGGCACCTTCCCCGGTGGAGTTGTACATGGGGTGTGTTTGGAACATTTTGTCACCAGCCGAGTCCAAAATTCAGCGCTTCCCCATCTCAGCCCAGAAAGCAGGTAGAACAAGTTTTGTGGCGCCTTTCAGCTGCCTACCGGGGTAGTGTAAAAACTACCATCAGAACTCCTTTCTGGCACCTTCCCCGGTGGAGTTGTGCATATGGTGTGTTTGGACAATTTTGTCACCAGCCGAGTCCAAAATTCAGCGCTTCCCCATCTCAGCCCAGAAAGCAGGTAGAACATCTTTTGTGGTGCCTTTCAGCTGCCAGCCGGGGTACTGTAAAAACTACCAAGAGAATTCCTTTCTGGCACCTTCCCCGGTGGAGTTGTGCATGGGGTGTGTTTGGAACATTTTGTCACCAGCCGAGTCCAAAATTCAGTGCTTCCCCATCTCAGCCCAGAAAGCAGGTAGAACATCTTTTGTGGCGCCTTTCAGCTGCCTACCGGGGCACTGTAAAAACTACCAACAGAATTCCTTCCTGGCACCTTCCCCGGTGGAGTTGTGCATGGGGTGTGTTTGGAACATTTTGTCACCAGCCGAGTCCAAAATTCAGCGCTTCCCCATCTCAGCCCAGAAAGCAGGTAGAACTAGTTTTGTGGCGCCTTTCAGCTGCCTACCGGGGTACTGTAAAAACTACCGACAGAATTCCTTTCTGGCACCTTCCCCGGTGGAGTTGTGCATGGGGTGTGTTTGGAACATTTTGTCACCAGCCGAGTCCAAAATTCAGCGCTTCCCCATCTCAGCCCAGAAAGCAGGTAGAACAACTTTTGTGGCGCCTTTCAGCTGCCTACCGGGGTACTGTAAAAACTACCAAGAGCACTCCTTTCTGGCACCTTCCCCGGTGGAGTTGTGCATGGGGTGTGTTTGGAACATTTTGTCACTAGCCGAGTCCAAAACTCAGCGGTTCCCCGTCTCAGCCCAGAAAGCAGGTAGAACATCTTTTGTGGTGCCTTTCAGCTGCCTACCGGGGTACTGTAAAAACTACCGACAGAATTCCTTTCTGGCACCTTCCCCGGTGGAGTTGTGCATGGGGTGTGTTTGGAACATTTTGTCACCAGCCGAGTCCAAAATTCAGCGCTTCCCCATCTCAGCCCAGAAAGCAGGTAGAACAACTTTTGTGGCGCCTTTCAGCTGCCTACCGGGGTACTGTAAAAACTACCAACAGAACTCCTTTCTGGCACCTTCCCCGGTGGAGTTGTGCATGGGGTGTGTTTGGAACATTTTGTCACCAGCCGAGTCCAAAATTCAGCGCTTCCCCATCTCAGCCCAGAAAGCAGGTAGAACAAGTTTTTGGCGCCTTTCAGCTGCCTACCGGGCTACTGTAAAAACTACCAACGGAATCCCTTTCTGGCACCTTCCCCGGTGGAGTTGTGCATGGGGTGTGTTTGGAACATTTTGTCACCAGCCGAGTCCAAAATTCAGCGCTTCCCCATCTCAGCCCAGAAAGCAGGTAGAACAACTTTTGTGGCGCCTTTCAGCTGCCTACCGGGGTACTGTAAAAACTACCAACAGAACTCCTTTCTGGCACCTTCCCCGGTGGAGTTGTGCATGGGGTGTGTTTGGAACATTTTGTCACCAGCCGAGTCCAAAATTCAGCGCTTCCCCATCTCAGCCCAGAAAGCAGGTAGAACAAGTTTTGTGGTGCCTTTCAGCTGCCTACCGGGGTAGTGTAAAAACTACCAAGAGAACTCCTTTCTGGCACCTTCCCCGGTGGAGTTGTGCATGGGGTGTGTTTGGAACATTTTGTCACCAGCCGAGTCCAAAATTCAGCGCTTCCCCATCTCAGCCCAGAAAGCAGGTAGAACAAGTTTTGTGGCGCCTTTCAGCTGCCTACCAGGGTAGTGTAAAAACTACCAACAGAACTCCTTTCTGGCACCTTCCCCGGTGGAGTTGTGCATGGGGTGTGTTTGGAACATTTTGTCACCAGCCGAGTCCAAAATTCAGCGCTTCCCCATCTCAGCCCAGAAAGCAGGTAGAACAAGTTTTGTGGTGCCTTTCAGCTGCCTACCGGGGTAGTGTAAAAACTACCAAGAGAACTCCTTTCTGGCACCTTCCCCGGTGGAGTTGTGCATGGGGTGTGTTTGGAACATTTTGTCACCAGCCGAGTCCAAAACTCAGCGGTTCCCCGTCTCAGCCCAGAAAGCAGGTAGAACAACTTTTGTGGTGCCTTTCAGCTGCCTACCGGGGTACTGTAAAAACTACCAAGAGAATTCCTTTCTGGCACCTTCCCCGGTGGAGTTGTGCATGGGGTGTGTTTGGAACATTTTGTCACCAGCCGAGTCCAAAATTCAGCGCTTCCCCATCTCAGCCCAGAAAGCAGGTAGAACAACTTTTGTGGTGCCTTTCAGCTGCCTACCGGGGTACTGTAAAAACTACCAAGAGAATTCCTTTCTGGCACCTTCCCCGGTGGAGTTGTGCATGGGGTGTGTTTGGAACATTTTGTCACCAGCCGAGTCCAAAATTCAGCGCTTCCCCATCTCAGCCCAGAAAGCAGGTAGAACAAGTTTTTGGCGCCTTTCAGCTGCCTACCGGGCTACTGTAAAAACTACCAACGGAATCCCTTTCTGGCACCTTCCCCGGTGGAGTTGTGCATGGGGTGTGTTTGGAACATTTTGTCACCAGCCGAGTCCAAAATTCAGCGCTTCCCCATCTCAGCCCAGAAAGCAGGTAGAACATCTTTTGTGGTGCCTTTCAGCTGCCTACCGGGGTACTGTAAAAACTACCAAGAGAATTCCTTTCTGGCACCTTCCCCGGTGGAGTTGTGCATGGGGTGTGTTTGGAACATTTTGTCACCAGCCGAGTCCAAAATTCAGCGCTTCCCCATCTCAGCCCAGAAAGCAGGTAGAACAACTTTTGTGGTGCCTTTCAGCTGCCTACCGGGGTACAGTAAAAACTACCAAGAGAATTCCTTTCTGGCACCTTCCCCGGTGGAGTTGTGCATGGGGTGTGTTTGGAACATTTTGTCACCAGCCGAGTCCAAAATTCAGCGCTTCCCCATCTCAGCCCAGAAAGCAGGTAGAACAAGTTTTGTGGTGCCTTTCAGCTGCCTACCGGGGTACTGTAAAAACTACCAACAGAATTCCTTTCTGGCACCTTCCCCGGTGGAGTTGTGCATGGGGTGTGTTTGGAACATTTTGTCACCAGCCGAGTCCAAAATTCAGCGCTTCCCCATCTCAGCCCAGAAAGCAGGTAGAACAACTTTTGTGGCGCCTTTCAGCTGCCTACCGGGGCACTGTAAAAACTACCAACAGAATTCCTTCCTGGCACCTTCCCCGGTGGAGTTGTGCATGGGGTGTGTTTGGAACATTTTGTCACCAGCCGAGTCCAAAATTCAGCGCTTCCCCATCTCAGCCCAGAAAGCAGGTAGAACTAGTTTTGTGGCGCCTTTCAGCTGCCTACCGGGGTACTGTAAAAACTACCGACAGAATTCCTTTCTGGCACCTTCCCCGGTGGAGTTGTGCATGGGGTGTGTTTGGAACATTTTGTCACCAGCCGAGTCCAAAATTCAGCGCTTCCCCATCTCAGCCCAGAAAGCAGGTAGAACAACTTTTGTGGCGCCTTTCAGCTGCCTACCGGGGTACTGTAAAAACTACCAACAGAACTCCTTTCTGGCACCTTCCCCGGTGGAGTTGTGCATGGGGTGTGTTTGGAACATTTTGTCACCAGCCGAGTCCAAAATTCAGCGCTTCCCCATCTCAGCCCAGAAAGCAGGTAGAACAAGTTTTTGGCGCCTTTCAGCTGCCTACCGGGCTACTGTAAAAACTACCAACGGAATCCCTTTCTGGCACCTTCCCCGGTGGAGTTGTGCATGGGGTGTGTTTGGAACATTTTGTCACCAGCCGAGTCCAAAATTCAGCGCTTCCCCATCTCAGCCCAGAAAGCAGGTAGAACAACTTTTGTGGCGCCTTTCAGCTGCCTACCGGGGTAGTGTAAAAACTACCAACAGAACTCCTTTCTGGCACCTTCCCCGGTGGAGTTGTGCATGGGGTGTGTTTGGAACATTTTGTCACCAGCCGAGTCCAAAATTCAGCGCTTCCCCATCTCAGCCCAGAAAGCAGGTAGAACAAGTTTTGTGGTGCCTTTCAGCTGCCTACCGGGGTAGTGTAAAAACTACCAAGAGAACTCCTTTCTGGCACCTTCCCCGGTGGAGTTGTGCATGGGGTGTGTTTGGAACATTTTGTCACCAGCCGAGTCCAAAATTCAGCGCTTCCCCATCTCAGCCCAGAAAGCAGGTAGAACAACTTTTGTGGCGCCTTTCAGCTGCCTACCGGGGCACTGTAAAAACTACCAACAGAATTCCTTCCTGGCACCTTCCCCGGTGGAGTTGTGCATGGGGTGTGTTTGGAACATTTTGTCACCAGCCGAGTCCAAAATTCAGCGCTTCCCCATCTCAGCCCAGAAAGCAGGTAGAACTAGTTTTGTGGCGCCTTTCAGCTGCCTACCGGGGTACTGTAAAAACTACCGACAGAATTCCTTTCTGGCACCTTCCCCGGTGGAGTTGTGCATGGGGTGTGTTTGGAACATTTTGTCACCAGCCGAGTCCAAAATTCAGCGCTTCCCCATCTCAGCCCAGAAAGCAGGTAGAACAACTTTTGTGGCGCCTTTCAGCTGCCTACCGGGGTACTGTAAAAACTACCAACAGAACTCCTTTCTGGCACCTTCCCCGGTGGAGTTGTGCATGGGGTGTGTTTGGAACATTTTGTCACCAGCCGAGTCCAAAATTCAGCGCTTCCCCATCTCAGCCCAGAAAGCAGGTAGAACAAGTTTTTGGCGCCTTTCAGCTGCCTACCGGGCTACTGTAAAAACTACCAACGGAATCCCTTTCTGGCACCTTCCCCGGTGGAGTTGTGCATGGGGTGTGTTTGGAACATTTTGTCACCAGCCGAGTCCAAAATTCAGCGGTTCCCCATCTCAGCCCAGAAAGCAGGTAGAACATCTTTTGTGGTGCCTTTCAGCTGCCTACTGGGGTACTGTAAAAACTACCAAGAGAATTCCTTTCTGGCACCTTCCCCGGTGGAGTTGTGCATGGGGTGTGTTTGGAACATTTTGTCACCAGCCGAGTCCAAAATTCAGCGCTTCCCCATCTCAGCCCAGAAAGCAGGTAGAACAACTTTTGTGGCGCCTTTCAGCTGCCTACCGGGGTACTGTAAAAACTACCAACAGAATTCCTTTCTGGCACCTTCCCCGGTGGAGTTGTGCATGGGGTGTGTTTGGAACATTTTGTCACCAGCCGAGTCCAAAATTCAGCGCTCCCCCATCTCAGCCCAGAAAGCAGGTAGAACAACTTTTGTGGCGCCTTTCAGCTGCCTACCGGGGCACTGTAAAAACTACCAACAGAATTCCTTCCTGGCACCTTCCCCGGTGGAGTTGTGCATGGGGTGTGTTTGGAACATTTTGTCACCAGCCGAGTCCAAAATTCAGCGCTTCCCCATCTCAGCCCAGAAAGCAGGTAGAACTAGTTTTGTGGCGCCTTTCAGCTGCCTACCGGGGTACTGTAAAAACTACCGACAGAATTCCTTTCTGGCACCTTCCCCGGTGGAGTTGTGCATGGGGTGTGTTTGGAACATTTTGTCACCAGCCGAGTCCAAAATTCAGCGCTTCCCCATCTCAGCCCAGAAAGCAGGTAGAACAAGTTTTGTGGCGCCTTTCAGCTGCCTACCGGGGTAGTGTAAAAACTACCAAGAGAACTCCTTTCTGGCACCTTCCCCGGTGGAGTTGTGCATGGGGTGTGTTTGGAACATTTTGTCACCAGCCGAGTCCAAAATTCAGCGCTTCCCCATCTCAGCCCAGAAAGCAGGTAGAACAACTTTTGTGGCGCCTTTCAGCTGCCTACCAGGGTACTGTAAAAACTACCAACAGAACTCCTTTCTGGCACCTTCCCCGGTGGAGTTGTGCATGGGGTGTGTTTGGAACATTTTGTCACCAGCCGAGTCCAAAATTCAGCGCTTCCCCATCTCAGCCCAGAAAGCAGGTAGAACAAGTTTTTGGCGCCTTTCAGCTGCCTACCGGGCTACTGTAAAAACTACCAACGGAATCCCTTTCTGGCACCTTCCCCGGTGGAGTTGTGCATGGGGTGTGTTTGGAACATTTTGTCACCAGCCGAGTCCAAAATTCAGCGCTTCCCCATCTCAGCCCAGAAAGCAGGTAGAACATCTTTTGTGGTGCCTTTCAGCTGCCTACTGGGGTACTGTAAAAACTACCAAGAGAATTCCTTTCTGGCACCTTCCCCGGTGGAGTTGTGCATGGGGTGTGTTTGGAACATTTTGTCACCAGCCGAGTCCAAAATTCAGCGCTTCCCCATCTCAGCCCAGAAAGCAGGTAGAACAAGTTTTGTGGTGCCTTTCAGCTGCCTACCGGGGCACTGTAAAAACTACCAACAGAATTCCTTCCTGGCACCTTCCCCGGTGGAGTTGTGCATGGGGTGTGTTTGGAACATTTTGTCACCAGCCGAGTCCAAAATTCAGCGGTTCCCCATCTCAGCCCAGAAAGCAGGTAGAACTAGTTTTGTGGCGCCTTTCAGCTGCCTACCGGGGTACTGTAAAAACTACCGAGAGAATTCCTTTCTGGCACCTTCCCCGGTGGAGTTGTGCATGGGGTGTGTTTGGAACATTTTGTCACCAGCCGAGTCCAAAATTCAGCGCTTCCCCATCTCAGCCCAGAAAGCAGGTAGAACAACTTTTGTGGCGCCTTTCAGCTGCCTACCGGGGTACTGTAAAAACTACCAACAGAACTCCTTTCTGGCACCTTCCCCGGTGGAGTTGTGCATGGGGTGTGTTTGGAACATTTTGTCACCAGCCGAGTCCAAAATTCAGCGCTTCCCCATCTCAGCCCAGAAAGCAGGTAGAACAAGTTTTGTGGTGCCTTTCAGCTGCCTACCGGGGTAGTGTAAAAACTACCAAGAGAACTCCTTTCTGGCACCTTCCCCGGTGGAGTTGTGCATGGGGTGTGTTTGGAACATTTTGTCACCAGCCGAGTCCAAAACTCAGCGCTTCCCCGTCTCAGCCCAGAAAGCAGGTAGAACAACTTTTGTGGTGCCTTTCAGCTGCCTACCGGGGTACTGTAAAAACTACCAAGAGAATTCCTTTCTGGCACCTTCCCCGGTGGAGTTGTGCATGGGGTGTGTTTGGAACATTTTGTCACCAGCCGAGTCCAAAATTCAGCGCTTCCCCATCTCAGCCCAGAAAGCAGGTAGAACAACTTTTGTGGCGCCGTTCAGCTGCCTACCGGGGTACTGTAAAAACTACCAACAGAATTCCTTTCTGGCACCTTCCCCGGTGGAGTTGTGCATGGGGTGTGTTTGGAACATTTTGTCACCAGCCGAGTCCAAAATTCAGCGCTTCCCCATCTCAGCCCAGAAAGCAGGTAGATCATCTTTTGTGGTGCCTTTCAGCTGCCTACCGGGGTACTGTAAAAACTTCCAAGAGAATTCCTTTCTGGCACCTTCCCCGGTGGAGTTGTGCATGGGGTGTGTTTGGAACATTTTGTCACCAGCCGAGTCCAAAATTCAGCGCTTCCCCATCTCAGCCCAGAAAGCAGGTAGAACAACTTTTGTGGCGCCTTTCAGCTGCCTACCGGGGTACAGTAAAAACTACCAAGAGAATTCCTTTCTGGCACCTTCCCCGGTGGAGTTGTGCATGGGGTGTGTTTGGAACATTTTGTCACCAGCCGAGTCCAAAATTCAGCGCTTCCCCATCTCAGCCCAGAAAGCAGGTAGAACAACTTTTGTGGTGCCTTTCAGCTGCCTACCGGGGTACTGTAAAAACTACCAACAGAATTCCTTTCTGGCACCTTCCCCGGTGGAGTTGTGCATGGGGTGTGTTTGGAAAATTTTGTCACCAGCCGAGTCCAAAATTCAGCGCTTCCCCATCTCAGCCCAGAAAGCAGGTAGAACAACTTTTGTGGCGCCTTTCAGCTGCCTACCGGGGCACTGTAAAAACTACCAACAGAATTCCTTCCTGGCACCTTCCCCGGTGGAGTTGTGCATGGGGTGTGTTTGGAACATTTTGTCACCAGCCGAGTCCAAAATTCAGCGCTTCCCCATCTCAGCCCAGAAAGCAGGTAGAACTAGTTTTGTGGCGCCTTTCAGCTGCCTACCGGGGTACTGTAAAAACTACCGACAGAATTCCTTTCTGGCACCTTCCCCGGTGGAGTTGTGCATGGGGTGTGTTTGGAACATTTTGTCACCAGCCGAGTCCAAAATTCAGCGCTTCCCCATCTCAGCCCAGAAAGCAGGTAGAACAACTTTTGTGGCGCCTTTCAGCTGCCTACCGGGGTACTGTAAAAACTACCAACAGAACTCCTTTCTGGCACCTTCCCCGGTGGAGTTGTGCATGGGGTGTGTTTGGAACATTTTGTCACCAGCCGAGTCCAAAATTCAGCGCTTCCCCATCTCAGCCCAGAAAGCAGGTAGAACAAGTTTTGTGGTGCCTTTCAGCTGCCTACCGGGGTAGTGTAAAAACTACCAAGAGAACTCCTTTCTGGCACCTTCCCCGGTGGAGTTGTGCATGGGGTGTGTTTGGAACATTTTGTCACCAGCCGAGTCCAAAACTCAGCGGTTCCCCGTCTCAGCCCAGAAAGCAGGTAGAACAACTTTTGTGGTGCCTTTCAGCTGCCTACCGGGGTACTGTAAAAACTACCAAGAGAATTCCTTTCTGGCACCTTCCCCGGTGGAGTTGTGCATGGGGTGTGTTTGGAACATTTTGTCACCAGCCGAGTCCAAAATTCAGCGCTTCCCCATCTCAGCCCAGAAAGCAGGTAGAACGAGTTTTGTGGCGACGTTCAGCTGCCTACCGGGGCACTTTAAAAACTACCAAGAGAACTCCTTTCTGGCACCTTCCCCGGTGGAGTTGTGCATGGGGTGTGTTTGGAACATTTTGCCACCAGCCGAGTCCAAAATTCAGCGCTTCCCCATCTCAGCCCAGAAAGCTGGTAGAACAAGTTTTTGGCGCCTTTCAGCTGCCTACCGGGCTACTGTAAAAACTACCAACGGAATCCCTTTCTGGCACCTTCCCCGGTGGAGTTGTGCATGGGGTGTGTTTGGAACATTTTGTCACGAGCCGAGTCCAAAATTCAGCGCTTCCCCATCTCAGCCCAGAAAGCAGGTAGAACAACTTTTGTGGCGCCTTTCAGCTGCCTACCGGGGTACTGTAAAAACTACCAAGAGAACTCCTTTCTGGCACCTTCCCCGGTGGAGTTGTGCATGGGGTGTGTTTGGAACATTTTGTCACCAGCCGAGTCCAAAATTCAGCGCTTCCCCATCTCAGCCCAGAAAGCAGGTAGAACATCTTTTGTGGCGCCTTTCAGCTGCCTACCGGGGTACTGTAAAAACTACCAAGAGAACTCCTTTCTGGCACCTTCCCCGGTGGAGTTGTGCATGGGGTGTGTTTGGAACATTTTGTCACCAGCCGAGTCCAAAATTCAGCGCTTCCCCATCTCAGCCCAGAAAGCAGGTAGAACAAGTTTTGTGGCGCCTTTCAGCTGCCTACCGGGGTAGTGTAAAAACTACCAAGAGAACTCCTTTCTGGCACCTTCCCCGGTGGAGTTGTGCATGGGGTGTGTTTGGAACATTTTGTCACCAGCTGAGTCCAAAATTCAGCGCTTCCCCATCTCAGCCCAGAAAGCAGGTAGAACATCTTTTGTGGTGCCTTTCAGCTGCCTACCGGGGTACTGTAAAAACTACCAAGAGAATTCCTTTCTGGCACCTTCCCCGGTGGAGTTGTGCATGGGGTGTGTTTGGAACATTTTGTCACCAGCCGAGTCCAAAATTCAGCGGTTCCCCATCTCAGCCCAGAAAGCAGGTAGAACAACTTTTGTGGTGCCTTTCAGCTGCCTACCGGGGTACAGTAAAAACTACCAAGAGAACTCCTTTCTGGCACCTTCCCCGGTGGAGTTGTGCATGGGGTGTGTTTGGAACATTTTGTCACCAGCCGAGTCCAAAACTCAGCGGTTCCCCGTCTCAGCCCAGAAAGCAGGTAGAACAACTTTTGTGGTGCCTTTCAGCTGCCTACCGGGGTACTGTAAAAACTACCAACAGAATTCCTTTCTGGCACCTTCCCCGGTGGAGTTGTGCATGGGGTGTGTTTGGAACATTTTGTCACCAGCCGAGTCCAAAATTCAGCGCTTCCCCATCTCAGCCCAGAAAGCAGGTAGAACGAGTTTTGTGGCGCCGTTCAGCTGCCTACCGGGGCACTTTAAAAACTACCAAGAGAACTCCTTTCTGGCACCTTCCCCGGTGGAGTTGTGCATGGGGTGTGTTTGGAACATTTTGTCACCAGCCGAGTCCAAAATTCAGCGCTTCCCCATCTCAGCCCAGAAAGCTGGTAGAACAAGTTTTTGGCGCCTTTCAGCTGCCTACCGGGCTACTGTAAAAACTACCAACGGAATCCCTTTCTGGCACCTTCCCCGGTGGAGTTGTGCATGGGGTGTGTTTGGAACATTTTGTCACGAGCCGAGTCCAAAATTCAGCGCTTCCCCATCTCAGCCCAGAAAGCAGGTAGAACAACTTTTGTGGCGCCTTTCAGCTGCCTACCGGGGTACTGTAAAAACTACCAAGAGAACTCCTTTCTGGCACCGTCCCCGGTGGAGTTGTGCATGGGGTGTGTTTGGAACATTTTGTCACCAGCCGAGTCCAAAATTCAGCGCTTCCCCATCTCAGCCCAGAAAGCAGGTAGAACATCTTTTGTGGCGCCTTTCAGCTGCCTACCGGGGTACTGTAAAAACTACCAAGAGAACTCCTTTCTGGCACCTTCCCCGGTGGAGTTGTGCATGGGGTGTGTTTGGAACATTTTGTCACCAGCCGAGTCCAAAATTCAGCGCTTCCCCATCTCAGCCCAGAAAGCAGGTAGAACAACTTTTGTGGTGCCTTTCAGCTGCCTACGGGGGTACTGTAAAAACTACCAAGAGAATTCCTTTCTGGCACCTTCCCCGGTGGAGTTGTGCATATGGTGTGTTTGGACAATTTTGTCACCAGCCGAGTCCAAAATTCAGCGCTTCCCCATCTCAGCCCAGAAAGCAGGTAGAACATCTTTTGTGGTGCCTTTCAGCTGCCTACCGGGGTACTGTAAAAACTACCAAGAGAACTCCTTTCTGGCACCTTCCCCGGTGGAGTTGTGCATGGGGTGTGTTTGGAACATTTTGTCACCAGCCGAGTCCAAAATTCAGCGCTTCCCCATCTCAGCCCAGAAAGCAGGTAGAACAAGTTTTGTGGTGCCTTTCAGCTGCCTACCGGGGTACTGTAAAAACTACCAACAGAATTCCTTTCTGGCACCTTCCCCGGTGGAGTTGTGCATGGGGTGTGTTTGGAACATTTTGTCACCAGCCGAGTCCAAAATTCAGCGCTTCCCCATCTCAGCCCAGAAAGCAGGTAGAACAACTTTTGTGGCGCCTTTCAGCTGCCTACCGGGGCACTGTAAAAACTACCAACAGA
The DNA here is from genome assembly GCF_023634085.1 of Falco cherrug. NCBI lineage: Eukaryota > Metazoa > Chordata > Aves > Falconiformes > Falconidae > Falco > Falco cherrug. The sequence goes on along the minus strand of NC_073719.1, from coordinate 15,029,312 downwards.
ATTCCTTCCTGGCACCTTCCCCGGTGGAGTTGTGCATGGGGTGTGTTTGGAACATTTTGTCACCAGCCGAGTCCAAAATTCAGCGCTTCCCCATCTCAGCCCAGAAAGCAGGTAGAACAACTTTTGTGGTGCCTTTCAGCTGCCTACCGGGGTACTGTAAAAACTACCGACAGAATTCCTTTCTGGCACCTTCCCCGGTGGAGTTGTGCATGGGGTGTGTTTGGAACATTTTGTCACCAGCCGAGTCCAAAATTCAGCGCTTCCCCATCTCAGCCCAGAAAGCAGGTAGAACAACTTTTGTGGCGCCTTTCAGCTGCCTACCGGGGTACTGTAAAAACTACCAACAGAACTCCTTTCTGGCACCTTCCCCGGTGGAGTTGTGCATGGGGTGTGTTTGGAACATTTTGTCACCAGCCGAGTCCAAAATTCAGCGCTTCCCCATCTCAGCCCAGAAAGCAGGTAGAACAAGTTTTGTGGCGCCTTTCAGCTGCCTACCGGGGTACAGTAAAAACTACCAAGAGAATTCCTTTCTGGCACCTTCCCCGGTGGAGTTGTTCATGGGGTGTGTTTGGAACATTTTGTCACCAGCCGAGTCCAAAATTCAGCGCTTCCCCATCTCAGCCCAGAAAGCAGGTAGAACATCTTTTGTGGTGCCTTTTAGCTGCCTACCGGGGTACTGTAAAAACTACCAAGAGAATTCCTTTCTGGCACCTTCCCCGGTGGAGTTGTGCATGGGGTGTGTTTGGAACATTTTGTCACCAGCCGAGTCCAAAATTCAGCGCTTCCCCATCTCAGCCCAGAAAGCAGGTAGAACAACTTTTGTGGCGCCTTTCAGCTGCCTACCGGGGTACAGTAAAAACTACCAAGAGAATTCCTTTCTGGCACCTTCCCCGGTGGATTTGTGCATGGGGTGTGTTTGGAACATTTTGTCACCAGCCGAGTCCAAAATTCAGCGCTTCCCCATCTCAGCCCAGAAAGCAGGTAGAACAAGTTTTGTGGCGCCTTTCAGCTGCCTACCGGGGTACAGTAAAAACTACCAAGAGAATTCCTTTCTGGCACCTTCCCCGGTGGAGTTGTTCATGGGGTGTGTTTGGAACATTTTGTCACCAGCCGAGTCCAAAATTCAGCGCTTCCCCATCTCAGCCCAGAAAGCAGGTAGAACAAGTTTTGTGGTGCCTTTCAGCTGCCTACCAGGGTACTGTAAAAACTACCAAGAGAATTCCTTTCTGGCACCTTCCCCGGTGGAGTTGTGCATGGGGTGTGTTTGGAACATTTTGTCACCAGCCGAGTCCAAAATTCAGCGCTTCCCCATCTCAGCCCAGAAAGCAGGTAGAACAACTTTTGTGGCGCCTTTCAGCTGCCTACCGGGGTACAGTAAAAACTACCAAGAGAATTCCTTTCTGGCACCTTCCCCGGTGGATTTGTGCATGGGGTGTGTTTGGAACATTTTGTCACCAGCCGAGTCCAAAATTCAGCGCTTCCCCATCTCAGCCCAGAAAGCAGGTAGATCATCTTTTGTGGTGCCTTTCAGCTGCCTACCGGGGTACTGTAAAAACTTCCAAGAGAATTCCTTTCTGGCACCTTCCCCGGTGGAGTTGTGCATGGGGTGTGTTTGGAACATTTTGTCACCAGCCGAGTCCAAAATTCAGCGCTTCCCCATCTCAGCCCAGAAAGCAGGTAGAACAAGTTTTGTGGTGCCTTTCAGCTGCCTACCAGGGTACTGTAAAAACTACCAAGAGAATTCCTTTCTGGCACCTTCCCCGGTGGAGTTGTGCATGGGGTGTGTTTGGAACATTTTGTCACCAGCCGAGTCCAAAATTCAGCGCTTCCCCATCTCAGCCCAGAAAGCAGGTAGAACATCTTTTGTGGTGCCTTTCAGCTGCCTACCGGGGTACTGTAAAAACTACCAAGAGAATTCCTTTCTGGCACCTTCCCCGGTGGAGTTGTGCATGGGGTGTGTTTGGAACATTTTGTCACCAGCCGAGTCCAAAATTCAGCGCTTCCCCATCTCAGCCCAGAAAGCAGGTAGAACAACTTTTGTGGCGCCTTTCAGCTGCCTACCGGGGTACTGTAAAAACTACCAAGAGAACTCCTTTCTGGCACCTTCCCCGGTGGAGTTGTGCATGGGGTGTGTTTGGAACATTTTGTCACCAGCCGAGTCCAAAATTCAGCGCTTCCCCATCTCAGCCCAGAAAGCAGGTAGAACAAGTTTTGTGGCGCCTTTCAGCTGCCTACCGGGGTAGTGTAAAAACTACCAAGAGAACTCCTTTCTGGCACCTTCCCCGGTGGAGTTGTGCATATGGTGTGTTTGGACAATTTTGTCACCAGCCGAGTCCAAAATTCAGCGGTTCCCCATCTCAGCCCAGAAAGCAGGTAGAACATCTTTTGTGGTGCCTTTCAGCTGCCTACCGGGGTACTGTAAAAACTACCAAGAGAATTCCTTTCTGGCACCTTCCCCGGTGGAGTTGTGCATGGGGTGTGTTTGGAACATTTTGTCACCAGCCGAGTCCAAAATTCAGCGCTTCCCCATCTCAGCCCAGAAAGCAGGTAGAATTAGTTTTGTGGTGCCTTTCAGCTGCCTACCGGGGTACTGTAAAAACTACCAACAGAATTCCTTTCTGGCACCTTCCCCGGTGGAGTTGTGCATGGGGTGTGTTTGGAACATTTTGTCACCAGCCGAGTCCAAAATTCAGCGCTTCCCCATCTCAGCCCAGAAAGCAGGTAGAACAACTTTTGTGGTGCCTTTCAGCTGCCTACGGGGGTACTGTAAAAACTACCAAGAGAATTCCTTTCTGGCACCTTCCCCGGTGGAGTTGTGCATATGGTGTGTTTGGACAATTTTGTCACCAGCCGAGTCCAAAATTCAGCGCTTCCCCATCTCAGCCCAGAAAGCAGGTAGAACAACTTTTGTGGCGCCTTTCAGCTGCCTACCGGGGTACTGTAAAAACTACCAACAGAATTCCTTTCTGGCACCTTCCCCGGTGGAGTTGTGCATGGGGTGTGTTTGGAACATTTTGTCACCAGCCGAGTCCAAAATTCAGCGCTTCCCCATCTCAGCCCAGAAAGCAGGTAGAACAACTTTTGTGGCGCCTTTCAGCTGCCTACCGGGGTACTGTAAAAACTACCAACAGAACTCCTTTCTGGCACCTTCCCCGGTGGAGTTGTGCATGGGGTGTGTTTGGAACATTTTGTCACCAGCCGAGTCCAAAATTCAGCGGTTCCCCATCACAGCCCAGAAAGCAGGTAGAACAACTTTTGTGGCGCCTTTCAGCTGCCTACCGGGGTAGTGTAAAAACTACCAACAGAACTCCTTTCTGGCACCTTCCCCGGTGGAGTTGTGCATGGGGTGTGTTTGGAACATTTTGTCACCAGCCGAGTCCAAAACTCAGCGGTTCCCCGTCTCAGCCCAGAAAGCAGGTAGAACAACTTTTGTGGTGCCTTTCAGCTGCCTACCGGGGTACTGTAAAAACTACCAAGAGAATTCCTTTCTGGCACCTTCCCCGGTGAAGTTGTGCATGGGGTGTGTTTGGAACATTTTGTCACCAGCCGAGTCCAAAATTCAGCGCTTCCCCATCTCAGCCCAGAAAGCAGGTAGAACGAGTTTTGTGGCGCCGTTCAGCTGCCTACCGGGGCACTGTAAAAACTACCAAGAGAACTCCTTTCTGGCACCTTCCCCGGTGGAGTTGTGCATGGGGTGTGTTTGGAACATTTTGTCACCAGCCGAGTCCAAAATTCAGCGGTTCCCCGTCTCAGCCCAGAAAGCAGGTAGAACAAGTTTTTGGCGCCTTTCAGCTGCCTACCGGGCTACTGTAAAAACTACCAACGGAATCCCTTTCTGGCACCTTCCCCGGTGGAGTTGTGCATGGGGTGTGTTTGGAACATTTTGTCACGAGCCGAGTCCAAAATTCAGCGCTTCCCCATCTCAGCCCAGAAAGCAGGTAGAACAACTTTTGTGGCGCCTTTCAGCTGCCTACCGGGGTACTGTAAAAACTACCAACAGAACTCCTTGCTGGCACCTTCCCCGGTGGAGTTGTGCAGGGGGTGTGTTTGGAACATTTTGTTACCAGCCGAGTCCAAAATTCAGCGCTTCCCCATCTCAGCCCAGAAAGCAGGTAGAACAAGTTTTGTGGTGCCTTTCAGCTGCCTACCGGGGTACTGTAAAAACTACCGAGAGAATTCCTTTCTGGCACCTTCCCCGGTGGAGTTGTGCATGGGGTGTGTTTGGAACATTTTGTCACCAGCCGAGTCCAAATTCAGCGCTTCCCCATCTCAGCCCAGAAAGCAGGTAGAACAAGTTTTTGGCGCCTTTCAGCTGCCTACCGGGGTACTGTAAAAACTACCAAGAGAATTCCTTTCTGGCACCTTCCCCGGTGGAGTTGTGCATGGGGTGTGTTTGGAACATTTTGTCACCAGCCGAGTCCAAAAGTCAGCGCTTCCCCATCTCAGCCCAGAAAGCAGGTAGAACAACTTTTGTGGTGCCTTTCAGCTGCCTACCGGGGTACTGTAAAAACTACCAAGAGAACTCCTTTCTGGCACCTTCCCCGGTGGAGTTGTGCATATGGTGTGTTTGGAACATTTTGTCACGAGCCGAGTCCAAAATTCAGCGGTTCCCCATCTCAGCCCAGAAAGCAGGTAGAACATCTTTTGTGGTGCCTTTCAGCTGCCTACCGGGGTACTGTAAAAACTACCAAGAGAATTCCTTTCTGGCACCTTCCCCGGTGGAGTTGTGCATGGGGTGTGTTTGGAACATTTTGTCACCAGCCGAGTCCAAAATTCAGCGCTTCCCCATCTCAGCCCAGAAAGCAGGTAGAACTAGTTTTGTGGCGCCTTTCAGCTGCCTACCGGGGTACTGTAAAAACTACCAAGAGAATTCCTTTCTGGCACCTTCCCCGGTGGAGTTGTGCATGGGGTGTGTTTGGAACATTTTGTCACCAGCCGAGTCCAAAATTCAGCGCTTCCCCATCAGCCCAGAAAGCAGGTAGAACAACTTTTGTGGTGCCTTTCAGCTGCCTACCGGGTTACAGTAAAAACTACCAAGAGAATTCCTTTCTGGCACCTTCCCCGGTGGAGTTGTGCATATGGTGTGTTTGGAACATTTTGTCACCAGCCGAGTCCAAAATTCAGCGCTTCCCCATCTCAGCCCAGAAAGCAGGTAGAACATCTTTTGTGGTGCCTTTCAGCTGCCTACCGGGGTACTGTAAAAACTACCAACAGAATTCCTTTCTGGCACCTTCCCCGGTGGAGTTGTGCATGGCGTGTGTTTGGAACATTTTGTCACCAGCCGAGTCCAAATTCAGCGGTTCCCCATCTCAGCCCAGAAAGCAGGTAGAACAAGTTTTGTGGCGCCTTTCAGCTGCCTACCGCGGTACAGTAAAAACTACCAAGAGAACTCCTTTCTGGCACCTTCCCCGGTGGAGTTGTGCATGGGGTGTGTTTGGAACCTTTTGTCACCAGCCGAGTCCAAAATTCAGCGGTTCCCTGTCTCAGCCCAGAAAGCAGGTAGAACATCTTTTGTGGTGCCTTTCAGCTGCCTACCGGTGTACTGTAAATACTACCAAGAGAACTCCTTTCTGGCACCTTCCCCGGTGGAGTTGTGCATGGGGTGTGTTTGGAACATTTTGTCACCAGCCGAGTCCAAAATTCAGCGCTTCCTCATCTCAGCCCAGAAAGCAGGTAGAACAACTTTTGTGGCGCCTTTCAGCTGCCTACCGGGGCACTGTAAAAACTACCAACAGAATTCCTTCCTGGCACCTTCCCCAGTGGAGTTGTGCATGGGGTGTGTTTGGAACATTTTGTCACCAGCCGAGTCCAAAATTCAGCGCTTCCCCATCTCAGCCCGGAAAGCAGGTAGAACTAGTTTTGTGGCGCCTTTCAGCTGCCTACCGGGGTACTGTAAAAACTACCGACAGAATTCCTTTCTGGCACCTTCCCCGGTGGAGTTGTGCATGGGGTGTGTTTGGAACATTTTGTCACCAGCCGAGTCCAAAATTCAGCGCTTCCCCATCTCAGCCCAGAAAGCAGGTAGAACATCTTTTGTGGTGCCTTTCAGCTGCCTACCGGGGTACTGTAAAAACTACCAACAGAACTCCTTTCTGGCACCTTCCCCGGTGGAGTTGTGCATGGGGTGTGTTTGGAACATTTTGTCACCAGCCGAGTCCAAAATTCAGCGCTTCCCCATCTCAGCCCAGAAAGCAGGTAGAACAAGTTTTCTGGCGCCTTTCAGCTGCCTACCGGGGTACAGTAAAAACTACCAAGAGAATTCCTTTCTGGCACCTTCCCCGGTGGAGTTGTGCATGGGGTGTGTTTGGAACATTTTGTCACCAGCCGAGTCCAAAATTCAGCGCTTCCCCATCTCAGCCCAGAAAGCAGGTAGAACTAGTTTTGTGGCGCCTTTCAGCTGCCTACCGGGGTACTGTAAAAACTACCAAGAGAATTCCTTTCTGGCACCTTCCCCGGTGGAGTTGTGCATGGGGTGTGTTTGGAACATTTTGTCACCAGCCGAGTCCAAAATTCAGCGCTTCCCCATCAGCCCAGAAAGCAGGTAGAACAACTTTTGTGGTGCCTTTCAGCTGCCTACCGGGTTACAGTAAAAACTACCAAGAGAATTCCTTTCTGGCACCTTCCCCGGTGGAGTTGTGCATATGGTGTGTTTGGAACATTTTGTCACCAGCCGAGTCCAAAATTCAGCGCTTCCCCATCTCAGCCCAGAAAGCAGGTAGAACATCTTTTGTGGTGCCTTTCAGCTGCCTACCGGGGTACTGTAAAAACTACCAAGAGAACTCCTTTCTGGCACCTTCCCCGGTGGAGTTGTGCATGGGGTGTGTTTGGAACATTTTGTCACCAGCCGAGTCCAAAATTCAGCGCTTCCCCATCTCAGCCCAGAAAGCAGGTAGAACTAGTTTTGTGGCGCCTTTCAGCTGCCTACCGGGGTACTGTAAAAACTACCAAGAGAATTCCTTTCTGGCACCTTCCCCGGTGGAGTTGTGCATGGGGTGTGTTTGGAACATTTTGTCACCAGCCGAGTCCAAAATTCAGCGCTTCCCCATCAGCCCAGAAAGCAGGTAGAACAACTTTTGTGGTGCCTTTCAGCTGCCTACCGGGTTACAGTAAAAACTACCAAGAGAATTCCTTTCTGGCACCTTCCCCGGTGGAGTTGTGCATATGGTGTGTTTGGAACATTTTGTCACCAGCCGAGTCCAAAATTCAGCGCTTCCCCATCTCAGCCCAGAAAGCAGGTAGAACATCTTTTGTGGTGCCTTTCAGCTGCCTACCGGGGTACTGTAAAAACTACCAACAGAATTCCTTTCTGGCACCTTCCCCGGTGGAGTTGTGCATGGCGTGTGTTTGGAACATTTTGTCACCAGCCGAGTCCAAATTCAGCGGTTCCCCATCTCAGCCCAGAAAGCAGGTAGAACAAGTTTTGTGGCGCCTTTCAGCTGCCTACCGCGGTACAGTAAAAACTACCAAGAGAACTCCTTTCTGGCACCTTCCCCGGTGGAGTTGTGCATGGGGTGTGTTTGGAACCTTTTGTCACCAGCCGAGTCCAAAATTCAGCGGTTCCCCGTCTCAGCCCAGAAAGCAGGTAGAACATCTTTTGTGGTGCCTTTCAGCTGCCTACCGGTGTACTGTAAATACTACCAAGAGAACTCCTTTCTGGCACCTTCCCCGGTGGAGTTGTGCATGGGGTGTGTTTGGAACATTTTGTCACCAGCCGAGTCCAAAATTCAGCGCTTCCCCATCTCAGCCCAGAAAGCAGGTAGAACAACTTTTGTGGCGCCTTTCAGCTGCCTACCGGGGCACTGTAAAAACTACCAACAGAATTCCTTCCTGGCACCTTCCCCAGTGGAGTTGTGCATGGGGTGTGTTTGGAACATTTTGTCACCAGCCGAGTCCAAAATTCAGCGCTTCCCCATCTCAGCCTGGAAAGCAGGTAGAACTAGTTTTGTGGCGCCTTTCAGCTGCCTACCGGGGTACTGTAAAAACTACCGACAGAATTCCTTTCTGGCACCTTCCCCGGTGGAGTTGTGCATGGGGTGTGTTTGGAACATTTTGTCACCAGCCGAGTCCAAAATTCAGCGCTTCCCCATCTCAGCCCAGCAAGCAGGTAGAACATCTTTTGTGGTGCCTTTCAGCTGCCTACCGGGGTACTGTAAAAACTACCAACAGAACTCCTTTCTGGCACCTTCCCCGGTGGAGTTGTGCATGGGGTGTGTTTGGAACATTTTGTCACCAGCCGAGTCCAAAATTCAGCGCTTCCCCATCTCAGCCCAGAAAGCAGGTAGAACAAGTTTTGTGGCGCCTTTCAGCTGCCTACCGGGGTACAGTAAAAACTACCAAGAGAATTCCTTTCTGGCACCTTCCCCGGTGGAGTTGTGCATGGGGTGTGTTTGGAACATTTTGTCACCAGCCGAGTCCAAAATTCAGCGCTTCCCCATCTCAGCCCAGAAAGCAGGTAGAACTAGTTTTGTGGCGCCTTTCAGCTGCCTACCGGGGTACTGTAAAAACTACCAACAGAATTCCTTTCTGGCACCTTCCCCGGTGGAGTTGTGCATGGGGTGTGTTTGGAACATTTTGTCACCAGCCGAGTCCAAAATTCAGCGCTTCCCCATCAGCCCAGAAAGCAGGTAGAACAACTTTTGTGGTGCCTTTCAGCTGCCTACCGGGGTAGTGTAAAAACTACCAAGAGAATTCCTTTCTGGCACCTTCCCCGGTGGAGTTGTGCATATGGTGTGTTTGGAACATTTTGTCACCAGCCGAGTCCAAAATTCAGCGCTTCCCCATCTCAGCCCAGAAAGCAGGTAGAACATCTTTTGTGGTGCCTTTCAGCTGCCTACCGGGGTACTGTAAAAACTACCAACAGAACTCCTTTCTAGCACCTTCCCCGGTGGAGTTGTGCATGGGGTGTGTTTGGAACATTTTGTCACCAGCCGAGTCCAAAATTCAGCGCTTCCCCATCTCAGCCCAGAAAGCAGGTAGAACAACTTTTGTGGCGCCTTTCAGCTGCCTACCGGGGTACTGTAAAAACTACCAACAGAATTCCTTTCTGGCACCTTCCCCGGTGGAGTTGTGCATGGGGTGTGTTTGGAACATTTTGCCACCAGCCGAGTCCAAAATTCAGCGCTTCCCCATCTCAGCCCAGAAAGCAGGTAGAACAACTTTTGTGGTGCGTTGCAGCTGCCTACCGGGTTACATTAAAAACTACCAACAGAACTCCTTTCTGGCACCTTCCTCGGTGGAGTTGTGCATGGGGTGTGTTTGGAACATTTTGTCACCAGCCGAGTCCAAAATTCAGCGGTTCCCCATATCAGCCCAGAAAGCAGGTAGAACAAGTTTTGTGGTGCCTTTCAGCTGCCTACTGGGGTAGTGTAAAAACTACCAAGAGAACTCCTTTCTGGCACCTTCCCCGGTGGAGTTGTGCATGGGGTGTGTTTGGAACATTTTGTCACCAGCCGAGTCCAAAATTCAGCGCTTCCCCATCTCAGCCCAGAAAGCAGGTAGAACAACTTTTGTGGCGCCTTTCAGCTGCCTACCGGGGTACTGTGAAAACTACCAACAGAACTCCTTTCTAGCACCTTCCCCGGTGGAGTTGTGCATGGGGTGTGTTTGGAACATTTTGTCACCAGCCGAGTCCAAAATTCAGCGCTTCCCCATCTCAGCCCAGAAAGCAGGTAGAACAACTTTTGTGGCGCCTTTCAGCTGCCTACCGGGGTACTGTAAAAACTACCAACAGAATTCCTTTCTGGCACCTTCCCCGGTGGAGTTGTGCATGGGGTGTGTTTGGAACATTTTGCCACCAGCCGAGTCCAAAATTCAGCGCTTCCCCATCTCAGCCCAGAAAGCAGGTAGAACTAGTTTTGTGGCGCCTTTCAGCTGCCTACCGGGGTACTGTAAAAACTACCAACAGAATTCCTTTCTGGCACCTTCCCCGGTGGAGTTGTGCATGGGGTGTGTTTGGAACATTTTGTCACCAGCCGAGTCCAAAATTCAGCGCTTCCCCATCAGCCCAGAAAGCAGGTAGAACAACTTTTGTGGTGCCTTTCAGCTGCCTACCGGGGTAGTGTAAAAACTACCAAGAGAATTCCTTTCTGGCACCTTCCCCGGTGGAGTTGTGCATATGGTGTGTTTGGAACATTTTGTCACCAGCCGAGTCCAAAATTCAGCGCTTCCCCATCTCAGCCCAGAAAGCAGGTAGAACTAGTTTTGTGGCGCCTTTCAGCTGCCTACCGGGGTACTGTAAAAACTACCAACAGAATTCCTTTCTGGCACCTTCCCCGGTGGAGTTGTGCATGGGGTGTGTTTGGAACATTTTGTCACCAGCCGAGTCCAAAATTCAGCGCTTCCCCATCTCAGCCCAGAAAGCAGGTAGAACAACTTTTGTGGCGCCTTTCAGCTGCCTACCGGGGTACTGTAAAAACTACCAACAGAATTCCTTTCTGGCACCTTCCCCGGTGGAGTTGTGCATGGGGTGTGTTTGGAACATTTTGCCACCAGCCGAGTCCAAAATTCAGCGCTTCCCCATCTCAGCCCAGAAAGCAGGTAGAACAACTTTTGTGGTGCGTTGCAGCTGCCTACCGGGTTACAGTAAAAACTACCAACAGAACTCCTTTCTGGCACCTTCCTCGGTGGAGTTGTGCATGGGGTGTGTTTGGAACATTTTGTCACCAGCCGAGTCCAAAATTCAGCGGTTCCCCATCTCAGCCCAGAAAGCAGGTAGAACAAGTTTTGTGGTGCCTTTCAGCTGCCTACCGGGGTACTGTAAAAACTACCAAGAGAACTCCTTTCTGGCACCTTCCCCGGTGGAGTTGTGCATGGGGTGTGTTTGGAACATTTTGTCACCAGCCGAGTCCAAAATTCAGCGCTTCCCCATCTCAGCCCAGAAAGCAGGTAGAACAACTTTTGTGGCGCCTTTCAGCTGCCTACCGGGGTACTGTGAAAACTACCAAGAGAACTCCTTTCTGGCATCTTCCCCGGTGGAGTTGTGCATGGGGTGTGTTTGGAACATTTTGCCTCCAGCCGAGTCCAAAATTCAGCGGTTCCCCATCTCAGCCCAGAAAGCAGGTAGAACAAGTTTTGTGGCGCCTTTCAGCTGCCTACCGCGGTACAGTAAAAACTACCAAGAGAACTCCTTTCTGGCACCTTCCCTGGTGGAGTTGTGCATGGGGTGTGTTTGGAACCTTTTGTCACCAGCCGAGTCCAAAATTCAGCGGTTCCCCGTCTCAGCCCAGAAAGCAGGTAGAACATCTTTTGTGGTGCCTTTCAGCTGCCTACCGGTGTACTGTAAAAACTACCAAGAGAACTCCTTTCTGGCACCTTCCCCGGTGGAGTTGTGCATGGGGTGTGTTTGGAACATTTTGTCACCAGCCGAGTCCAAAATTCAGCGCTTCCCCATCTCAGCCCAGAAAGCAGGTAGAACAACTTTTGTGGCGCCTTTCAGCTGCCTACCGGGGCACTGTAAAAACTACCAAGAGAACTCCTTTCTGGCACCTTCCCCGGTGGAGTTGTGCATGGGGTGTGTTTGGAACATTTTGTCACCAGCCGAGTCCAAAATTCAGCGCTTCCCCATCTCAGCCCAGAAAGCAGGTAGAACAACTTTTGTGGCGCCTTTCAGCTGCCTACCGGGGCACTGTAAAAACTACCAACAGAATTCCTTCCTGGCACCTTCCCCAGTGGAGTTGTGCATGGGGTGTGTTTGGAACATTTTGTCACCAGCCGAGTCCAAAATTCAGCGCTTCCCCATCTCAGCCCGGAAAGCAGGTAGAACTAGTTTTGTGGCGCCTTTCAGCTGCCTACCGGGGTACTGTAAAAACTACCGACAGAATTCCTTTCTGGCACCTTCCCCGGTGGAGTTGTGCATGGGGTGTGTTTGGAACATTTTGTCACCAGCCGAGTCCAAAATTCAGCGCTTCCCCATCTCAGCCCAGCAAGCAGGTAGAACATCTTTTGTGGTGCCTTTCAGCTGCCTACCGGGGTACTGTAAAAACTACCAACAGAACTCCTTTCTGGCACCTTCCCCGGTGGAGTTGTGCATGGGGTGTGTTTGGAACATTTTGTCACCAGCCGAGTCCAAAATTCAGCGCTTCCCCATCTCAGCCCAGAAAGCAGGTAGAACAAGTTTTGTGGCGCCTTTCAGCTGCCTACCGGGGTACAGTAAAAACTACCAAGAGAATTCCTTTCTGGCACCTTCCCCGGTGGAGTTGTGCATGGGGTGTGTTTGGAACATTTTGTCACCAGCCGAGTCCAAAATTCAGCGCTTCCCCATCTCAGCCCAGAAAGCAGGTAGAACTAGTTTTGTGGCGCCTTTCAGCTGCCTACCGGGGTACTGTAAAAACTACCAACAGAATTCCTTTCTGGCACCTTCCCCGGTGGAGTTGTGCATGGGGTGTGTTTGGAACATTTTGTCACCAGCCGAGTCCAAAATTCAGCGCTTCCCCATCAGCCCAGAAAGCAGGTAGAACAACTTTTGTGGTGCCTTTCAGCTGCCTACCGGGTTACAGTAAAAACTACCAAGAGAATTCCTTTCTGGCACCTTCCCCGGTGGAGTTGTGCATATGGTGTGTTTGGAACATTTTGTCACCAGCCGAGTCCAAAATTCAGCGCTTCCCCATCTCAGCCCAGAAAGCAGGTAGAACATCTTTTGTGGTGCCTTTCAGCTGCCTACCGGGGTACTGTAAAAACTACCAAGAGAACTCCTTTCTAGCACCTTCCCCGGTGGAGTTGTGCATGGGGTGTGTTTGGAACATTTTGTCACCAGCCGAGTCCAAAATTCAGCGCTTCCCCATCTCAGCCCAGAAAGCAGGTAGAACAACTTTTGTGGCGCCTTTCAGCTGCCTACCGGGGTACTGTAAAAACTACCAACAGAATTCCTTTCTGGCACCTTCCCCGGTGGAGTTGTGCATGGGGTGTGTTTGGAACATTTTGCCACCAGCCGAGTCCAAAATTCAGCGCTTCCCCATCTCAGCCCAGAAAGCAGGTAGAACAACTTTTGTGGTGCGTTGCAGCTGCCTACCGGGGTACTGTAAAAACTACCAACAGAACTCCTTTCTGGCACCTTCCTCGGTGGAGTTGTGCATGGGGTGTGTTTGGAACATTTTGTCACCAGCCGAGTCCAAAATTCAGCGGTTCCCCATCTCAGCCCAGAAAGCAGGTAGAACAAGTTTTGTGGTGCCTTTCAGCTGCCTACTGGGGTAGTGTAAAAACTACCAAGAGAACTCCTTTCTGGCACCTTCCCCGGTGGAGTTGTGCATGGGGTGTGTTTGGAACATTTTGTCACCAGCCGAGTCCAAAATTCAGCGCTTCCCCATCTCAGCCCAGAAAGCAGGTAGAACAACTTTTGTGGCGCCTTTCAGCTGCCTACCGGGGTACTGTGAAAACTACCAAGAGAACTCCTTTCTGGCATCTTCCCCGGTGGAGTTGTGCATGGGGTGTGTTTGGAACATTTTGCCTCCAGCCGAGTCCAAAATTCAGCGGTTCCCCATCTCAGCCCAGAAAGCAGGTAGAACAAGTTTTGTGGCGCCTTTCAGCTGCCTACCGCGGTACAGTAAAAACTACCAAGAGAACTCCTTTCTGGCACCTTCCCTGGTGGAGTTGTGCATGGGGTGTGTTTGGAACCTTTTGTCACCAGCCGAGTCCAAAATTCAGCGGTTCCCCGTCTCAGCCCAGAAAGCAGGTAGAACATCTTTTGTGGTGCCTTTCAGCTGCCTACCGGGGTACTGTAAAAACTACCAAGAGAACTCCTTTCTGGCACCTTCCCCGGTGGAGTTGTGCATGGGGTGTGTTTGGAACATTTTGTCACCAGCCGAGTCCAAAATTCAGCGCTTCCCCATCTCAGCCCAGAAAGCAGGTAGAACATCTTTTGTGGTGCCTTTCAGCTGCCTACCGGGGTACTGTAAAAACTACCAAGAGAACTCCTTTCTGGCACCTTCCCCGGTGGAGTTGTGCATGGGGTGTGTTTGGAACATTTTGTCACCAGCCGAGTCCAAAATTCAGCGCTTCCCCATCTCAGCCCAGAAAGCAGGTAGAACAAGTTTTGTGGCGCCTTTCAGCTGCCTACCGGGGTACAGTAAAAACTACCAAGAGAATTCCTTTCTGGCACCTTCCCCGGTGGAGTTGTGCATGGGGTGTGTTTGGAACATTTTGTCACCAGCCGAGTCCAAAATTCAGCGGTTCCCCATCTCAGCCCAGAAAGCAGGTAGAACAAGTTTTGTGGTGCCTTTCAGCTGCCTACCGGGGTAGTGTAAAAACTACCAACAGAACTCCTTGCTGGCACCTTCCCCGGTGGAGTTGTGCATGGGGTGTGTTTGGAACATTTTGTCACGAGCCGAGTCCAAAATTCAGCGCTTCCCCATCTCAGCCCAGAAAGCAGGTAGAACAAGTTTTGTGGCGCCTTTCAGCTGCCTACCGGGGTACAGTAAAAACTACCAAGAGAATTCCTTTCTGGCACCTTCCCCGGTGGAGTTGTGCATGGGGTGTGTTTGGAACATTTTGTCACCAGCCGAGTCCAAAATTCAGCGGTTCCCCATCTCAGCCCAGAAAGCAGGTAGAACAAGTTTTGTGGTGCCTTTCAGCTGCCTACCGGGGTAGTGTAAAAACTACCAACAGAACTCCTTGCTGGCACCTTCCCCGGTGGAGTTGTGCATGGGGTGTGTTTGGAACATTTTGTCACGAGCCGAGTCCAAAATTCAGCGCTTCCCCATCTCAGCCCAGAAAGCAGGTAGAACAACTTTTGTGGCGCCTTTCAGCTGCCTACCGGGGTACTGTAAAAACTACCAACAGAACTCCTTGCTGGCACCTTCCCCGGTGGAGTTGTGCATGGGGTGTGTTTGGAACATTTTGTCACCAGCCGAGTCCAAAATTCAGCGCTTCCCCATCTCAGCCCAGAAAGCAGGTAGAACATCTTTTGTGGTGCCTTTCAGCTGCCTACCGGGGTACTGTAAAAACTACCAAGAGAATTCCTTTCTGGCACCTTCCCCGGTGGAGTTGTGCATGGGGTGTGTTTGGAACATTTTGTCACCAGCCGAGTCCAAAATTCAGCGCTTCCCCATCTCAGCCCAGAAAGCAGGTAGAACAAGTTTTGTGGTGCCTTTCAGCTGCCTACCGGGGTACTGTAAAAACTACCAAGAGAACTCCTTTCTGGCACCTTCCCCGGTGGAGTTGTGCATATGGTGTTTTTGGACAATTTTGTCACCAGCCGAGTCCAAAATTCAGCGCTTCCCCATCTCAGCCCAGAAAGCAGGTAGAACAAGTTTTGTGGCGCCTTTCAGCTGCCTACCGGGGTACTGTAAAAACTACCAAGAGAACTCCTTTCTGGCACCTTCCCCGGTGGAGTTGTGCATGGGGTGTGTTTGGAACATTTTGTCACCAGCCGAGTCCAAAATTCAGCGCTTCCCCATCTCAGCCCAGAAAGCAGGTAGAACAACTTTTGTGGTGCCTTTCAGCTGCCTACCGGGGTACTGTAAAAACTACCAAGAGAACTCCTTTCTGGCACCTTCCCCGGTGGAGTTGTGCATGGGGTGTGTTTGGAACCTTTTGTCACCAGCCGAGTCCAAAATTCAGCGGTTCCCCATCTCAGCCCAGAAAGCAGGTAGAACAAGTTTTGTGGCGCCTTTCAGCTGCCTACCGGGGTACTGTAAAAACTACCAAGAGAACTCCTTTCTGGCACCTTCCCCGGTGGAGTTGTGCATGGGGTGTGTTTGGAACATTTTGTCACCAGCCGAGTCCAAAATTCAGCGGTTCCCCATCTCAGCCCAGAAAGCAGGTAGAACAAGTTTTGTGGCGCCTTTCAGCTGCCTACCTGGGTACTGTAAAAACTACCAAGAGAATTCCTTTCTGGCACCTTCCCCGGTGGAGTTGTGCAGGGGGTGTGTTTGGAACATTTTGTTACCAGCCGAGTCCAAAATTCAGCGCTTCCCCATCTCAGCCCAGAAAGCAGGTAGAACAACTTTTGTGGTGCCTTTCAGCTGCCTACCGGGGTACTGTAAAAACTACCAAGAGAATTCCTTTCTGGCACCTTCCCCGGTGGAGTTGTGCATGGGGTGTGTTTGGAACATTTTGTCACCAGCCGAGTCCAAATTCAGCGCTTCCCCATCTCAGCCCAGAAAGCAGGTAGAACAAGTTTTTGGCGCCTTTCAGCTGCCTACCGGGGTACTGTAAAAACTACCAAGAGAATTCCTTTCTGGCACCTTCCCCGGTGGAGTTGTGCATGGGGTGTGTTTGGAACATTATGTCACCAGCCGAGTCCAAAATTCAGCGCTTCCCCATCTCAGCCCAGAAAGCAGGTTGAACGAGTTTTGTGGCACCGTTCAGCTGCCTACCGGGGCACTGTAAAAACTACCAAGAGAATTCCTTTCTGGCACCTTCCCCGGTGGAGTTGTGCATGGGGTGTGTTTGGAACATTTTGTCACCAGCCGAGTCCAAATTCAGCGCTTCCCCATCTCAGCCCAGAAAGCAGGTAGAACAAGTTTTTGGCGCCTTTCAGCTGCCTACCGGGGTACTGTAAAAACTACCAACAGAATTCCTTTCTGGCACCTTCCCCGGTGGAGTTGTGCATGGGGTGTGTTTGGAACATTTTGTCACCAGCCGAGTCCAAAATTCAGCGCTTCCCCATCTCAGCCCAGAAAGCAGGTAGAACATCTTTTGTGGTGCCTTTCAGCTGCCTACTGGGGTACTGTAAAAACTACCAAGAGAATTCCTTTCTGGCACCTTCCCCGGTGGAGTTGTGCATGGGGTGTGTTTGGAACATTTTGTCACCAGCCGAGTCCAAAATTCAGCGCTTCCCCATCTCAGCCCAGAAAGCAGGTAGAACTAGTTTTGTGGCGCCTTTCAGCTGCCTACCGGGGTACTGTAAAAACTACCAACAGAATTCCTTTCTGGCACCTTCCCCGGTGGAGTTGTGCATGGGGTGTGTTTGGAACATTTTGTCACCAGCCGAGTCCAAAATTCAGCGCTTCCCCATCAGCCCAGAAAGCAGGTAGAACAACTTTTGTGGTGCCTTTCAGCTGCCTACCGGGTTACAGTAAAAACTACCAAGAGAATTCCTTTCTGGCACCTTCCCCGGTGGAGTTGTGCATATGGTGTGTTTGGAACATTTTGTCACCAGCCGAATCCAAAATTCAGCGCTTCCCCATCTCAGCCCAGAAAGCAGGTAGAACATCTTTTGTGGTGCCTTTCAGCTGCCTACCGGGGTACTGTAAAAACTACCAACAGAATTCCTTTCTGGCACCTTCCCCGGTGGAGTTGTGCATGGCGTGTGTTTGGAACATTTTGCCACCAGCCGAGTCCAAAATTCAGCGCTTCCCCATCTCAGCCCAGAAAGCAGGTAGAACATCTTTTGTGGTGCCTTTCAGCTGCCTACCGGTGTACTGTAAAAACTACCAACAGAACTCCTTTCTGGCACCTTCCCCGGTGGAGTTGTGCATGGGGTGTGTTTGGAACATTTTGTCACCAGCCGAGTCCAAAATTCAGCGGTTCCCCATCTCAGCCCAGAAAGCAGGTAGAACAAGTTTTGTGGCGCCTTTCAGCTGCCTACCGGGGTACTGTGAAAACTACCAAGAGAATTCCTTTCTGGCACCTTCCCCGGTGGAGTTGTGCATGGGGTGTGTTTGGAACATTTTGTCACCAGCCGAGTCCAAAATTCAGCGCTTCCCCATCTCAGCCCAGAAAGCAGGTAGAACATCTTTTGTGGTGCCTTTCAGCTGCCTACCGGGGTACTGTAAAAACTACCAACAGAATTCCTTTCTGGCACCTTCCCCGGTGGAGTTGTGCATGGGGTGTGTTTGGAACATTTTGTCACCAGCCGAGTCCAAAATTCAGCGCTTCCCCATCAGCCCAGAAAGCAGGTAGAACAACTTTTGTGGTGCCTTTCAGCTGCCTACCGGGGTAGTGTAAAAACTACCAAGAGAATTCCTTTCTGGCACCTTCCCCGGTGGAGTTGTGCATATGGTGTGTTTGGAACATTTTGTCACCAGCCGAGTCCAAAATTCAGCGCTTCCCCATCTCAGCCCAGAAAGCAGGTAGAACTAGTTTTGTGGCGCCTTTCAGCTGCCTACCGGGGTACTGTAAAAACTACCAACAGAATTCCTTTCTGGCACCTTCCCCGGTGGAGTTGTGCATGGGGTGTGTTTGGAACATTTTGTCACCAGCCGAGTCCAAAATTCAGCGCTTCCCCATCTCAGCCCAGAAAGCAGGTAGAACAACTTTTGTGGCGCCTTTCAGCTGCCTACCGGGGTACTGTAAAAACTACCAACAGAATTCCTTTCTGGCACCTTCCCCGGTGGAGTTGTGCATGGGGTGTGTTTGGAACATTTTGCCACCAGCCGAGTCCAAAATTCAGCGCTTCCCCATCTCAGCCCAGAAAGCAGGTAGAACAACTTTTGTGGTGCGTTGCAGCTGCCTACCGGGTTACAGTAAAAACTACCAACAGAACTCCTTTCTGGCACCTTCCTCGGTGGAGTTGTGCATGGGGTGTGTTTGGAACATTTTGTCACCAGCCGAGTCCAAAATTCAGCGGTTCCCCATCTCAGCCCAGAAAGCAGGTAGAACAAGTTTTGTGGTGCCTTTCAGCTGCCTACTGGGGTACTGTAAAAACTACCAAGAGAACTCCTTTCTGGCACCTTCCCCGGTGGAGTTGTGCATGGGGTGTGTTTGGAACATTTTGTCACCAGCCGAGTCCAAAATTCAGCGCTTCCCCATCTCAGCCCAGAAAGCAGGTAGAACAACTTTTGTGGCGCCTTTCAGCTGCCTACCGGGGTACTGTGAAAACTACCAAGAGAACTCCTTTCTGGCATCTTCCCCGGTGGAGTTGTGCATGGGGTGTGTTTGGAACATTTTGCCTCCAGCCGAGTCCAAAATTCAGCGGTTCCCCATCTCAGCCCAGAAAGCAGGTAGAACAAGTTTTGTGGCGCCTTTCAGCTGCCTACCGCGGTACAGTAAAAACTACCAAGAGAACTCCTTTCTGGCACCTTCCCTGGTGGAGTTGTGCATGGGGTGTGTTTGGAACCTTTTGTCACCAGCCGAGTCCAAAATTCAGCGGTTCCCCGTCTCAGCCCAGAAAGCAGGTAGAACATCTTTTGTGGTGCCTTTCAGCTGCCTACCGGTGTACTGTAAAAACTACCAAGAGAACTCCTTTCTGGCACCTTCCCCGGTGGAGTTGTGCATGGGGTGTGTTTGGAACATTTTGTCACCAGCCGAGTCCAAAATTCAGCGCTTCCCCATCTCAGCCCAGAAAGCAGGTAGAACAACTTTTGTGGCGCCTTTCAGCTGCCTACCGGGGCACTGTAAAAACTACCAAGAGAACTCCTTTCTGGCACCTTCCCCGGTGGAGTTGTGCATGGGGTGTGTTTGGAACATTTTGTCACCAGCCGAGTCCAAAATTCAGCGCTTCCCCATCTCAGCCCAGAAAGCAGGTAGAACAACTTTTGTGGCGCCTTTCAGCTGCCTACCGGGGCACTGTAAAAACTACCAACAGAATTCCTTCCTGGCACCTTCCCCGGTGGAGTTGTGCATGGGGTGTGTTTGGAACATTTTGTCACCAGCCGAGTCCAAAATTCAGCGCTTCCCCATCTCAGCCCGGAAAGCAGGTAGAACTAGTTTTGTGGCGCCTTTCAGCTGCCTACCGGGGTACTGTAAAAACTACCGACAGAATTCCTTTCTGGCACCTTCCCCGGTGGAGTTGTGCATGGGGTGTGTTTGGAACATTTTGTCACCAGCCGAGTCCAAAATTCAGCGCTTCCCCATCTCAGCCCAGCAAGCAGGTAGAACATCTTTTGTGGTGCCTTTCAGCTGCCTACCGGGGTACTGTAAAAACTACCAACAGAACTCCTTTCTGGCACCTTCCCCGGTGGAGTTGTGCATGGGGTGTGTTTGGAACATTTTGTCACCAGCCGAGTCCAAAATTCAGCGCTTCCCCATCTCAGCCCAGAAAGCAGGTAGAACAAGTTTTGTGGCGCCTTTCAGCTGCCTACCGGGGTACAGTAAAAACTACCAAGAGAATTCCTTTCTGGCACCTTCCCCGGTGGAGTTGTGCATGGGGTGTGTTTGGAACATTTTGTCACCAGCCGAGTCCAAAATTCAGCGCTTCCCCATCTCAGCCCAGAAAGCAGGTAGAACTAGTTTTGTGGCGCCTTTCAGCTGCCTACCGGGGTACTGTAAAAACTACCAACAGAATTCCTTTCTGGCACCTTCCCCGGTGGAGTTGTGCATGGGGTGTGTTTGGAACATTTTGTCACCAGCCGAGTCCAAAATTCAGCGCTTCCCCATCAGCCCAGAAAGCAGGTAGAACAACTTTTGTGGTGCCTTTCAGCTGCCTACCGGGTTACAGTAAAAACTACCAAGAGAATTCCTTTCTGGCACCTTCCCCGGTGGAGTTGTGCATATGGTGTGTTTGGAACATTTTGTCACCAGCCGAGTCCAAAATTCAGCGCTTCCCCATCTCAGCCCAGAAAGCAGGTAGAACATCTTTTGTGGTGCCTTTCAGCTGCCTACCGGGGTACTGTAAAAACTACCAAGAGAACTCCCTTCTAGCACCTTCCCCGGTGGAGTTGTGCATGGGGTGTGTTTGGAACATTTTGTCACCAGCCGAGTCCAAAATTCAGCGCTTCCCCATCTCAGCCCAGAAAGCAGGTAGAACAACTTTTGTGGCGCCTTTCAGCTGCCTACCGGGGTACTGTAAAAACTACCAACAGAATTCCTTTCTGGCACCTTCCCCGGTGGAGTTGTGCATGGGGTGTGTTTGGAACATTTTGCCACCAGCCGAGTCCAAAATTCAGCGCTTCCCCATCTCAGCCCAGAAAGCAGGTAGAACAACTTTTGTGGTGCGTTGCAGCTGCCTACCGGGTTACAGTAAAAACTACCAACAGAACTCCTTTCTGGCACCTTCCTCGGTGGAGTTGTGCATGGGGTGTGTTTGGAACATTTTGTCACCAGCCGAGTCCAAAATTCAGCGGTTCCCCATCTCAGCCCAGAAAGCAGGTAGAACAAGTTTTGTGGTGCCTTTCAGCTGCCTACTGGGGTAGTGTAAAAACTACCAAGAGAACTCCTTTCTGGCACCTTCCCCGGTGGAGTTGTGCATGGGGTGTGTTTGGAACATTTTGTCACCAGCCGAGTCCAAAATTCAGCGCTTCCCCATCTCAGCCCAGAAAGCAGGTAGAACAACTTTTGTGGCGCCTTTCAGCTGCCTACCGGGGTACTGTGAAAACTACCAAGAGAACTCCTTTCTGGCATCTTCCCCGGTGGAGTTGTGCATGGGGTGTGTTTGGAACATTTTGCCTCCAGCCGAGTCCAAAATTCAGCGGTTCCCCATCTCAGCCCAGAAAGCAGGTAGAACAAGTTTTGTGGCGCCTTTCAGCTGCCTACCGCGGTACAGTAAAAACTACCAAGAGAACTCCTTTCTGGCACCTTCCCTGGTGGAGTTGTGCATGGGGTGTGTTTGGAACCTTTTGTCACCAGCCGAGTCCAAAATTCAGCGGTTCCCCGTCTCAGCCCAGAAAGCAGGTAGAACATCTTTTGTGGTGCCTTTCAGCTGCCTACCGGTGTACTGTAAAAACTACCAAGAGAACTCCTTTCTGGCACCTTCCCCGGTGGAGTTGTGCATAGGGTGTGTTTGGAACATTTTGTCACCAGCCGAGTCCAAAATTCAGCGCTTCCCCATCTCAGCCCAGAAAGCAGGTAGAACAACTTTTGTGGCGCCTTTCAGCTGCCTACCGGGGCACTGTAAAAACTACCAAGAGAACTCCTTTCTGGCACCTTCCCCGGTGGAGTTGTGCATGGGGTGTGTTTGGAACATTTTGTCACCAGCCGAGTCCAAAATTCAGCGCTTCCCCATCTCAGCCCAGAAAGCAGGTAGAACTAGTTTTGTGGCGCCTTTCAGCTGCCTACCGGGGTACTGTAAAAACTACCAAGAGAACTCCTTTCTGGCACCTTCCCCGGTGGAGTTGTGCATGGGGTGTGTTTGGAACATTTTGTCACCAGCCGAGTCCAAAATTCAGCGCTTCCCCATCTCAGCCCAGAAAGCAGGTAGAACATCTTTTGTGGTGCCTTTCAGCTGCCTACCGGGGTACTGTAAAAACTACCAAGAGAACTCCTTTCTGGCACCTTCCCCGGTGGAGTTGTGCATGGGGTGTGTTTGGAACATTTTGTCACCAGCCGAGTCCAAAATTCAGCGCTTCCCCATCTCAGCCCAGAAAGCAGGTAGAACAAGTTTTGTGGCGCCTTTCAGCTGCCTACCGGGGTACAGTAAAAACTACCAAGAGAATTCCTTTCTGGCACCTTCCCCGGTGGAGTTGTGCATGGGGTGTGTTTGGAACATTTTGTCACCAGCCGAGTCCAAAATTCAGCGGTTCCCCATCTCAGCCCAGAAAGCAGGTAGAACAAGTTTTGTGGTGCCTTTCAGCTGCCTACCGGGGTAGTGTAAAAACTACCAACAGAACTCCTTGCTGGCACCTTCCCCGGTGGAGTTGTGCATGGGGTGTGTTTGGAACATTTTGTCACGAGCCGAGTCCAAAATTCAGCGCTTCCCCATCTCAGCCCAGAAAGCAGGTAGAACAAGTTTTGTGGCGCCTTTCAGCTGCCTACCGGGGTACAGTAAAAACTACCAAGAGAATTCCTTTCTGGCACCTTCCCCGGTGGAGTTGTGCATGGGGTGTGTTTGGAACATTTTGTCACCAGCCGAGTCCAAAATTCAGCGGTTCCCCATCTCAGCCCAGAAAGCAGGTAGAACAAGTTTTGTGGTGCCTTTCAGCTGCCTACCGGGGTAGTGTAAAAACTACCAACAGAACTCCTTGCTGGCACCTTCCCCGGTGGAGTTGTGCATGGGGTGTGTTTGGAACATTTTGTCACGAGCCGAGTCCAAAATTCAGCGCTTCCCCATCTCAGCCCAGAAAGCAGGTAGAACAACTTTTGTGGCGCCTTTCAGCTGCCTACCGGGGTACTGTAAAAACTACCAACAGAACTCCTTGCTGGCACCTTCCCCGGTGGAGTTGTGCATGGGGTGTGTTTGGAACATTTTGTCACCAGCCGAGTCCAAAATTCAGCGCTTCCCCATCTCAGCCCAGAAAGCAGGTAGAACATCTTTTGTGGTGCCTTTCAGCTGCCTACCGGGGTACTGTAAAAACTACCAAGAGAATTCCTTTCTGGCACCTTCCCCGGTGGAGTTGTGCATGGGGTGTGTTTGGAACATTTTGTCACCAGCCGAGTCCAAAATTCAGCGCTTCCCCATCTCAGCCCAGAAAGCAGGTAGAACAAGTTTTGTGGTGCCTTTCAGCTGCCTACCGGGGTACTGTAAAAACTACCAAGAGAACTCCTTTCTGGCACCTTCCCCGGTGGAGTTGTGCATATGGTGTTTTTGGACAATTTTGTCACCAGCCGAGTCCAAAATTCAGCGCTTCCCCATCTCAGCCCAGAAAGCAGGTAGAACAAGTTTTGTGGCGCCTTTCAGCTGCCTACCGGGGTACTGTAAAAACTACCAAGAGAACTCCTTTCTGGCACCTTCCCCGGTGGAGTTGTGCATGGGGTGTGTTTGGAACATTTTGTCACCAGCCGAGTCCAAAATTCAGCGCTTCCCCATCTCAGCCCAGAAAGCAGGTAGAACAACTTTTGTGGCGCCTTTCAGCTGCCTACCGGGGTACTGTAAAAACTACCAAGAGAACTCCTTTCTGGCACCTTCCCCGGTGGAGTTGTGCATGGGGTGTGTTTGGAACCTTTTGTCACCAGCCGAGTCCAAAATTCAGCGGTTCCCCATCTCAGCCCAGAAAGCAGGTAGAACAAGTTTTGTGGCGCCTTTCAGCTGCCTACCGGGGTACTGTAAAAACTACCAAGAGAACTCCTTTCTGGCACCTTCCCCGGTGGAGTTGTGCATGGGGTGTGTTTGGAACATTTTGTCACCAGCCGAGTCCAAAAGTCAGCGCTTCCCCATCTCAGCCCAGAAAGCAGGTAGAACAAGTTTTGTGGCGCCTTTCAGCTGCCTACCTGGGTACTGTAAAAACTACCAAGAGAATTCCTTTCTGGCACCTTCCCCGGTGGAGTTTTGCAGGGGGTGTGTTTGGAACATTTTGTTACCAGCCGAGTCCAAAATTCAGCGCTTCCCCATCTCAGCCCAGAAAGCAGGTAGAACAACTTTTGTGGTGCCTTTCAGCTGCCTACCGGGGTACTGTAAAAACTACCAAGAGAATTCCTTTCTGGCACCTTCCCCGGTGGAGTTGTGCATGGGGTGTGTTTGGAACATTTTGTCACCAGCCGAGTCCAAATTCAGCGCTTCCCCATCTCAGCCCAGAAAGCAGGTAGAACAAGTTTTTGGCGCCTTTCAGCTGCCTACCGGGGTACTGTAAAAACTACCAAGAGTATTCCTTTCTGGCACCTTCCCCGGTGGAGTTGTGCATGGGGTGTGTTTGGAACATTATGTCACCAGCCGAGTCCAAAATTCAGCGCTTCCCCATCTCAGCCCAGAAAGCAGGTTGAACGAGTTTTGTGGCACCGTTCAGCTGCCTACCGGGGCACTGTAAAAACTACCAAGAGAATTCCTTTCTGGCACCTTCCCCGGTGGAGTTGTGCATGGGGTGTGTTTGGAACATTTTGTCACCAGCCGAGTCCAAATTCAGCGCTTCCCCATCTCAGCCCAGAAAGCAGGTAGAACAAGTTTTTGGCGCCTTTCAGCTGCCTACCGGGGTACTGTAAAAACTACCAACAGAATTCCTTTCTGGCACCTTCCCCGGTGGAGTTGTGCATATGGTGTGTTTGGAACATTTTGTCACCAGCCGAATCCAAAATTCAGCGCTTCCCCATCTCAGCCCAGAAAGCAGGTAGAACATCTTTTGTGGTGCCTTTCAGCTGCCTACCGGGGTACTGTAAAAACTACCAACAGAATTCCTTTCTGGCACCTTCCCCGGTGGAGTTGTGCATATGGTGTGTTTGGAACATTTTGCCACCAGCCGAGTCCAAAATTCAGCGCTTCCCCATCTCAGCCCAGAAAGCAGGTAGAACTAGTTTTGTGGCGCCTTTCAGCTGCCTACCGGGGTACTGTAAAAACTACCAACAGAATTCCTTTCTGGCACCTTCCCCGGTGGAGTTGTGCATGGGGTGTGTTTGGAACATTTTGTCACCAGCCGAGTCCAAAACTCAGCGGTTCCCCGTCTCAGCCCAGAAACCAGGTAGAACAACTTTTGTGGCGCCTTTCAGCTGCCTACCGGGGTACTGTAAAAACTACCAACAGAACTCCTTTCTGGCACCTTCCCCAGTGGAGTTGTGCATATGGTGTGTTTGGAACATTTTGTCACCAGCCGAGTCCAAAAGTCAGTGCTTCCCCAGCTCAGCCCAGAAAGCAGGTAGAACAACTTTTGTGGCGCCTTTCAGCTGCCTACCGGGGTAGTGTAAAAACTACCAACAGAACTCCTTTCTGGCACCTTCCCCGGTGGAGTTGTGCATGGGGTGTGTTTGGAACATTTTGTCACCAGCCGAGTCCAAATTCAGCGGTTCCCCATCTCAGCCCAGAAAGCAGGTAGAACAACTTTTGTGGCGCCTTTCAGCTGCCTACCGGGGTACTGTAAAAACTACCAAGAGAACTCCTTGCTGGCACCTTCCCCGGTGGAGTTGTGCATGGGGTGTGTTTGGAACATTTTGTCACCAGCCGAGTCCAAAATTCAGCGCTTCCCCATCTCAGCCCAGAAAGCAGGTAGAACAAGTTTTGTGGTGCCTTTCAGCTGCCTACCGGGGTACTGTAAAAACTACCAAGAGAATTCCTTTCTGGCACCTTCCCCGGTGGAGTTGTGCATGGGGTGTGTTTGGAACATTTTGTCACCAGCCGAGTCCAAAATTCAGCGCTTCCCCATCAGCCCAGAAAGCAGGTAGAACAACTTTTGTGGTGCCTTTCAGCTGCCTACCGGGGTACTGTAAAAACTACCAACAGAATTCCTTTCTGGCACCTTCCCCGGTGGAGTTGTGCATGGGGTGTGTTTGGAACATTTTGTCACCAGCCGAGTCCAAAATTCAGCGCTTCCCCATCTCAGCCCAGAAAGCAGGTAGAACATCTTTTGTGGTGCCTTTCAGCTGCCTACCGGGGTACTGTAAAAACTACCAAGAGAATTCCTTTCTGGCACCTTCCCCGGTGGAGTTGTGCATGGGGTGTGTTTGGAACATTTTGTCACCAGCCGAGTCCAAATTCAGCGGATCCCCATCTCAGCCCAGAAAGCAGGTAGAACATCTTTTGTGGTGCCTTTCAGCTGCCTACCGGGGTACTGTAAAAACTACTAACAGAATTCCTTTCTGGCACCTTCCCCGGTGGAGTTGTGCATGGGGTGTGTTTGGAACATTTTGTCACCAGCCGAGTCCAAAAGTCAGCGCTTCCCCATCTCAGCCCAGAAAGCAGGTAGAACAAGTTTTGTGGTGCCTTTCAGCTGCCTACCGGGGTAGTGTAAAAACTACCAACAGAACTCCTTTCTGGCACCTTCCCCGGTGGAGTTGTGCATGGGCTGTGTTTGGAATATTTTGTCACCAGCCGAGTCCAAAATTCAGCGCTTCCCCATCTCAGCCCAGAAAGCAGGTAGAACATCTTTTGTGGTGCCTTTCAGCTGCCTACCGGGGTACTGTAAAAACTACCAAGAGAACTCCTTTCTGGCACCTTCCCCGGTGGAGTTGTGCATGGGGTGTGTTTGGAACATTTTGTCACCAGCCGAGTCCAAAACTCAGCGGTTCCCCGTCTCAGCCCAGAAAGCAGGTAGAACAACTTTTGTGGCGCCTTTCAGCTGCCTACCGGGGTACTGTAAAAACTACCAACAGAACTCCTTTCTGGCACCTTCCCCGGTGGAGTTGTGCATGGGGTGTGTTTGGAACATTTTGTCACCAGCCGAGTCCAAAATTCAGCTCTTCCCCATCTCAGCCCAGAAAGCAGGTAGAACTAGTTTTGTGGCG
Source organism: Falco cherrug (assembly GCF_023634085.1). NCBI lineage: Eukaryota > Metazoa > Chordata > Aves > Falconiformes > Falconidae > Falco > Falco cherrug. Next base: position 15,002,420 of record NC_073719.1, on the reverse strand, counting down.
CCTTTCAGCTGCCTACCGGGGTACTGTAAAAACTACCAAGAGAACTCCTTTCTGGCACCTTCCCCGGTGGAGTTGTGCATGGGGTGTGTTTGGAACATTTTGTCACCAGCCGAGTCCAAAATTCAGCGCTTCCCCATCTCAGCCCAGAAATCAGGTAGAACATCTTTTGTGGTGCCTTTCAGCTGCCTACCGGGGTACTGTAAAAACTACCAACAGAATTCCTTTCTGGCACCTTCCCCGGTGGAGTTGTGCATGGGGTGTGTTTGGAACATTTTGTCACCAGCCGAGTCCAAATTCAGCGGTTCCCCATCTCTGCCCAGAAAGCAGGTAGAACATCTTTTGTGGTGCCTTTCAGCTGCCTACCGGGGTACTGTAAAAACTACCAACAGAATTCCTTTCTGGCACCTTCCCCGGTGGAGTTGTGCATGGGGTGTGTTTGGAACATTTTGTCACCAGCCGAGTCCAAAATTCAGTGCTTCCCCAGCTCAGCCCAGAAAGCAGGTAGAACAAGTTTTGTGGTGCCTTTCAGCTGCCTACCGGGGTAGTGTAAAAACTACCAACAGAACTCCTTTCTAGCACCTTCCCCGGTGGAGTTGTGCATGGGGTGTGTTTGGAACATTTTGTCACCAGCCGAGTCCAAAATTCAGCGCTTCCCCATCTCAGCCTAGAAAGCAGGTAGAACAAGTTTTTGGCGCCTTTCAGCTGCCTACCGGGGTACTGTAAAAACTACCAACAGAATTCCTTTCTGGCACCTTCCCCGGTGGAGTTGTGCATGCGGTGTGTTTGGAACATTTTGTCACCAGCCGAGTCCCAAAGTCAGCGCTTCCCCATCTCAGCCCAGAAAGCAGGTAGAACAACTTTTGTGGCGCCTTTCAGCTGCCTACCGGGGTACTGTAAAAACTACCAACAGAACTCCTTTCTGGCACCTTCCCCGGTGGAGTTGTGCATGGGGTGTGTTTGGAACATTTTGTCACCAGCCGAGTCCAAAACTCAGCGGTTCCCCGTCTCAGCCCAGAAACCAGGTAGAACAACTTTTGTGGCGCCTTTCAGCTGCCTACCGGGGTACTGTAAAAACTACCAACAGAACTCCTTTCTGGCACCTTCCCCAGTGGAGTTGTGCATATGGTGTGTTTGGACAATTTTGTCACCAGCCGAGTCCAAAATTCAGTGCTTCCCCAGCTCAGCCCAGAAAGCAGGTAGAACAACTTTTGTGGCGCCTTTCAGCTGCCTACCGGGGTAGTGTAAAAACTACCAACAGAACTCCTTTCTGGCACCTTCCCCGGTGGAGTTGTGCATGGGGTGTGTTTGGAACATTTTGTCACCAGCCGAGTCCAAAATTCAGCGCTTCCCCATCTCAGCCTAGAAAGCAGGTAGAACAAGTTTTTGGCGCCTTTCAGCTGCCTACCGGGGTACTGTAAAAACTACCAACAGAATTCCTTTCTGGCACCTTCCCCGGTGGAGTTGTGCATGCGGTGTGTTTGGAACATTTTGTCACCAGCCGAGTCCCAAAGTCAGCGCTTCCCCATCTCAGCCCAGAAAGCAGGTAGAACAACTTTTGTGGCGCCTTTCAGCTGCCTACCGGGGTACTGTAAAAACTACCAACAGAACTCCTTGCTGGCACCTTCCCCGGTGGAGTTGTGCATGGGGTGTGTTTGGAACATTTTGTCACCAGCCGAGTCCAAAACTCAGCGGTTCCCCGTCTCAGCCCAGAAACCAGGTAGAACAACTTTTGTGGCGCCTTTCAGCTGCCTACCGGGGTACTGTAAAAACTACCAACAGAACTCCTTTCTGGCACCTTCCCCAGTGGAGTTGTGCATATGGTGTGTTTGGACAATTTTGTCACCAGCCGAGTCCAAAATTCAGTGCTTCCCCAGCTCAGCCCAGAAAGCAGGTAGAACAACTTTTGTGGCGCCTTTCAGCTGCCTACCGGGGTAGTGTAAAAACTACCAACAGAACTCCTTTCTGGCACCTTCCCCGGTGGAGTTGTGCATGGGGTGTGTTTGGAACATTTTGTCACCAGCCGAGTCCAAAATTCAGCGCTTCCCCATCTCAGCCCAGAAAGCAGGTAGAACAAGTTTTGTGGTGCCTTTCAGCTGCCTACCGGGGTACTGTAAAAACTACCAAGAGAACTCCTTTCTGGCACCTTCCCCGGTGGAGTTGTGCATGGGGTGTGTTTGGAACATTTTGTCACCAGCCGAGTCCAAAATTCAGCGGTTCCCCATCTCAGCCCAGAAAGCAGGTAGAACTAGTTTTGTGGCGCCTTTCAGCTGCCTACCGGGGTACTGTAAAAACTACCAACAGAATTCCTTTCTGGCACCTTCCCCGGTGGAGTTGTGCATGGGGTGTGTTTGGAACATTTTGTCACCAGCCGAGTCCAAAATTCAGCGCTTCCCCATCATCCCAGAAAGCAGGTAGAACAACTTTTGTGGTGCCTTTCAGCTGCCTACCGGGGTACTGTGAAAACTACCAAGAGAACTCCTTTCTGGCACCTTCCCCGGTGGAGTTGTGCATGGGGTGTGTTTGGAACATTTTGTCACCAGCCGAGTCCAAAATTCAGCGCTTCCCCATCTCAGCCCAGAAATCAGGTAGAACATCTTTTGTGGTGCCTTTCAGCTGCCTACCGGGGTACTGTAAAAACTACCAACAGAATTCCTTTCTGGCACCTTCCCCGGTGGAGTTGTGCATGCGGTGTGTTTGGAACATTTTGTCACCAGCCGAGTCCCAAAGTCAGCGCTTCCCCATCTCAGCCCAGAAAGCAGGTAGAACAACTTTTGTGGCGCCTTTCAGCTGCCTACCGGGGTACTGTAAAAACTACCAACAGAACTCCTTGCTGGCACCTTCCCCGGTGGAGTTGTGCATGGGGTGTGTTTGGAACATTTTGTCACCAGCCGAGTCCAAAACTCAGCGGTTCCCCGTCTCAGCCCAGAAACCAGGTAGAACAACTTTTGTGGCGCCTTTCAGCTGCCTACCGGGGTACTGTAAAAACTACCAACAGAACTCCTTTCTGGCACCTTCCCCAGTGGAGTTGTGCATATGGTGTGTTTGGACAATTTTGTCACCAGCCGAGTCCAAAATTCAGTGCTTCCCCATCTCAGCCCAGAAAGCAGGTAGAACAACTTTTGTGGCGCCTTTCAGCTGCCTACCGGGGTACTGTAAAAACTACCAACAGAACTCCTTGCTGGCACCTTCCCCGGTGGAGTTGTGCATGGGGTGTGTTTGGAACATTTTGTCACCAGCCGAGTCCAAAACTCAGCGGTTCCCCGTCTCAGCCCAGAAACCAGGTAGAACAACTATTGTGGCGCCTTTCAGCTGCCTACCGGGGTACTGTAAAAACTACCAACAGAACTCCTTTCTGGCACCTTCCCCAGTGGAGTTGTGCATATGGTGTGTTTGGACAATTTTGTCACCAGCCGAGTCCAAAATTCAGTGCTTCCCCAGCTCAGCCCAGAAAGCAGGTAGAACAACTTTTGTGGCGCCTTTCAGCTGCCTACCGGGGTAGTGTAAAAACTACCAACAGAACTCCTTTCTGGCACCTTCCCCGGTGGAGTTGTGCATGGGGTGTGTTTGGAACATTTTGTCACCAGCCGAGTCCAAAATTCAGCGCTTCCCCATCTCAGCCCAGAAAGCAGGTAGAACAAGTTTTGTGGTGCCTTTCAGCTGCCTACCGGGGTACTGTAAAAACTACCAAGAGAACTCCTTTCTGGCACCTTCCCCGGTGGAGTTGTGCATGGGGTGTGTTTGGAACATTTTGTCACCAGCCGAGTCCAAAATTCAGCGGTTCCCCATCTCAGCCCAGAAAGCAGGTAGAACTAGTTTTGTGGCGCCTTTCAGCTGCCTACCGGGGTACTGTAAAAACTACCAACAGAATTCCTTTCTGGCACCTTCCCCGGTGGAGTTGTGCATGGGGTGTGTTTGGAACATTTTGTCACCAGCCGAGTCCAAAATTCAGCGCTTCCCCATCATCCCAGAAAGCAGGTAGAACAACTTTTGTGGTGCCTTTCAGCTGCCTACCGGGGTACTGTGAAAACTACCAAGAGAACTCCTTTCTGGCACCTTCCCCGGTGGAGTTGTGCATGGGGTGTGTTTGGAACATTTTGTCACCAGCCGAGTCCAAAATTCAGCGCTTCCCCATCTCAGCCCAGAAATCAGGTAGAACAAGTTTTGTGGCGCCTTTCAGCTGCCTACCGGGGTACTGTAAAAACTACCAAGAGAACTCCTTTCTGGCACCTTCCCCGGTGGAGTTGTGCATGGGGTGTGTTTGGAACATTTTGTCACCAGCCGAGTCCAAAATTCAGCGCTTCCCCATCTCAGCCTAGAAAGCAGGTAGAACAAGTTTTTGGCGCCTTTCAGCTGCCTACCGGGGTACTGTAAAAACTACCAACAGAATTCCTTTCTGGCACCTTCCCCGGTGGAGTTGTGCATGCGGTGTGTTTGGAACATTTTGTCACCAGCCGAGTCCCAAAGTCAGCGCTTCCCCATCTCAGCCCAGAAAGCAGGTAGAACAACTTTTGTGGCGCCTTTCAGCTGCCTACCGGGGTACTGTAAAAACTACCAACAGAACTCCTTGCTGGCACCTTCCCCGGTGGAGTTGTGCATGGGGTGTGTTTGGAACATTTTGTCACCAGCCGAGTCCAAAACTCAGCGGTTCCCCGTCTCAGCCCAGAAACCAGGTAGAACAACTTTTGTGGCGCCTTTCAGCTGCCTACCGGGGTACTGTAAAAACTACCAACAGAACTCCTTTCTGGCACCTTCCCCAGTGGAGTTGTGCATATGGTGTGTTTGGACAATTTTGTCACCAGCCGAGTCCAAAATTCAGTGCTTCCCCATCTCAGCCCAGAAAGCAGGTAGAACAACTTTTGTGGCGCCTTTCAGCTGCCTACCGGGGTACTGTAAAAACTACCAACAGAACTCCTTGCTGGCACCTTCCCCGGTGGAGTTGTGCATGGGGTGTGTTTGGAACATTTTGTCACCAGCCGAGTCCAAAACTCAGCGGTTCCCCGTCTCAGCCCAGAAACCAGGTAGAACAACTATTGTGGCGCCTTTCAGCTGCCTACCGGGGTACTGTAAAAACTACCAACAGAACTCCTTTCTGGCACCTTCCCCAGTGGAGTTGTGCATATGGTGTGTTTGGACAATTTTGTCACCAGCCGAGTCCAAAATTCAGTGCTTCCCCAGCTCAGCCCAGAAAGCAGGTAGAACAACTTTTGTGGCGCCTTTCAGCTGCCTACCGGGGTAGTGTAAAAACTACCAACAGAACTCCTTTCTGGCACCTTCCCCGGTGGAGTTGTGCATGGGGTGTGTTTGGAACATTTTGTCACCAGCCGAGTCCAAAATTCAGCGCTTCCCCATCTCAGCCCAGAAAGCAGGTAGAACAAGTTTTGTGGTGCCTTTCAGCTGCCTACCGGGGTACTGTAAAAACTACCAAGAGAACTCCTTTCTGGCACCTTCCCCGGTGGAGTTGTGCATGGGGTGTGTTTGGAACATTTTGTCACCAGCCGAGTCCAAAATTCAGCGGTTCCCCATCTCAGCCCAGAAAGCAGGTAGAACTAGTTTTGTGGCGCCTTTCAGCTGCCTACCGGGGTACTGTAAAAACTACCAACAGAATTCCTTTCTGGCACCTTCCCCGGTGGAGTTGTGCATGGGGTGTGTTTGGAACATTTTGTCACCAGCCGAGTCCAAAATTCAGCGCTTCCCCATCATCCCAGAAAGCAGGTAGAACAACTTTTGTGGTGCCTTTCAGCTGCCTACCGGGGTACTGTGAAAACTACCAAGAGAACTCCTTTCTGGCACCTTCCCCGGTGGAGTTGTGCATGGGGTGTGTTTGGAACATTTTGTCACCAGCCGAGTCCAAAATTCAGCGCTTCCCCATCTCAGCCCAGAAATCAGGTAGAACATCTTTTGTGGTGCCTTTCAGCTGCCTACCGGGGTACTGTAAAAACTACCAACAGAATTCCTTTCTGGCACCTTCCCCGGTGGAGTTGTGCATGGGGTGTGTTTGGAACATTTTGTCACCAGCCGAGTCCAAATTCAGCGGTTCCCCATCTCAGCCCAGAAAGCAGGTAGAACATCTTTTGTGGTGCCTTTCAGCTGCCTACCGGGGTACTGTAAAAACTACCAAGAGAATTCCTTTCTGGCACCTTCCCCGGTGGAGTTGTGCATGGGGTGTGTTTGGAACATTTTGTCACCAGCCGAGTCAAAAAGTCAGCGCTTCCCCATCTCAGCCCAGAAAGCAGGTAGAACATCTTTTGTGGTGCGTTTCAGCTGCCTACCGGGGTAGTGTAAAAACTACCAAGAGAACTCCTTTCTGGCACCTTCCCCGGTGGAGTTGTGCATGGGCTGTGTTTGGAACATTTTGTCACCAGCCGAGTCCAAAATTCAGCGCTTCCCCATCTCAGCCCAGAAAGCAGGTAGAACATCTTTTGTGGTGCCTTTCAGCTGCCTACCGGGGTACTGTAAAAACTACCAAGAGAACTCCTTTCTGGCACCTTCCCCGGTGGAGTTGTGCATGGGGTGTGTTTGGAACATTTTGTCACCAGCCGAGTCCAAAATTCAGCGGTTCCCCGTCTCAGCCCAGAAAGCAGGTAGAACTAGTTTTGTGGCGCCTTTCAGCTGCCTACCGGGGTACTGTAAAAGCTACCAACAGAATTCCTTTCTGGCACCTTCCCCGGTGGAGTTGTGCATGGGGTGTGTTTGGAACATTTTGTCACCAGCCGAGTCCAAAACTCAGCGGTTCCCCGTCTCAGCCCAGAAACCAGGTAGAACAAGTTTTGTGGCGCCTTTCAGCTGCCTACCGGGGTACTGTAAAAACTACCAACAGAACTCCTTTCTGGCACCTTCCCCGGTGGAGTTGTGCATGCGGTGTGTTTGGAACATTTTGTCACCAGCCGAGTCCCAAAGTCAGCGCTTCCCCATCTCAGCCCAGAAAGCAGGTAGAACAACTTTTGTGGCGCCTTTCAGCTGCCTACCGGGGTACTGTAAAAACTACCAACAGAACTCCTTGCTGGCACCTTCCCCGGTGGAGTTGTGCATGGGGTGTGTTTGGAACATTTTGTCACCAGCCGAGTCCAAAACTCAGCGGTTCCCCGTCTCAGCCCAGAAACCAGGTAGAACAACTTTTGTGGCGCCTTTCAGCTGCCTACCGGGGTACTGTAAAAACTACCAACAGAACTCCTTTCTGGCACCTTCCCCAGTGGAGTTGTGCATATGGTGTGTTTGGACAATTTTGTCACCAGCCGAGTCCAAAATTCAGTGCTTCCCCAGCTCAGCCCAGAAAGCAGGTAGAACAACTTTTGTGGCGCCTTTCAGCTGCCTACCGGGGTAGTGTAAAAACTACCAACAGAACTCCTTTCTGGCACCTTCCCCGGTGGAGTTGTGCATGGGGTGTGTTTGGAACATTTTGTCACCAGCCGAGTCCAAAATTCAGCGCTTCCCCATCTCAGCCCAGAAAGCAGGTAGAACAAGTTTTGTGGTGCCTTTCAGCTGCCTACCGGGGTACTGTAAAAACTACCAAGAGAACTCCTTTCTGGCACCTTCCCCGGTGGAGTTGTGCATGGGGTGTGTTTGGAACATTTTGTCACCAGCCGAGTCCAAAATTCAGCGGTTCCCCATCTCAGCCCAGAAAGCAGGTAGAACTAGTTTTGTGGCGCCTTTCAACTGCCTACCGGGGTACTGTAAAAACTACCAACAGAATTCCTTTCTGGCACCTTCCCCGGTGGAGTTGTGCATGGGGTGTGTTTGGAACATTTTGTCACCAGCCGAGTCCAAAATTCAGCGCTTCCCCATCATCCCAGAAAGCAGGTAGAACAACTTTTGTGGTGCCTTTCAGCTGCCTACCGGGGTACTGTGAAAACTACCAAGAGAACTCCTTTCTGGCACCTTCCCCGGTGGAGTTGCGCATGGGGTGTGTTTGGAACATTTTGTCACCAGCCGAGTCCAAAATTCAGCGCTTCCCCATCTCAGCCCAGAAATCAGGTAGAACATCTTTTGTGGTGCCTTTCAGCTGCCTACCGGGGTACTGTAAAAACTACCAACAGAATTCCTTTCTGGCACCTTCCCCGGTGGAGTTGTGCATGGGGTGTGTTTGGACAATTTTGTCACCAGCCGAGTCCAAAATTCAGCGCTTCCCCATCTCAGCCCAGAAAGCAGGTAGAACAACTTTTGTGGCGCCTTTCAGCTGCCTACCGGGGTAGTGTAAAAACTACCAACAGAACTCCTTTCTGGCACCTTCCCCGGTGGAGTTGTGCATGGGGTGTGTTTGGAACATTTTGTCACCAGCCGAGTCCAAAATTCAGCGGTTCCCCATCTCAGCCCAGAAAGCAGGTAGAACAACTTTTGTGGCGCCTTTCAGCTGCCTACCGGGGTACTGTAAAAACTACCAAGAGAATTCCTTTCTGGCACCTTCCCCGGTGGAGTTGTGCATGGGGTGTGTTTGGAACATTTTGTCACCAGCCGTGTCCAAAATTCAGCGCTTCCCCATCTCAGCCCAGAAAGCAGGTAGAACAACTTTTGTGGCGCCTTTCAGCTGCCTACCGGGGTACTGTAAAAACTACCAACAGAACTCCTTTCTAGCACCTTCCCCGGTGGAGTTGTGCATGGGGTGTGTTTGGAACATTTTGTCACCAGCCGAGTCCAAAATTCAGCGGTTCCCCATCTCAGCCCAGAAAGCAGGTAGAACAAGTTTTGTGGTGCCTTTCAGCTGCCTACCGGGGTACTGTAAAAACTACCAAGAGAATTCCTTTCTGGCACCTTCCCCGGTGGAGTTGTGCATGGGGTGTGTTTGGAACATTTTGTCACCAGCCGAGTCCAAAATTCAGCGCTTCCCCATCTCAGCCCAGAAAGCAGGTAGAACAACTTTTGTGGTGCCTTTCAGCTGACTACCGGGGTACAGTAAAAACTACCAAGAGAATTCCTTTCTGGCACCTTCCCCGGTGGAGTTGTGCATGGGGTGTGTTTGGAACATTTTGTCACCAGCCGAGTCCAAAATTCAGCGGATCCCCATCTCAGCCCAGAAAGCAGGTAGAACAAGTTTTGTGGTGCCTTTCAGCTGCCTACCGGGGTACTGTAAAAACTACCAACAGAATTCCTTTCTGGCACCTTCCCCGGTGGAGTTGTGCATGGGGTGTGTTTGGAACATTTTGTCACCAGCCGAGTCCAAAATTCAGCGGTTCCCCGTCTCAGCCCAGAAAGCAGGTAGAACTAGTTTTGTGGCGCCTTTCAGCTGCCTACCGGGGTAGTGTAAAAACTACCAAGAGAACTCCTTTCTGGCACCTTCCCCGGTGGAGTTGTGCATGGGGTGTGTTTGGAGCATTTTGCCACCAGCCGAGTCCAAAATTCAGCGGTTCCCCATCTCAGCCCAGAAAGCAGGTAGAACATCTTTTGTGGTGCCTTTCAGCTGCCTACCGGGGTACTGTAAAAACTACCAAGAGAACTCCTTTCTGGCACCTTCCCCGGTGGAGTTGTGCATGGGGTGTGTTTGGACAATTTTGTCACCAGCCGAGTCCAAAATTCAGCCGTTCCCCGTCTCAGCCCAGAAAGCAGGTAGAACAACTATTGTGGCGCCTTTCAGCTGCCTACCGGGGTAGTGTAAAAACTACCAAGAGAATTCTTTTCTGGCACCTTCCCCGGTGGAGTTGTGCATGGGGTGTGTTTGGACAATTTTGTCACCAGCCGAGTCCAAAATTCAGCGCTTCCCCATCTCAGCCCAGAAAGCAGGTAGAACTAGTTTTGTGGCGCCTTTCAGCTGCCTACCGGGGTACTGTAAAAACTACCAACAGAACTTCTTTCTGGCACCTTCCCCGGTGGAGTTGTGCATGGGGTGTGTTTGGAACATTTTGTCACCAGCCGAGTCCAAAATTCAGCGCTTCCCCATCTCAGCCCAGAAAGCAGGTAGAACAACTTTAGTGGCGCCTTTCAGCTGCCTACCGGGGTAGTGTAAAAACTACCAACAGAACTCCTTTCTGGCACCTTCCCCGGTGGAGTTGTGCATGGGGTGTGTTTGGAACATTTTGTCACCAGCCGAGTCCAAAATTCAGCGCTTCCCCATCTCAGCCCAGAAAGCAGGTAGAACATCTTTTGTGGTGCCTTTCAGCTGCCTACCGGGGTACTGTAAAAACTACCAACAGAATTCCTTTCTGGCACCTTCCCCGGTGGAGTTGTGCATGGGGTGTGTTTGGAACATTTTGTCACCAGCCGAGTCCAAAATTCAGCGCTTCCCCATCTCAGCCCAGAAAGCAGGTAGAACAAGTTTTGTGGTGCCTTTCAGCTGCCTACCGGGGTAGTGTAAAAACTACCAACAGAACTCCTTTCTGGCACCTTCCCCGGTGGAGTTGTGCATGGGGTGTGTTTGGACAATTTTGTCACCAGCCGAGTCCAAAATTCAGTGGTTCCCCATCTCAGCCCAGAAAGCAGGTAGAACATCTTTTGTGGCGCCTTTCAGCTGCCTACCGGGGTACTGTAAAAACTACCAAGAGAATTCCTTTCTGGCACCTTCCCCGGTGGAGTTGTGCATGGGGTGTGTTTGGAACATTTTGTCACCAGCCGAGTCCAAAATTCAGTGGTTCCCCATCTCAGCCCAGAAAGCAGGTAGAACATCTTTTGTGGTGCCTTTCAGCTGCCTACCGGGGTAGTGTAAAAACTACCAACAGAATTCCTTTCTGGCACCTTCCCCGGTGGAGTTGTGCATGGGGTGTGTTTGGAACATTTTGTCACCAGCCGAGTCCAAAATTCAGCGGTTCCCCGTCTCAGCCCAGAAAGCAGGTAGAACAATTGTTGTGGCGCCTTTCAGCTGCCTACCGGGGTACTGTAAAAACTACCAAGAGAATTCCTTTCTGGCACCTTCCCCGGTGGAGTTGTGCATGGGGTGTGTTTGGAACATTTTGTCACCAGCCGAGTCCAAAATTCAGCGCTTCCCCATCTCAGCCCAGAAAGCAGGTAGAACAAGTTTTGTGGCGCCTTCCAGCTGCCTACCGGGGTACTGTAAAAACTACCAACAGAATTCTTTTCTGGCACCTTCCCCGGTGGAGTTGTGCATGGGGTGTGTTTGGAACATTTTGTCACCAGCCGAGTCCAAAATTCAGCGCTTCCCCATCTCAGCCCAGAAAGCAGGTAGAACGAGTTTTGTGGCACCGTTCAGCTGCCTACCGGGGCACTGTAAAAACTACCAAGAGAACTCCTTTCTGGCACCTTCCCCGGTGGAGTTGTGCATGGGGTGTGTTTGGAACATTTTGTCACCAGCCGAGTCCAAATTCAGCGGTTCCCCATCAGCCCAGAAAGCAGGTAGAACAACTTTTGTGGCGCCTTTCAGCTGCCTACCGGGGTACTGTGAAAACTACCAATAGAACTCCTTTCTGGCATCTTCCCCGGTGGAGTTGTGCATGGGGTGTGTTTGGAACATTTTGTCACCAGCCGAGTCCAAAATTCAGCGCTTCCCCATCTCAGCCCAGAAAGCAGGTAGAACATCTTTTGTGGCACCTTTCAGCTGCCTACCGGGGTACTGTAAAAACTACCAAGAGAATTCCTTTCTGGCACCTTCCCCGGTGGAGTTGTGCATGGGGTGTGTTTGGAACATTTTGTCACCAGCCGAGTCCAAAATTCAGCGGTTCCCCATCTCAGCCCAGAAAGCAGGTAGAACATCTTTTGTGGTGCCTTTCAGCTGCCTACCGGGGGTACTGTAAAAACTACCAAGAGAACTCCTTTCTGGCACCTTCCCCGGTGGAGTTGTGCATGGGGTGTGTTTGGAACATTTTGTCACCAGCCGAGTCCAAAATTCAGCCGTTCCCCCTCTCAGCCCAGAAAGCAGGTAGAACAACTTTTGTGGCGCCTTTCAGCTGCCTACCGGGGCACTGTAAAAACTACCAACAGAATTCCTTTCTGGCACCTTCCCCGGTGGAGTTGTGCATGGGGTGTGTTTGGAACATTTTGTCACCAGCCGAGTCCAAAATTCAGCGGTTCCCCATCTCATCCCAGAAAGCAGGTAGAACGAGTTTTGTGGCACCGTTCAGCTGCCTACCGGGGCACTGTAAGAACTACCAAGAGAACTCCTTTCTGGCACCTTCCCCGGTGGAGTTGTGCATGGGGTGTGTTTGGAACATTTTGTCACCAGCCGAGTCCAAATTCAGCGCTTCCCCATCTCAGCCCAGAAAGCAGGTAGAACAAGTTTTTGGCGCCTTTCAGCTGCCTACCGGGGTACTGTAAAAACTACCAAGAGAATTCCTTTCTGGCACCTTCCCCGGTGGAGTTGTGCATGGGGTGTGTTTGGAACATTTTGTCACCAGCCGAGTCCAAAAGTCAGCGCTTCCCCATCTCAGCCCAGAAAGCAGGTAGAACAAGTTTTGTGGTGCCTTTCAGCTGCCTACCGGGGTACTGTAAAAACTACCAAGAGAACTCCTTTCTGGCACCTTCCCCGGTGGAGTTGTGCATGGGGTGTGTTTGGAACATTTTGTCACCAGCCGAGTCCAAAATTCAGCGCTTCCCCATCTCAGCCCAGAAAGCAGGTAGAACAACTATTGTGGCGCCTTTCAGCTGCCTACCGGGGTAGTGTAAAAACTACCAAGAGAATTCTTTTCTGGCACCTTCCCCGGTGGAGTTGTGCATGGGGTGTGTTTGGACAATTTTGTCACCAGCCGAGTCCAAAATTCAGCGCTTCCCCATCTCAGCCCAGAAAGCAGGTAGAACATCTTTTGTGGTGCCTTTCAGCTGCCTACCGGGGTACTGTAAAAACTACCAAGAGAATTCCTTTCTGGCACCTTCCCCGGTGGAGTTGTGCATGGGGTGTGTTTGGAACATTTTGTCACCAGCCGAGTCCAAAATTCAGCGCTTCCCCATCTCAGCCCAGAAAGCAGGTAGAACGTCTTTTGTGGTGCCTTTCAGCTGCCTACCGGGGTACTGTAAAAACTACCAAGAGAACTCCTTTCTGGCACCTTCCCCGGTGGAGTTGTGCATGGGCTGTGTTTGGAACATTTTGTCACCAGCCGAGTCCAAAATTCAGCGGTTCCCCATCTCAGCCCAGAAAGCAGGTAGAACAAGTTTTGTGGTGCCTTTCAGCTGCCTACCGGGGTACTGTAAAAACTACCAAGAGAACTCCTTTCTGGCACCTTCCCCGGTGGAGTTGTGCATGGGGTGTGTTTGGAACATTTTGTCACCAGCCGAGTCCAAAATTCAGCGGTTCCCCATCTCAGCCCAGAAAGCAGGTAGAACTAGTTTTGTGGCGCCTTTCAGCTGCCTACCGGGGTACTGTAAAAACTACCAACAGAATTCCTTTCTGGCACCTTCCCCGGTGGAGTTGTGCATGGGGTGTGTTTGGAACATTTTGTCACCAGCCGAGTCCAAAATTCAGCGCTTCCCCATCATCCCAGAAAGCAGGTAGAACAACTTTTGTGGTGCCTTTCAGCTGCCTACCGGGGTACTGTGAAAACTACCAAGAGAACTCCTTTCTGGCACCTTCCCCGGTGGAGTTGCGCATGGGGTGTGTTTGGAACATTTTGTCACCAGCCGAGTCCAAAATTCAGCGCTTCCCCATCTCAGCCCAGAAATCAGGTAGAACATCTTTTGTGGTGCCTTTCAGCTGCCTACCGGGGTACTGTAAAAACTACCAACAGAATTCCTTTCTGGCACCTTCCCCGGTGGAGTTGTGCATGGGGTGTGTTTGGACAATTTTGTCACCAGCCGAGTCCAAAATTCAGCGCTTCCCCATCTCAGCCCAGAAAGCAGGTAGAACAACTTTTGTGGCGCCTTTCAGCTGCCTACCGGGGTAGTGTAAAAACTACCAACAGAACTCCTTTCTGGCACCTTCCCCGGTGGAGTTGTGCATGGGGTGTGTTTGGAACATTTTGTCACCAGCCGAGTCCAAAATTCAGCGGTTCCCCATCTCAGCCCAGAAAGCAGGTAGAACAACTTTTGTGGCGCCTTTCAGCTGCCTACCGGGGTACTGTAAAAACTACCAAGAGAATTCCTTTCTGGCACCTTCCCCGGTGGAGTTGTGCATGGGGTGTGTTTGGAACATTTTGTCACCAGCCGTGTCCAAAATTCAGCGCTTCCCCATCTCAGCCCAGAAAGCAGGTAGAACAACTTTTGTGGCGCCTTTCAGCTGCCTACCGGGGTACTGTAAAAACTACCAACAGAACTCCTTTCTAGCACCTTCCCCGGTGGAGTTGTGCATGGGGTGTGTTTGGAACATTTTGTCACCAGCCGAGTCCAAAATTCAGCGGTTCCCCATCTCAGCCCAGAAAGCAGGTAGAACAAGTTTTGTGGTGCCTTTCAGCTGCCTACCGGGGTACTGTAAAAACTACCAAGAGAATTCCTTTCTGGCACCTTCCCCGGTGGAGTTGTGCATGGGGTGTGTTTGGAACATTTTGTCACCAGCCGTGTCCAAAATTCAGCGCTTCCCCATCTCAGCCCAGAAAGCAGGTAGAACAACTTTTGTGGCGCCTTTCAGCTGCCTACCGGGGTACTGTAAAAACTACCAACAGAACTCCTTTCTAGCACCTTCCCCGGTGGAGTTGTGCATGGGGTGTGTTTGGAACATTTTGTCACCAGCCGAGTCCAAAATTCAGCGCTTCCCCATCTCAGCCCAGAAAGCAGGTAGAACAAGTTTTGTGGTGCCTTTCAGCTGCCTACCGGGGTACTGTAAAAACTACCAAGAGAATTCCTTTCTGGCACCTTCCCCGGTGGAGTTGTACATGGGGTGTGTTTGGAACATTTTGTCACCAGCCGAGTCCAAAATTCAGCGGATCCCCATCTCAGCCCAGAAAGCAGGTAGAACAAGTTTTGTGGTGCCTTTCAGCTGCCTACCGGGGTACTGTAAAAACTACCAACAGAATTCCTTTCTGGCACCTTCCCCGGTGGAGTTGTGCATGGGGTGTGTTTGGAACATTTTGTCACCAGCCGAGTCCAAAATTCAGCGGTTCCCCGTCTCAGCCCAGAAAGCAGGTAGAACTAGTTTTGTGGCGCCTTTCAGCTGCCTACCGGGGTAGTGTAAAAACTACCAAGAGAACTCCTTTCTGGCACCTTCCCCGGTGGAGTTGTGCATGGGGTGTGTTTGGAGCATTTTGCCACCAGCCGAGTCCAAAATTCAGCGGTTCCCCATCTCAGCCCAGAAAGCAGGTAGAACATCTTTTGTGGTGCCTTTCAGCTGCCTACCGGGGTACTGTAAAAACTACCAAGAGAACTCCTTTCTGGCACCTTCCCCGGTGGAGTTGTGCATGGGGTGTGTTTGGACAATTTTGTCACCAGCCGAGTCCAAAATTCAGCCGTTCCCCGTCTCAGCCCAGAAAGCAGGTAGAACAACTATTGTGGCGCCTTTCAGCTGCCTACCGGGGTAGTGTAAAAACTACCAAGAGAATTCTTTTCTGGCACCTTCCCCGGTGGAGTTGTGCATGGGGTGTGTTTGGACAATTTTGTCACCAGCCGAGTCCAAAATTCAGCGCTTCCCCATCTCAGCCCAGAAAGCAGGTAGAACATCTTTTGTGGTGCCTTTCAGCTGCCTACCGGGGTACTGTAAAAACTACCAAGAGAATTCCTTTCTGGCACCTTCCCCGGTGGAGTTGTGCATGGGGTGTGTTTGGAACATTTTGTCACCAGCCGAGTCCAAAATTCAGCGCTTCCCCATCTCAGCCCAGAAAGCAGGTAGAACTAGTTTTGTGGCGCCTTTCAGCTGCCTACCGGGGTACTGTAAAAACTACCAACAGAACTTCTTTCTGGCACCTTCCCCGGTGGAGTTGTGCATGGGGTGTGTTTGGAACATTTTGTCACCAGCCGAGTCCAAAATTCAGCGCTTCCCCATCTCAGCCCAGAAAGCAGGTAGAACAACTTTAGTGGCGCCTTTCAGCTGCCTACCGGGGTAGTGTAAAAACTACCAACAGAACTCCTTTCTGGCACCTTCCCCGGTGGAGTTGTGCATGGGGTGTGTTTGGAACATTTTGTCACCAGCCGAGTCCAAAATTCAGCCGTTCCCCCTCTCAGCCCAGAAAGCAGGTAGAACAAGTTTTTGGCGCCTTTCAGCTGCCTACCGGGGTACTGTAAAAACTACCAAGAGAATTCCTTTCTGGCACCTTCCCCGGTGGAGTTGTGCATGGGGTGTGTTTGGAACATTTTGTCACCAGCCGAGTCCAAAAGTCAGCGCTTCCCCATCTCAGCCCAGAAAGCAGGTAGAACAAGTTTTGTGGTGCCTTTCAGCTGCCTACCGGGGTACTGTAAAAACTACCAAGAGAACTCCTTTCTGGCACCTTCCCCGGTGGAGTTGTGCATGGGGTGTGTTTGGAACATTTTGTCACCAGCCGAGTCCAAAATTCAGCGCTTCCCCATCTCAGCCCAGAAAGCAGGTAGAACAACTATTGTGGCGCCTTTCAGCTGCCTACCGGGGTAGTGTAAAAACTACCAAGAGAATTCTTTTCTGGCACCTTCCCCGGTGGAGTTGTGCATGGGGTGTGTTTGGACAATTTTGTCACCAGCCGAGTCCAAAATTCAGCGCTTCCCCGTCTCAGCCCAGAAAGCAGGTAGAACATCTTTTGTGGTGCCTTTCAGCTGCCTACCGGGGTACTGTAAAAACTACCAACAGAATTCCTTTCTGGCACCTTCCCCGGTGGAGTTGTGCATGGGGTGTGTTTGGAACATTTTGTCACCAGCCGAGTCCAAAATTCAGCGCTTCCCCATCTCAGCCCAGAAAGCAGGTAGAACGTCTTTTGTGGTGCCTTTCAGCTGCCTACCGGGGTACTGTAAAAACTACCAAGAGAACTCCTTTCTGGCACCTTCCCCGGTGGAGTTGTGCATGGGGTGTGTTTGGAACATTTTGTCACCAGCCGAGTCCAAAATTCAGCGGTTCCCCATCTCAGCCCAGAAAGCAGGTAGAACAAGTTTTGTGGTGCCTTTCAGCTGCCTACCGGGGTACTGTAAAAACTACCAAGAGAACTCCTTTCTGGCACCTTCCCCGGTGGAGTTGTGCATGGGGTGTGTTTGGAACATTTTGTCACCAGCCGAGTCCAAAATTCAGCGGTTCCCCATCTCAGCCCAGAAAGCAGGTAGAACTAGTTTTGTGGCGCCTTTCAGCTGCCTACCGGGGTACTGTAAAAACTACCAACAGAATTCCTTTCTGGCACCTTCCCCGGTGGAGTTGTGCATGGGGTGTGTTTGGAACATTTTGTCACCAGCCGAGTCCAAAATTCAGCGCTTCCCCATCATCCCAGAAAGCAGGTAGAACAACTTTTGTGGTGCCTTTCAGCTGCCTACCGGGGTACTGTGAAAACTACCAAGAGAACTCCTTTCTGGCACCTTCCCCGGTGGAGTTGCGCATGGGGTGTGTTTGGAACATTTTGTCACCAGCCGAGTCCAAAATTCAGCGCTTCCCCATCTCAGCCCAGAAATCAGGTAGAACATCTTTTGTGGTGCCTTTCAGCTGCCTACCGGGGTACTGTAAAAACTACCAACAGAATTCCTTTCTGGCACCTTCCCCGGTGGAGTTGTGCATGGGGTGTGTTTGGACAATTTTGTCACCAGCCGAGTCCAAAATTCAGCGCTTCCCCATCTCAGCCCAGAAAGCAGGTAGAACAACTTTTGTGGCGCCTTTCAGCTGCCTACCGGGGTAGTGTAAAAACTACCAACAGAACTCCTTTCTGGCACCTTCCCCGGTGGAGTTGTGCATGGGGTGTGTTTGGAACATTTTGTCACCAGCCGAGTCCAAAATTCAGCGGTTCCCCATCTCAGCCCAGAAAGCAGGTAGAACAACTTTTGTGGCGCCTTTCAGCTGCCTACCGGGGTACTGTAAAAACTACCAAGAGAATTCCTTTCTGGCACCTTCCCCGGTGGAGTTGTGCATGGGGTGTGTTTGGAACATTTTGTCACCAGCCGAGTCCAAAATTCAGCGCTTCCCCATCTCAGCCCAGAAAGCAGGTAGAACAACTTTTGTGGCGCCTTTCAGCTGCCTACCGGGGTACTGTAAAAACTACCAACAGAACTCCTTTCTAGCACCTTCCCCGGTGGAGTTGTGCATGGGGTGTGTTTGGAACATTTTGTCACCAGCCGAGTCCAAAATTCAGCGCTTCCCCATCTCAGCCCAGAAAGCAGGTAGAACATCTTTTGTGGTGCCTTTCAGCTGCCTACCGGGGTACTGTAAAAACTACCAAGAGAACTCCTTTCTGGCACCTTCCCCGGTGGAATTGTGCATGGGGTGTGTTTGGAACATTTTGTCACCAGCCGAGTCCAAAATTCAGCGGTTCCCCATCTCAGCCCAGAAAGCAGGTAGAACTAGTTTTGTGGCGCCTTTCAGCTGCCTACCGGGGTACTGTAAAAACTACCAACAGAACTTCTTTCTGGCACCTTCCCCGGTGGAGTTGTGCATGGGGTGTGTTTGGAACATTTTGTCACCAGCCGAGTCCAAAATTCAGCGCTTCCCCATCTCAGCCCAGAAAGCAGGTAGAACAACTTTAGTGGCGCCTTTCAGCTGCCTACCGGGGTAGTGTAAAAACTACCAACAGAACTCCTTTCTGGCACCTTCCCCGGTGGAGTTGTGCATGGGGTGTGTTTGGAACATTTTGTCACCAGCCGAGTCCAAAATTCAGCGCTTCCCCATCTCAGCCCAGAAAGCAGGTAGAACATCTTTTGTGGTGCCTTTCAGCTGCCTACCGGGGTACTGTAAAAACTACCAACAGAATTCCTTTCTGGCACCTTCCCCGGTGGAGTTGTGCATGGGGTGTGTTTGGAACATTTTGTCACCAGCCGAGTCCAAAATTCAGCGCTTCCCCATCTCAGCCCAGAAAGCAGGTAGAACAAGTTTTGTGGTGCCTTTCAGCTGCCTACCGGGGTAGTGTAAAAACTACCAACAGAACTCCTTTCTGGCACCTTCCCCGGTGGAGTTGTGCATGGGGTGTGTTTGGACAATTTTGTCACCAGCCGAGTCCAAAATTCAGTGGTTCCCCATCTCAGCCCAGAAAGCAGGTAGAACATCTTTTGTGGCGCCTTTCAGCTGCCTACCGGGGTACTGTAAAAACTACCAAGAGAATTCCTTTCTGGCACCTTCCCCGGTGGAGTTGTGCATGGGGTGTGTTTGGAACATTTTGTCACCAGCCGAGTCCAAAATTCAGTGGTTCCCCATCTCAGCCCAGAAAGCAGGTAGAACATCTTTTGTGGTGCCTTTCAGCTGCCTACCGGGGTAGTGTAAAAACTACCAACAGAATTCCTTTCTGGCACCTTCCCCGGTGGAGTTGTGCATGGGGTGTGTTTGGAACATTTTGTCAACAGCCGAGTCCAAAATTCAGCGGTTCCCCATCTCAGCCCAGAAAGCAGGTAGAACAATTGTTGTGGCGCCTTTCAGCTGCCTACCGGGGTACTGTAAAAACTACCAAGAGAATTCCTTTCTGGCACCTTCCCCGGTGGAGTTGTGCATGGGGTGTGTTTGGAACATTTTGTCACCAGCCGAGTCCAAAATTCAGCGCTTCCCCATCTCAGCCCAGAAAGCAGGTAGAACAAGTTTTGTGGCGCCTTCCAGCTGCCTACCGGGGTACTGTAAAAACTACCAACAGAATTCTTTTCTGGCACCTTCCCCGGTGGAGTTGTGCATGGGGTGTGTTTGGAACATTTTGTCACCAGCCGAGTCCAAAATTCAGCGCTTCCCCATCTCAGCCCAGAAAGCAGGTAGAACGAGTTTTGTGGCACCGTTCAGCTGCCTACCGGGGCACTGTAAAAACTACCAAGAGAACTCCTTTCTGGCACCTTCCCCGGTGGAGTTGTGCATGGGGTGTGTTTGGAACATTTTGTCACCAGCCGAGTCCAAATTCAGCGGTTCCCCATCAGCCCAGAAAGCAGGTAGAACAACTTTTGTGGCGCCTTTCAGCTGCCTACCGGGGTACTGTGAAAACTACCAATAGAACTCCTTTCTGGCATCTTCCCCGGTGGAGTTGTGCATGGGGTGTGTTTGGAACATTTTGTCACCAGCCGAGTCCAAAATTCAGCGCTTCGCCAGCTCAGCCCAGAAAGCAGGTAGAACATCTTTTGTGGTGCCTTTCAGCTGCCTACCGGGGTACTGTAAAAACTACCAACAGAATTCCTTTCTGGCACCTTCCCCGGTGGAGTTGTGCATGGGGTGTGTTTGGAACATTTTGTCACCAGCCGAGTCCAAAATTCAGCGCTTCCCCATCTCAGCCCAGAAAGCAGGTAGAACATCTTTTGTGGCACCTTTCAGCTGCCTACCGGGGTACTGTAAAAACTACCAAGAGAATTCCTTTCTGGCACCTTCCCCGGTGGAGTTGTGCATGGGGTGTGTTTGGAACATTTTGTCACCAGCCGAGTCCAAAATTCAGCGGTTCCCCATCTCAGCCCAGAAAGCAGGTAGAACATCTTTTGTGGTGCCTTTCAGCTGCCTACCGGGGTACTGTAAAAACTACCAAGAGAACTCCTTTCTGGCACCTTCCCCGGTGGAGTTGTGCATGGGGTGTGTTTGAAACATTTTGTCACCAGCCGAGTCCAA
Organism: Falco cherrug; assembly: GCF_023634085.1. NCBI lineage: Eukaryota > Metazoa > Chordata > Aves > Falconiformes > Falconidae > Falco > Falco cherrug. The sequence goes on along the minus strand of NC_073719.1, from coordinate 14,981,968 downwards.
AATTCAGCCGTTCCCCCTCTCAGCCCAGAAAGCAGGTAGAACAACTTTTGTGGCGCCTTTCAGCTGCCTACCGGGGCACTGTAAAAACTACCAACAGAATTCCTTTCTGGCACCTTCCCCGGTGGAGTTGTGCATGGGGTGTGTTTGGAACATTTTGTCACCAGCCGAGTCCAAAATTCAGCGGTTCCCCATCTCATCCCAGAAAGCAGGTAGAACGAGTTTTGTGGCACCGTTCAGCTGCCTACCGGGGCACTGTAAGAACTACCAAGAGAACTCCTTTCTGGCACCTTCCCCGGTGGAGTTGTGCATGGGGTGTGTTTGGAACATTTTGTCACCAGCCGAGTCCAAATTCAGCGCTTCCCCATCTCAGCCCAGAAAGCAGGTAGAACAAGTTTTTGGCGCCTTTCAGCTGCCTACCGGGGTACTGTAAAAACTACCAAGAGAATTCCTTTCTGGCACCTTCCCCGGTGGAGTTGTGCATGGGGTGTGTTTGGAACATTTTGTCACCAGCCGAGTCCAAAAGTCAGCGCTTCCCCATCTCAGCCCAGAAAGCAGGTAGAACAAGTTTTGTGGTGCCTTTCAGCTGCCTACCGGGGTACTGTAAAAACTACCAAGAGAACTCCTTTCTGGCACCTTCCCCGGTGGAGTTGTGCATGGGCTGTGTTTGGAACATTTTGTCACCAGCCGAGTCCAAAATTCAGCGCTTCCCCATCTCAGCCCAGAAAGCAGGTAGAACAACTATTGTGGCGCCTTTCAGCTGCCTACCGGGGTAGTGTAAAAACTACCAAGAGAATTCTTTTCTGGCACCTTCCCCGGTGGAGTTGTGCATGGGGTGTGTTTGGACAATTTTGTCACCAGCCGAGTCCAAAATTCAGCGCTTCCCCATCTCAGCCCAGAAAGCAGGTAGAACATCTTTTGTGGTGCCTTTCAGCTGCCTACCGGGGTACTGTAAAAACTACCAAGAGAATTCCTTTCTGGCACCTTCCCCGGTGGAGTTGTGCATGGGGTGTGTTTGGAACATTTTGTCACCAGCCGAGTCCAAAATTCAGCGCTTCCCCATCTCAGCCCAGAAAGCAGGTAGAACGTCTTTTGTGGTGCCTTTCAGCTGCCTACCGGGGTACTGTAAAAACTACCAAGAGAACTCCTTTCTGGCACCTTCCCCGGTGGAGTTGTGCATGGGCTGTGTTTGGAACATTTTGTCACCAGCCGAGTCCAAAATTCAGCGGTTCCCCATCTCAGCCCAGAAAGCAGGTAGAACTAGTTTTGTGGCGCCTTTCAGCTGCCTACCGGGGTACTGTAAAAACTACCAACAGAACTTCTTTCTGGCACCTTCCCCGGTGGAGTTGTGCATGGGGTGTGTTTGGAACATTTTGTCACCAGCCGAGTCCAAAATTCAGCGGTTCCCCATCTCAGCCCAGAAAGCAGGTAGAACTAGTTTTGTGGCGCCTTTCAGCTGCCTACCGGGGTACTGTAAAAACTACCAAGAGAACTCCTTTCTGGCATCTTCCCCGGTGGAGTTGTGCATGGGGTGTGTTTGGAACATTTTGTCACCAGCCGAGTCCAAAATTCAGCGCTTCCCCATCTCAGCCCAGAAAGCAGGTAGAACATCTTTTGTGGCACCTTTCAGCTGCCTACCGGGGTACTGTAAAAACTACCAAGAGAATTCCTTTCTGGCACCTTCCCCGGTGGAGTTGTGCATGGGGTGTGTTTGGAACATTTTGTCACCAGCCGAGTCCAAAATTCAGCGGTTCCCCATCTCAGCCCAGAAAGCAGGTAGAACATCTTTTGTGGTGCCTTTCAGCTGCCTATCGGGGTACTGTAAAAACTACCAAGAGAACTCCTTTCTGGCACCTTCCCCGGTGGAGTTGTGCATGGGGTGTGTTTGGAACATTTTGTCACCAGCCGAGTCCAAAATTCAGCCGTTCCCCCTCTCAGCCCAGAAAGCAGGTAGAACAACTTTTGTGGCGCCTTTCAGCTGCCTACCGGGGCACTGTAAAAACTACCAACAGAATTCCTTTCTGGCACCTTCCCCGGTGGAGTTGTGCATGGGGTGTGTTTGGAACATTTTGTCACCAGCCGAGTCCAAAATTCAGCGGTTCCCCATCTCATCCCAGAAAGCAGGTAGAACGAGTTTTGTGGCACCGTTCAGCTGCCTACCGGGGCACTGTAAGAACTACCAAGAGAACTCCTTTCTGGCACCTTCCCCGGTGGAGTTGTGCATGGGGTGTGTTTGGAACATTTTGTCACCAGCCGAGTCCAAATTCAGCGCTTCCCCATCTCAGCCCAGAAAGCAGGTAGAACAAGTTTTTGGCGCCTTTCAGCTGCCTACCGGGGTACTGTAAAAACTACCAAGAGAATTCCTTTCTGGCACCTTCCCCGGTGGAGTTGTGCATGGGGTGTGTTTGGAACATTTTGTCACCAGCCGAGTCCAAAAGTCAGCGCTTCCCCATCTCAGCCCAGAAAGCAGGTAGAACAAGTTTTGTGGTGCCTTTCAGCTGCCTACCGGGGTACTGTAAAAACTACCAAGACAACTCCTTTCTGGCACCTTCCCCGGTGGAGTTGTGCATGGGGTGTGTTTGGAACATTTTGTCACCAGCCGAGTCCAAAATTCAGCGCTTCCCCAGCTCAGCCCAGAAAGCAGGTAGAACAACTATTGTGGCGCCTTTCAGCTGCCTACCGGGGTAGTGTAAAAACTACCAAGAGAATTCTTTTCTGGCACCTTCCCCGGTGGAGTTGTGCATGGGGTGTGTTTGGACAATTTTGTCACCAGCCGAGTCCAAAATTCAGCGCTTCCCCATCTCAGCCCAGAAAGCAGGTAGAACATCTTTTGTGGTGCCTTTCAGCTGCCTACCGGGGTACTGTAAAAACTACCAAGAGAATTCCTTTCTGGCACCTTCCCCGGTGGAGTTGTGCATGGGGTGTGTTTGGAACATTTTGTCACCAGCCGAGTCCAAAATTCAGTGGTTCCCCATCTCAGCCCAGAAAGCAGGTAGAACATCTTTTGTGGTGCCTTTCAGCTGCCTACCGGGGTACTGTAAAAACTACCAAGAGAACTCCTTTCTGGCACCTTCCCCGGTGGAGTTGTGCATGGGGTGTGTTTGGAACATTTTGTCACCAGCCGAGTCCAAAATTCAGCGGTTCCCCATCTCAGCCCAGAAAGCAGGTAGAACAACTTTTGTGGCGCCTTTCAGCTGCCTACCGGGGTACTGTAAAAACTACCAAGAGAATTCCTTTCTGGCACCTTCCCCGGTGGAGTTGTGCATGGGGTGTGTTTGGAACATTTTGTCACCAGCCGAGTCCAAAATTCAGCTGTTCCCCATCTCAGCCCAGAAAGCAGGTAGAACAACTTTTGTGGCGCCTTTCAGCTTCCTACCGGGGTACAGTAAAAACTACCAAGAGAATTCCTTTCTGGCACCTTCCCCGGTGGAGTTGTGCATGGGGTGTGTTTGGAACATTTTGTCACCAGCCGAGTCCAAAATTCAGCGCTTCCCCATCTCAGCCCAGAAAGCAGGTGGAACATCTTTTGTGGTGCCTTTCAGCTGCCTACCGGGGTACTGTAAAAACTACCAACAGAATTCCTTTCTGGCACCTTCCCCGGTGGAGTTGTGCATGGGGTGTGTTTGGAACATTTTGTCACCAGCCGAGTCCAAAATTCAGCGCTTCCCCATCTCAGCCCAGAAAGCAGGTAGAACAAGTTTTGTGGTGCCTTTCAGCTGCCTACCGGGGTAGTGTAAAAACTACCAACAGAACTCCTTTCTGGCACCTTCCCCGGTGGAGTTGTGCATGGGGTGTGTTTGGACAATTTTGTCACCAGCCGAGTCCAAAATTCAGTGGTTCCCCATCTCAGCCCAGAAAGCAGGTAGAACATCTTTTGTGGTGCCTTTCAGCTGCCTACCGGGGTAGTGTAAAAACTACCAACAGAATTCCTTTCTGGCACCTTCCCCGGTGGAGTTGTGCATGGGGTGTGTTTGGAACATTTTGTCACCAGCCGAGTCCAAAATTCAGCGGTTCCCCGTCTCAGCCCAGAAAGCAGGTAGAACAATTGTTGTGGCGCCTTTCAGCTGCCTACCGGGGTACTGTAAAAACTACCAAGAGAATTCCTTTCTGGCACCTTCCCCGGTGGAGTTGTGCATGGGGTGTGTTTGGAACATTTTTCACCAGCCGAGTCCAAAATTCAGCGCTTCCCCATCTCAGCCCAGAAAGCAGGTAGAACAACTTTTGTGGTGCCTTTCAGCTGCCTACCGGGGTACTGTAAAAACTACCAAGAGAATTCCTTTCTGGCACCTTCCCCGGTGGAGTTGTGCATGGGGTGTGTTTGGAACATTTTGTCACCAGCCGAGTCCAAAATTCAGCGGTTCCCCATCTCAGCCCAGAAAGCAGGTAGAACATCTTTTGTGGGTCCTTTCAGCTGCCTACCGGGGTACTGTAAAAACTACCAAGAGAATTCCTTTCTGGCACCTTCCCCGGTGGAGTTGTGCATGGGGTGTGTTTGGAACATTTTGTCACCAGCCGAGTCCAAAATTCAGCGCTTCCCCATCTCAGCCCAGAAAGCAGGTAGAACGAGTTTTGTGGCACCGTTCAGCTGCCTACCGGGGCACTGTAAAAACTACCAAGAGAACTCCTTTCTGGCACCTTCCCCGGTGGAGTTGTGCATGGGGTGTGTTTGGAACATTTTGTCACCAGCCGAGTCCAAATTCAGCGGTTCCCCATCAGCCCAGAAAGCAGGTAGAACAACTTTTGTGGCGCCTTTCAGCTGCCTACCGGGGTACTGTGAAAACTACCAATAGAACTCCTTTCTGGCATCTTCCCCGGTGGAGTTGTGCATGGGGTGTGTTTGGAACATTTTGTCACCAGCCGAGTCCAAAATTCAGCGCTTCGCCAGCTCAGCCCAGAAAGCAGGTAGAACATCTTTTGTGGCGCCTTTCAGCTGCCTACCGGGGTACTGTAAAAACTACCAACATAATTCCTTTCTGGCACCTTCCCCGGTGGAGTTGTGCATATAGTGTGTTTGGAACATTAAGTCACCAGCCGAGTCCAAAATTCAGCGCTTCCCCATCTCAGCCCAGAAAGCAGGTAGAACATCTTTTGTGGCACCTTTCAGCTGCCTACCGGGGTACTGTAAAAACTACCAAGAGAACTCCTTTCTGGCACCTTCCCCGGTGGAGTTGTGCATGGGGTGTGTTTGGAACATTTTGTCACCAGCCGAGTCCAAAATTCAGCCGTTCCCCCTCTCAGCCCAGAAAGCAGGTAGAACAACTTTTGTGGCGCCTTTCAGCTGCCTACCGGGGCACTGTAAAAACTACCAACAGAATTCCTTTCTGGCACCTTCCCCGGTGGAGTTGTGCATGGGGTGTGTTTGGAACATTTTGTCACCAGCCGAGTCCAAAATTCAGCGGTTCCCCATCTCATCCCAGAAAGCAGGTAGAACGAGTTTTGTGGCACCGTTCAGCTGCCTACCGGGGCACTGTAAGAACTACCAAGAGAACTCCTTTCTGGCACCTTCCCCGGTGGAGTTGTGCATGGGGTGTGTTTGGAACATTTTGTCACCAGCCGAGTCCAAATTCAGCGGTTCCCCATCAGCCCAGAAAGCAGGTAGAACAACTTTTGTGGCGCCTTTCAGCTGCCTACCGGGGTACTGTGAAAACTACCAATAGAACTCCTTTCTGGCATCTTCCCCGGTGGAGTTGTGCATGGGGTGTGTTTGGAACATTTTGTCACCAGCCGAGTCCAAAATTCAGCGCTTCGCCAGCTCAGCCCAGAAAGCAGGTAGAACATCTTTTGTGGCGCCTTTCAGCTGCCTACCGGGGTACTGTAAAAACTACCAACATAATTCCTTTCTGGCACCTTCCCCGGTGGAGTTGTGCATATAGTGTGTTTGGAACATTAAGTCACCAGCCGAGTCCAAAATTCAGCGCTTCCCCATCTCAGCCCAGAAAGCAGGTAGAACATCTTTTGTGGCACCTTTCAGCTGCCTACCGGGGTACTGTAAAAACTACCAAGAGAACTCCTTTCTGGCACCTTCCCCGGTGGAGTTGTGCATGGGGTGTGTTTGGAACATTTTGTCACCAGCCGAGTCCAAAATTCAGCCGTTCCCCCTCTCAGCCCAGAAAGCAGGTAGAACAACTTTTGTGGCGCCTTTCAGCTGCCTACCGGGGCACTGTAAAAACTACCAACAGAATTCCTTTCTGGCACCTTCCCCGGTGGAGGTGTGCATGGGGTGTGTTTGGAACATTTTGTCACCAGCCGAGTCCAAAATTCAGCGGTTCCCCATCTCATCCCAGAAAGCAGGTAGAACGAGTTTTGTGGCACCGTTCAGCTGCCTACCGGGGCACTGTAAGAACTACCAAGAGAACTCCTTTCTGGCACCTTCCCCGGTGGAGTTGTGCATGGGGTGTGTTTGGAACATTTTGTCACCAGCCGAGTCCAAATTCAGCGCTTCCCCATCTCAGCCCAGAAAGCAGGTAGAACAAGTTTTTGGCACCTTTCAGCTGCCTACCGGGGTACTGTAAAAACTACCAAGAGAATTCCTTTCTGGCACCTTCCCCGGTGGAGTTGTGCATGGGGTGTGTTTGGAACATTTTGTCACCAGCCGAGTCCAAAAGTCAGCGCTTCCCCATCTCAGCCCAGAAAGCAGGTAGAACAAGTTTTGTGGTGCCTTTCAGCTGCCTACCGGGGTACTGTAAAAACTACCAAGAGAACTCCTTTCTGGCACCTTCCCCGGTGGAGTTGTGCATGGGGTGTGTTTGGAACATTTTGTCACCAGCCGAGTCCAAAATTCAGCGCTTCCCCATCTCAGCCCAGAAAGCAGGTAGAACAAGTTTTGTGGCGCCTTTCAGCTGCCTACCGGGGTACAGTAAAAACTACCAAGAGAATTCCTTTCTGGCACCTTCCCTGGTGGAGTTGTGCATGGGGTGTGTTTGGAACATTTTGTCACCAGCCGAGTCCAAAATTCAGCGCTTCCCCATCTCAGCCCAGAAAGCAGGTAGAACAAGTTTTGTGGCGCCTTTCAGCTGCCTACCGGGGTACTGTAAAAACTACCAACAGAATTCCTTTCTGGCACCTTCCCCGGTGGAGTTGTGCATGGGGTGTGTTTGGAACATTTTGTCACCAGCCGAGTCCAAAATTCAGCGGTTCCCCATATCAGCCCAGAAAGCAGGTAGAACATCTTTTGTGGTGCCTTTCAGCTGCCTACCGGGGTACTGTAAAAACTTCCAAGAGAATTCCTTTCTGGCACCTTCCCCGGTGGAGTTGTGCATGGGGTGTGTTTGGAACATTTTGTCTCCAGCCGAGTCCAAAATTCAGCGGTTCCCCATCTCAGCCCAGAAAGCAGGTAGAACTAGTTTTGTGGCGCCTTTCAGCTGCCTACCGGGGTACTGTAAAAACTACCAACAGAATTCCTTTCTGGCACCTTCCCCGGTGGAGTTGTGCATGGGGTGTGTTTGGAACATTTTGTCACCAGCCGAGTCAAAAATTCAGCGCTTCCCCATCTCAGCCCAGAAAGCAGGTAGAACAACTGTTGTGGCGCCTTTCAGCTGCCTACCGGGGCACTGTAAAAACTACCAAGAGAACTCCTTTCTGGCACCTTCCCCGGTGGAGTTGTGCATGGGGTGTGTTTGGAACATTTGGTCACCAGCCGAGTCCAAAATTCAGCGGTTCCCCATCTCAGCCCAGAAAGCAGGTAGAACAAGTTTTGTGGCGCCTTTCAGCTGCCTACCGGGGTACAGTAAAAACTACCAAGAGAATTCCTTTCTGGCACCTTCCCTGGTGGAGTTGTGCATGGGGTGTGTTTGGAACATTTTGTCACCAGCCGAGTCCAAAATTCAGCGCTTCCCCATCTCAGCCCAGAAAGCAGGTAGAACAAGTTTTGTGGCGCCTTTCAGCTGCCTACCGGGGTACTGTAAAAACTACCAACAGAATTCCTTTCTGGCACCTTCCCCGGTGGAGTTGTGCATGGGGTGTGTTTGGAACATTTTGTCACCTGCCGAGTCCAAAATTCAGCGGTTCCCCATATCAGCCCAGAAAGCAGGTAGAACATCTTTTGTGGTGCCTTTCAGCTGCCTACCGGGGTACTGTAAAAACTTCCAAGAGAATTCCTTTCTGGCACCTTCCCCGGTGGAGTTGTGCATGGGGTGTGTTTGGAACATTTTGTCTCCAGCCGAGTCCAAAATTCAGCGGTTCCCCATCTCAGCCCAGAAAGCAGGTAGAACTAGTTTTGTGGCGCCTTTCAGCTGCCTACCGGGGTACTGTAAAAACTACCAAGAGAATTCCTTTCTGGCACCTTCCCCGGTGGAGTTGTGCATGGGGTGTGTTTGGAACATTTTGTCCCCAGCCGAGTCCAAAATTCAGCGCTTCCCCGTCTCAGCCCAGAAAGCAGGTAGAACAAGTTTTGTGGCGCCTTTCAGCTGCCTACCGGGGTACTGTAAAAACTACCAAGAGAACTCCTTTCTGGCACCTTCCCCGGTGGAGTTGTGCATGGGGTGTGTTTGGAACATTTTGTCACCAGCCGAGTCCAAAATTCAGCGCTTCCCCATCTCAGCCCAGAAAGCAGGTAGAACAACTGTTGTGGCGCCTTTCAGCTGCCTACCGGGGCACTGTAAAAACTACCAAGAGAACTCCTTTCTGGCACCTTCCCCGGTGGAGTTGTGCATGGGGTGTGTTTGGAACATTTTGTCACCAGCCGAGTCCAAAATTCAGCGGTTCCCCATCTCAGCCCAGAAAGCAGGTAGAACAACTGTTGTGGCGCCTTTCAGCTGCCTACCGGGGTACTGTAAAAACTACCAAGAGAATTCCTTTCTTGCACCTTCCCCGGTGGAGTTGTGCATGGGGTGTGTTTGGAACATTTTGTCACCAGCCGAGTCCAAAATTCAGCGCTTCCCCATCTCAGCCCAGAAAGCAGGTAGAACATCTTTTGTGGTGCCTTTCAGCTGCCTACCGGGGTACTGTAAAAACTACCAAGAGAATTCCTTTCTGGCACCTTCCCCGGTGGAGTTGTGCATGGGGTGTGTTTGGAACATTTTGTCACCAGCCGAGTCCAAAATTCAGCGCTTCCCCATCTCAGCCCAGAAAGCAGGTAGAACAAGTTTTGTGGCGCCTTTCAGCTGCCTACCGGGGTACAGTAAAAACTACCAAGAGAATTCCTTTCTGGCACCTTCCCTGGTGGAGTTGTGCATGGGGTGTGTTTGGAACATTTTGTCACCAGCCGAGTCCAAAATTCAGCGCTTCCCCATCTCAGCCCAGAAAGCAGGTAGAACAAGTTTTGTGGCGCCTTTCAGCTGCCTACCGGGGTACTGTAAAAACTACCAACAGAACTCCTTTCTTGCACCTTCCCTGATGGAGTTGTGCATGGGGTGTGTTTGGAACATTTTGTCACCAGCCGAGTCCAAAATTCAGCGCTTCCCCATCTCAGCCCAGAAAGCAGGTAGAACATCTTTTGTGGTGCCTTTCAGCTGCCTACCGGGGTACTGTAAAAACTACCAAGAGAACTCCTTTCTGGCACCTTCCCCGGTGGAGTTGTGCATGGGGTGTGTTTGGAACATTTTGTCACCAGCCGAGTCCAAAATTCAGCGCTTCCCCATCTCAGCCCAGAAAGCAGGTAGAACAAGTTTTGTGGCGCCTTTCAGCTGCCTACCGGGGTACTGTAAAAACTACCAAGAGAACTCCTTTCTGGCACCTTCCCCGGTGGAGTTGTGCATGGGGTGTGTTTGGAACATTTTGTCACCAGCCGAGTCCAAAATTCAGCGGTTCCCCGTCTCAGCCCAGAAAGCAGGTAGAACAAGTTTTGTGGTGCCTTTCAGCTGCCTACCGGGGCACTGTAAAAACTACCAAGAGAACTCCTTTCTTGCACCTTCCCCGGTGGAGTTGTGCATGGGGTGTGTTTGGAACATTTTGTCACCAGCCGAGTCCAAAATTCAGCGCTTCCCCATCTCAGCCCAGAAAGCAGGTAGAACAAGTTTTGTGGCGCCTTTCAGCTGCCTACCGGGGCACTGTAAAAACTACCAACAGAACTCCTTTCTGGCACCTTCCCCGGTGGAGTTGTGCATGGGGTGTGTTTGGAACATTTTGTCACCAGCCGAGTCCAAAATTCAGCGCTTCCCCATCTCAGCCCAGAAAGCAGGTAGAACAACTTTTGTGGCGCCTTTCAGCTGCCTACCGGGGTACTGTAAAAATTACCAAGAGAATTCCTTTCTGGCACCTTCCCCGGTGGAGTTGTGCATGGGGTGTGTTTGGAACATTTTGTCACCAGCTGAGTCCAAAATTCAGCGCTTCCCCATCTCAGCCCAGAAAGCAGGTAGAACAAGTTTTGTGGTGCCTTTCAGCCGCCTACCTGGGTAGTGTAAAAACTACGAAGAGAATTCCTTTCTGGCACCTTCCCCGGTGGAGTTGTGCATGGGGTGTGTTTGGAACATTTTGTCACCAGCCGAGTCCAAAATTCAGCGCTTCCCCATCTCAGCCCAGAAAGCAGGTAGAACAACTTTTGTGGCGCCTTTCAGCTGCCTACCGGGGTACTGTAAAAACTACCAAGAGAACTCCTTTCTGGCACCTTCCCCGGTGGAGTTGTGCATGGGGTGTGTTTGGAACATTTTGTCACCAGCCGAGTCCAAAATTCAGCGCTTCCCCATCTCAGCCCAGAAAGCAGGTAGAACAACTGTTGTGGCGCCTTTCAGCTGCCTACCGGGGCACTGTAAAAACTACCAAGAGAACTCCTTTCTGGCACCTTCCCCGGTGGAGTTGTGCATGGGGTGTGTTTGGAACATTTTGTCACCAGCCGAGTCCAAAATTCAGCGGTTCCCCATCTCAGCCCAGAAAGCAGGTAGAACAACTGTTGTGGCGCCTTTCAGCTGCCTACCGGGGTACTGTAAAAACTACCAAGAGAATTCCTTTCTTGCACCTTCCCCGGTGGAGTTGTGCATGGGGTGTGTTTGGAACATTTTGTCACCAGCCGAGTCCAAAATTCAGCGCTTCCCCATCTCAGCCCAGAAAGCAGGTAGAACATCTTTTGTGGTGCCTTTCAGCTGCCTACCGGGGTACTGTAAAAACTACCAAGAGAATTCCTTTCTTGCACCTTCCCCGGTGGAGTTGTGCATGGGGTGTGTTTGGAACATTTTGTCACCAGCCGAGTCCAAAATTCAGCGCTTCCCCATCTCAGCCCAGAAAGCAGGTAGAAAAAGTTTTGTGGCGCCTTTCAGCTGCCTACCGGGGTACAGTAAAAACTACCAAGAGAATTCCTTTCTGGCACCTTCCCTGGTGGAGTTGTGCATGGGGTGTGTTTGGAACATTTTGTCACCAGCCGAGTCCAAAATTCAGCGCTTCCCCATCTCAGCCCAGAAAGCAGGTAGAACAAGTTTTGTGGCGCCTTTCAGCTGCCTACCGGGGTACTGTAAAAACTACCAACAGAACTCCTTTCTTGCACCTTCCCTGATGGAGTTGTGCATGGGGTGTGTTTGGAACATTTTGTCACCAGCCGAGTCCAAAATTCAGCGCTTCCCCATCTCAGCCCAGAAAGCAGGTAGAACATCTTTTGTGGTGCCTTTCAGCTGCCTACCGGGGTACTGTAAAAACTACCAAGAGAACTCCTTTCTGGCACCTTCCCCGGTGGAGTTGTGCATGGGGTGTGTTTGGAACATTTTGTCACCAGCCGAGTCCAAAATTCAGCGCTTCCCCATCTCAGCCCAGAAAGCAGGTAGAACAAGTTTTGTGGCGCCTTTCAGCTGCCTACCGGGGTAGTGTAAAAACTACCAACAGAACTCCTTTCTGGCACCTTCCCCGGTGGAGTTGTGCATATAGTGTGTTTGGAACATTTTGTCACCAGCCGAGTCCAAAATTCAGTGCTTCCCCATCTCAGCCCAGAAAGCAGGTAGAACATCTTTTGTGGTGCCTTTCAGCTGCCTACTGGGGTACTGTAAAAACTACCAAGAGAATTCCTTTCTGGCACCTTCCCCGGTGGAGTTGTGCATGGGGTGTGTTTGGAACATTTTGTCACCAGCCGAGTCCAAAATTCAGCGCTTCCCCATCTCAGCCCAGAAAGCAGGTAGAACTAGTTTTGTGGCGCCTTTCAGCTGCCTACCGGGGTACTGTAAAAACTACCAAGAGAACTCCTTTCTGGCACCTTCCCCGGTGGAGTTGTGCATGGGGTGTGTTTGGAACATTTTGTCACCAGCCGAGTCCAAAATTCAACGCTTCCCCATCTCAGCCCAGAAAACAGTTAGAACAACTTCTGTGGCGCCTTTCAGCTGCCTACCGGGGTACTGTAAAAACTACCAAGAGAACTCCTTTCTGGCACCTTCCCCGGTGGAGTTGTGCATGGGGTGTGTTTGGAACATTTTGTCACCAGCCGAGTCCAAAATTCAGCGCTTCCCCATCTCAGCCCAGAAAGCAGGTAGAACAAGTTTTGTGGCGCCTTTCAGCTGCCTACCGGGGTACTGTAAAAACTACCAAGAGAACTCCTTTCTGGCACCTTCCCCGGTGGAGTTGTGCATGGGGTGTGTTTGGAACATTTTGTCACCAGCCGAGTCCAAAATTCAGCGGTTCCCCGTCTCAGCCCAGAAAGCAGGTAGAACAAGTTTTGTGGTGCCTTTCAGCTGCCTACCGGGGCACTGTAAAAACTACCAAGAGAACTCCTTTCTTGCACCTTCCCCGGTGGAGTTGTGCATGGGGTGTGTTTGGAACATTTTGTCACCAGCCGAGTCCAAAATTCAGCGCTTCCCCATCTCAGCCCAGAAAGCAGGTAGAACAAGTTTTGTGGCGCCTTTCAGCTGCCTACCGGGGCACTGTAAAAACTACCAACAGAACTCCTTTCTGGCACCTTCCCCGGTGGAGTTGTGCATGGGGTGTGTTTGGAACATTTTGTCACCAGCCGAGTCCAAAATTCAGCGCTTCCCCATCTCAGCCCAGAAAGCAGGTAGAACAACTTTTGTGGCGCCTTTCAGCTGCCTACCGGGGTACTGTAAAAATTACCAAGAGAATTCCTTTCTGGCACCTTCCCCGGTGGAGTTGTGCATGGGGTGTGTTTGGAACATTTTGTCACCAGCTGAGTCCAAAATTCAGCGCTTCCCCATCTCAGCCCAGAAAGCAGGTAGAACAAGTTTTGTGGTGCCTTTCAGCCGCCTACCTGGGTAGTGTAAAAACTACGAAGAGAATTCCTTTCTGGCACCTTCCCCGGTGGAGTTGTGCATGGGGTGTGTTTGGAACATTTTGTCACCAGCCGAGTCCAAAATTCAGCGCTTCCCCATCTCAGCCCAGAAAGCAGGTAGAACAACTTTTGTGGCGCCTTTCAGCTGCCTACCGGGGTACTGTAAAAACTACCAAGAGAACTCCTTTCTGGCACCTTCCCCGGTGGAGTTGTGCATGGGGTGTGTTTGGAACATTTTGTCACCAGCCGAGTCCAAAATTCAGCGCTTCCCCATCTCAGCCCAGAAAGCAGGTAGAACAACTGTTGTGGCGCCTTTCAGCTGCCTACCGGGGCACTGTAAAAACTACCAAGAGAACTCCTTTCTGGCACCTTCCCCGGTGGAGTTGTGCATGGGGTGTGTTTGGAACATTTTGTCACCAGCCGAGTCCAAAATTCAGCGGTTCCCCATCTCAGCCCAGAAAGCAGGTAGAACAACTGTTGTGGCGCCTTTCAGCTGCCTACCGGGGTACTGTAAAAACTACCAAGAGAATTCCTTTCTTGCACCTTCCCCGGTGGAGTTGTGCATGGGGTGTGTTTGGAACATTTTGTCACCAGCCGAGTCCAAAATTCAGCGCTTATCCATCTCAACCCAGAAAGCAGGTAGAACAAGTTTTGTGGCGCCTTTCAGCTGCCTACCGGGGTACAGTAAAAACTACCAAGAGAATTCCTTTCTTGCACCTTCCCCGGTGGAGTTGTGCATGGGGTGTGTTTGGAACATTTTGTCACCAGCCGAGTCCAAAATTCAGCGGTTCCCCATCTCAGCCCAGAAAGCAGGTAGAACAAGTTTTGTGGCGCCTTTCAGCTGCCTACCGGGGTACTGTAAAAACTACCAACAGAACTCCTTTCTGGCACCTTCCCCGGTGGAGTTGTGCATGGGGTGTGTTTGGAACATTTTGTCACCAGCCGAGTCCAAAATTCAGCGCTTCCCCATCTCAGCCCAGAAAGCAGGTAGAACATCTTTTGTGGTGCCTTTCAGCTGCCTACCGGGGTACTGTAAAAACTACCAAGAGAACTCCTTTCTGGCACCTTCCCCGGTGGAATTGTGCATGGGGTGTGTTTGGAACATTTTGTCACCAGCCGAGTCCAAAATTCAGCGCTTCCCCATCTCAGCCCAGAAAGCAGGTAGAACAAGTTTTGTGGCGCCTTTCAGCTGCCTACCGGGGTAGTGTAAAAACTACCAACAGAACTCCTTTCTGGCACCTTCCCCGGTGGAGTTGTGCATATAGTGTGTTTGGAACATTTTGTCACCAGCCAAGTCCAAAATTCAGTGCTTCCCCATCTCAGCCCAGAAAGCAGGTAGAACATCTTTTGTGGTGCCTTTCAGCTGCCTACCGGGGTACTGTAAAAACTACCAAGAGAATTCCTTTCTGGCACCTTCCCCGGTGGAGTTGTGCATGGGGTGTGTTTGGAACATTTTGTCACCAGCTGAGTCCAAAATTCAGCGCTTCCCCATCTCAGCCCAGAAAGCAGGTAGAACAACTTTTGTGGCGCCTTTCAGCTGCCTACCGGGGTACTGTAAAAACTACCAAGAGAACTCCTTTCTGGCACCTTCCCCGGTGGAGTTGTGCATGGGGTGTGTTTGGAACATTTTGTCACCAGCTGAGTCCAAAATTCAGCGCTTCCCCATCTCAGCCCAGAAAGCAGGTAGAACAAGTTTTGTGGTGCCTTTCAGCTGCCTACCGGGGTAGTGTAAAAACTACGAAGAGAATTCCTTTCTGGCATTTCCCCGGTGGAGTTGTGCATGGGGTGTGTTTGGAACATTTTGTCACCAGCCGAGTCCAAAATTCAGCGGTTCCCCATCTCAGCCCAGAAAGCAGGTAGAACGAGTTTTGTGGCGCCTTTCAGCTGCCTACCGGGGTACAGTAAAAACTACCAAGAGAACTCATTTCTGGCACCTTCCCCGGTGGAGTTGTGCATGGGGTGTGTTTGGAACATTTTGTCACCAGCCGAGTCCAAAATTCAGCGCTTCCCCATCTCAGCCCAGAAAGCAGGTAGAACAACTTTTGTGGCGCCTTTCAGCTGCCTACCGGGGTACTGTAAAAACTACCAAGAGAACTCCTTTCTGGCACCTTCCCCGGTGGAGTTGTGCATGGGGTGTGTTTGGAACATTTTGTCACCAGCCGAGTCCAAAATTCAGCGGTTCCCCGTCTCAGCCCAGAAAGCAGGTAGAACATCTTTTGTGGTGCCTTTCAGCTGCCTACCGGGGTACTGTAAAAACTACCAAGAGAACTCCTTTCTGGCACCTTCTCCGGTGGAGTTGTGCATGGGGTGTGTTTGGAACATTTTGTCACCAGCCGAGTCCAAAATTCAGCGCTTCCCCATCTCAGCCCAGAAAGCAGGTAGAACATCTTTTGTGGCGCCTTTCAGCTGCCTACCGGGGTACTGTAAAAACTACCAAGAGAACTCCTTTCTGGCACCTTCCCCGGTGGAGTTGTGCATGGGGTGTGTTTGGACAATTTTGTCACCAGCCGAGTCCAAAATTCAGCGCTTCCCCATCTCAGCCCAGAAAGCAGGTAGAACAAGTTTTGTGGCGCCTTTCAGCTGCCTACCCGGGTACTGTAAAAACTACCAACAGAACTCCTTTCTGGCACCTTCCCCGGTGGAGTTGTGCATGGGGTGTGTTTGGAACATTTTGTCACCAGCCGAGTCCAAAATTCAACGCTTCCCCATCTCAGCCCAGAAAACAGTTAGAACAACTTCTGTGGCGCCTTTCAGCTGCCTACCGGGGTACTGTAAAAACTACCAAGAGAACTCCTTTCTGGCACCTTCCCCGGTGGAGTTGTGCATGGGGTGTGTTTGGAACATTTTGTCACCAGCCGAGTCCAAAATTCAGCGCTTCCCCATCTCAGCCCAGAAAGCAGGTAGAACAAGTTTTGTGGCGCCTTTCAGCTGCCTACCGGGGTACTGTAAAAACTACCAAGAGAACTCCTTTCTGGCACCTTCCCCGGTGGAGTTGTGCATGGGGTGTGTTTGGAACATTTTGTCACCAGCCGAGTCCAAAATTCAGCGGTTCCCCGTCTCAGCCCAGAAAGCAGGTAGAACAAGTTTTGTGGTGCCTTTCAGCTGCCTACCGGGGCACTGTAAAAACTACCAAGAGAACTCCTTTCTTGCACCTTCCCCGGTGGAGTTGTGCATGGGGTGTGTTTGGAACATTTTGTCACCAGCCGAGTCCAAAATTCAGCGCTTCCCCATCTCAGCCCAGAAAGCAGGTAGAACAACTTTTGTGGCGCCTTTCAGCTGCCTACCGGGGTACTGTAAAAATTACCAAGAGAATTCCTTTCTGGCACCTTCCCCGGTGGAGTTGTGCATGGGGTGTGTTTGGAACATTTTGTCACCAGCTGAGTCCAAAATTCAGCGCTTCCCCATCTCAGCCCAGAAAGCAGGTAGAACAAGTTTTGTGGTGCCTTTCAGCCGCCTACCTGGGTAGTGTAAAAACTACGAAGAGAATTCCTTTCTGGCACCTTCCCCGGTGGAGTTGTGCATGGGGTGTGTTTGGAACATTTTGTCACCAGCCGAGTCCAAAATTCAGCGCTTCCCCATCTCAGCCCAGAAAGCAGGTAGAACAACTTTTGTGGCGCCTTTCAGCTGCCTACCGGGGTACTGTAAAAACTACCAAGAGAACTCCTTTCTGGCACCTTCCCCGGTGGAGTTGTGCATGGGGTGTGTTTGGAACATTTTGTCACCAGCCGAGTCCAAAATTCAGCGCTTCCCCATCTCAGCCCAGAAAGCAGGTAGAACAACTGTTGTGGCGCCTTTCAGCTGCCTACCGGGGCACTGTAAAAACTACCAAGAGAACTCCTTTCTGGCACCTTCCCCGGTGGAGTTGTGCATGGGGTGTGTTTGGAACATTTTGTCACCAGCCGAGTCCAAAATTCAGCGGTTCCCCATCTCAGCCCAGAAAGCAGGTAGAACAACTGTTGTGGCGCCTTTCAGCTGCCTACCGGGGTACTGTAAAAACTACCAAGAGAATTCCTTTCTTGCACCTTCCCCGGTGGAGTTGTGCATGGGGTGTGTTTGGAACATTTTGTCACCAGCCGAGTCCAAAATTCAGCGCTTATCCATCTCAACCCAGAAAGCAGGTAGAACAAGTTTTGTGGCGCCTTTCAGCTGCCTACCGGGGTACAGTAAAAACTACCAAGAGAATTCCTTTCTTGCACCTTCCCCGGTGGAGTTGTGCATGGGGTGTGTTTGGAACATTTTGTCACCAGCCGAGTCCAAAATTCAGCGCTTCCCCATCTCAGCCCAGAAAGCAGGTAGAACAAGTTTTGTGGCGCCTTTCAGCTGCCTACCGGGGTACAGTAAAAACTACCAAGAGAATTCCTTTCTGGCACCTTCCCTGGTGGAGTTGTGCATGGGGTGTGTTTGGAACATTTTGTCACCAGCCGAGTCCAAAATTCAGCGCTTCCCCATCTCAGCCCAGAAAGCAGGTAGAACAAGTTTTGTGGCGCCTTTCAGCTGCCTACCGGGGTACTGTAAAAACTACCAACAGAACTCCTTTCTGGCACCTTCCCCGGTGGAGTTGTGCATGGGGTGTGTTTGGAACATTTTGTCACCAGCCGAGTCCAAAATTCAGCGCTTCCCCATCTCAGCCCAGAAAGCAGGTAGAACATCTTTTGTGGTGCCTTTCAGCTGCCTACCGGGGTACTGTAAAAACTACCAAGAGAACTCCTTTCTGGCACCTTCCCCGGTGGAGTTGTGCATGGGGTGTGTTTGGAACATTTTGTCACCAGCCGAGTCCAAAATTCAGCGCTTCCCCATCTCAGCCCAGAAAGCAGGTAGAACAAGTTTTGTGGCGCCTTTCAGCTGCCTACCGGGGTAGTGTAAAAACTACCAACAGAACTCCTTTCTGGCACCTTCCCCGGTGGAGTTGTGCATATAGTGTGTTTGGAACATTTTGTCACCAGCCGAGTCCAAAATTCAGTGCTTCCCCATCTCAGCCCAGAAAGCAGGTAGAACATCTTTTGTGGTGCCTTTCAGCTGCCTACCGGGGTACTGTAAAAACTACCAAGAGAATTCCTTTCTGGCACCTTCCCCGGTGGAGTTGTGCATGGGGTGTGTTTGGAACATTTTGTCACCAGCCGAGTCCAAAATTCAGCGCTTCCCCATCTCAGCCCAGAAAGCAGGTAGAACTAGTTTTGTGGCGCCTTTCAGCTGCCTACCGGGGTACTGTAAAAACTACCAAGAGAACTCCTTTCTGGCACCTTCCCCGGTGGAGTTGTGCATGGGGTGTGTTTGGAACATTTTGTCACCAGCTGAGTCCAAAATTCAGCGCTTCCCCATCTCAGCCCAGAAAGCAGGTAGAACAAGTTTTGTGGTGCCTTTCAGCTGCCTACCGGGGTAGTGTAAAAACTACGAAGAGAATTCCTTTCTGGCACCTTCCCCGGTGGAGTTGTGCATGGGGTGTGTTTGGAACATTTTGTCACCAGCCGAGTCCAAAATTCAGCGGTTCCCCATCTCAGCCCAGAAAGCAGGTAGAACGAGTTTTGTGGCGCCTTTCAGCTGCCTACCGGGGTACAGTAAAAACTACCAAGAGAACTCATTTCTGGCACCTTCCCCGGTGGAGTTGTGCATGGGGTGTGTTTGGAACATTTTGTCACCAGCCGAGTCCAAAATTCAGCGCTTCCCCATCTCAGCCCAGAAAGCAGGTAGAACAACTTTTGTGGCGCCTTTCAGCTGCCTACCGGGGTACTGTAAAAACTACCAAGAGAACTCCTTTCTGGCACCTTCCCCGGTGGAGTTGTGCATGGGGTGTGTTTGG
This sequence comes from Falco cherrug, assembly GCF_023634085.1. NCBI lineage: Eukaryota > Metazoa > Chordata > Aves > Falconiformes > Falconidae > Falco > Falco cherrug. The sequence goes on along the minus strand of NC_073719.1, from coordinate 14,963,042 downwards.
AACATTTTGTCACCAGCCGAGTCCAAAATTCAGCGGTTCCCCGTCTCAGCCCAGAAAGCAGGTAGAACATCTTTTGTGGTGCCTTTCAGCTGCCTACCGGGGTACTGTAAAAACTACCAAGAGAACTCCTTTCTGGCACCTTCTCCGGTGGAGTTGTGCATGGGGTGTGTTTGGAACATTTTGTCACCAGCCGAGTCCAAAATTCAGCGCTTCCCCATCTCAGCCCAGAAAGCAGGTAGAACATCTTTTGTGGCGCCTTTCAGCTGCCTACCGGGGTACTGTAAAAACTACCAAGAGAACTCCTTTCTGGCACCTTCCCCGGTGGAGTTGTGCATGGGGTGTGTTTGGACAATTTTGTCACCAGCCGAGTCCAAAATTCAGCGCTTCCCGATCTCAGCCCAGAAAGCAGGTAGAACAAGTTTTGTGGCGCCTTTCAGCTGCCTACCCGGGTACTGTAAAAACTACCAACAGAACTCCTTTCTGGCACCTTCCCCGGTGGAGTTGTGCATGGGGTGTGTTTGGAACATTTTGTCACCAGCCGAGTCCAAAATTCAGCGCTTCCCCATCTCAGCCCAGAAAGCAGGTAGAACAAGTTTTGTGGCGCCTTTCAGCTGCCTACCGGGGTACTGTAAAAACTACCAAGAGAACTCCTTTCTGGCACCTTCCCCGGTGGAGTTGTGCATGGGGTGTGTTTGGAACATTTTGTCACCAGCCGAGTCCAAAATTCAGCGGTTCCCCGTCTCAGCCCAGAAAGCAGGTAGAACATCTTTTGTGGTGCCTTTCAGCTGCCTACCGGGGTACTGTAAAAACTACCAAGAGAACTCCTTTCTGGCACCTTCCCCGGTGGAGTTGTGCATGGGGTGTGTTTGGAACATTTTGTCACCAGCCGAGTCCAAAATTCAGCGCTTCCCCATCTCAGCCCAGAAAGCAGGTAGAACAACTTTTGTGGCGCCTTTCAGCTGCCTACCGGGGTACTGTAAAAACTACCAAGAGAACTCCTTTCTGGCACCTTCCCCGGTGGAGTTGTGCATGGGGTGTGTTTGGAACATTTTGTCACCAGCCGAGTCCAAATTCAGCGGTTCCCCATCTCAGCCCAGAAAGCAGGTAGAACATCTTTTGTGGTGCCTTTCAGCTGCCTACCGGGGTACTGTAAAAACTACCAATAGAACTCCTTTCTGGCACCTTCCCCGGTGGAGTTGTGCATATGGTGTGTTTGGACAATTTTGGCACCAGCCGAGTCCAAAATTCAGCGCTTCCCCATCTCAGCCCAGAAAGCAGGTAGAACAAGTTTTGTGGCGCCTTTCAGCTGCCTACTGGGGTAGTGTAAAAACTACCAACAGAACTCCTTTCTGGCACCTTCCCCGGTGGAGTTGTGCATGGGGTGTGTTTGGAACATTTTGTCACCAGCCGAGTCCAAAATTCAGCGCTTTCCCGTCTCAGCCCAGAAAACAGGTAGAACAAGTTTTGTGGCGCCTTTCAGCTGCCTACCGGGGTACTGTAAAAACTACCAAGAGAACTCCTTTCTGGCACCTTCCCCAGTGGAGTTGTGCATGGGGTGTGTTTGGAACATTATGTCACCAGCCGAGTCCAAAATTCAGCGCTTCCCCGTCTCAGCCCAGAAATCAGTTAGAACAAGTTTTGTGGCGCCTTTCAGCTGCCTACTGGGGCACTGTAAAAATACCAAGAGAACTCCTTTCTGGCACCTTCCCCGGTGGAGTTGTGCATGGGGTGTGTTTGGAACATTTTGTCACCAGCCGAGTCCAAAATTCAGCGCTTCCCCATCTCAGCCCAGAAAGCAGGTAGAACATCTTTTGTGGTGCCTTTCAGCTGCCTACCGGGGTACTGTAAAAACTACCAACAGAATTCCTTTCTGGCACCTTCCCCGGTGGAGTTGTGCATGGGGTGTGTTTGGAACATTTTGTCACCAGCCGAGTCCAAAATTCAGCGCTTCCCCATCTCAGCCCAGAAAGCAGGTAGAACAAGTTTTGTGGCGCCTTTCAGCTGCCTACCGGGGTAGTGTAAAAACTACCAAGAGAACTCCCTTCTGGCACCTTCCCCGGTGGAGTGGTGCATGGGGTGTGTTTGGAAAATTTTGTCACCAGCCGAGTCCAAAATTCAGCGCTTCCCCATCTCAGCCCAGAAAGCAGGTAGAACATCTTTTGTGGTGCCTTTCAGCTGCCTACCGGGGTACTGTAAAAACTACCAACAGAATTCCTTTCTGGCACCTTCCCCGGTGGAGTTGTGCATGGGGTGTGTTTGGAACATTTTGTCACCAGCCGAGTCCAAATTCAGCGGTTCCCCATCTCAGCCCAGAAAGCAGGTAGAACATCTTTTGTGGTGCCTTTCAGCTGCCTACCGGGGTACTGTAAAAACTACCAACAGAATTCCTTTCTGGCACCTTCCCCGGTGGAGTTGTGCATGGGGTGTGTTTGGAACATTATGTCACCAGCCGAGTCCAAAATTCAGCGCTTCCCCATCTCAGCCCAGAAAGCAGGTAGAACAACTTTTGTGGCGCCTTTCAGCTGCCTACCGGGGTACTGTAAAAACTACCAATAGAACTCCTTTCTGGCACCTTCCCCGGTGGAGTTGTGCATGGGGTGTGTTTGGAACATTTTGTCACCAGCCGAGTCCAAAATTCAGCGCTTTCCCGTCTCAGCCCAGAAAACAGGTAGAACAAGTTTTGTGGCGCCTTTCAGCTGCCTACCGGGGTAGTGTAAAAACTACCAATAGAACTCCTTTCTGGCACCTTCCCCGGTGGAGTTGTGCATATGGTGTGTTTGGACAATTTTGGCAGCAGCCGAGTCCAAAATTCAGCGCTTCCCCATCTCAGCCCAGAAAGCAGGTAGAACAAGTTTTGTGGCGCCTTTCAGCTGCCTACCGGGGTACTGTAAAAACTACCAAGAGAACTCCTTTCTGGCACCTTCCCCGGTGGAGTTGTGCATGGGGTGTGTTTGGAACATTTTGTCACCAGCCGAGTCCAAAATTCAGCGCTTCCCCATCTCAGCCCGGAAAGCAGGTAGAACAAGTTTTGTGGCGCCTTTCAGCTGCCTACCGGGGTACTGTAAAAACTACCAAGAGAACTCCTTTCTGGCACCTTCCCCGGTGGAGTTGTGCATGGGGTGTGTTTGGAACATTTTGTCACCAGCCGAGTCCAAAATTCAGCGCTTTCCCGTCTCAGCCCAGAAAACAGGTAGAACAAGTTTTGTAGCGCCTTTCAGCTGCCTACCGGGGTACTGTAAAAACTACCAAGAGAACTCCTTTCTGGCACCTTCCCCGGTGGAGTTGTGCATGGGGTATGTTTGGAACATTTTGTCACCAGCCGAGTCCAAAATTCAGCGCTTCCCCATCTCAGCCCAGAAAGCAGGTAGAACAAGTTTTGTGGCGCCTTTCAGCTGCCTACCGGGGTACTGTAAAAACTACCAAGAGAACTCCTTTCTGGCACCTTCCCCGGTGGAGTGGTGCATATGGTGTGTTTGGACAATTTTGTCACCAGCCGAGTCCAAAATTCAGCGGTTCCCCATCTCAGCCCAGAAAGCAGGTAGAACAACTTTTGTGGCGCCTTTCAGCTGCCTACCGGGGTACTGTAAAAACTACCAAGAGAACTCCTTTCTGGCACCTTCCCCGGTGGAGTTGTGCATGGGGTGTGTTTGGAACATCTTGTCACCAGCCGAGTCCAAAATTCAGCGCTTCCCCATCTCAGCCCAGAAAACAGTTAGAACAAGTTTTGTGGCGCCTTTCAGCTGCCTACCGGGGCACTGTAAAAACTACCAAGAGAACTCCTTTCTGGCACCTTCCCCGGTGGAGTTGTGCATGGGGTGTGTTTGGAACATTTTGTCACCAGCCGAGTCCAAAATTCAGCGCTTCCCCATCTCAGCCCAGAAAGCAGGTAGAACATCTTTTGTGGTGCCTTTCAGCTGCCTACCGGGGTACTGTAAAAACTACCAAGAGAATTCCTTTCTGGCACCTTCCCCGGTGGAGTTGTGCATGGGGTGTGTTTGGAACATTTTGTCACCAGCCGAGTCCAAAATTCAGCGCTTCCCCATCTCAGCCCAGAAAGCAGGTAGAACAAGTTTTGTGGCGCCTTTCAGCTGCCTACCGGGGTACTGTAAAAACTACCAAGAGAACTCCTTTCTGGCACCTTCCCCAGTGGAGTTGTGCATGGGGTGTGTTTGGAACATTATGTCACCAGCCGAGTCCAAAATTCAGCGCTTCCCCGTCTCAGCCCAGAAAACAGTTAGAACAAGTTTTGTGGCGCCTTTCAGCTGCCTACTGGGGCACTGTAAAAATACCAAGAGAACTCCTTTCTGGCACCTTCCCCGGTGGAGTTGTGCATGGGGTGTGTTTGGAACATTTTGTCACCAGCCGAGTCCAAAATTCAGCGCTTCCCCATCTCAGCCCAGAAAGCAGGTAGAACATCTTTTGTGGTGCCTTTCAGCTGCCTACCGGGGTACTGTAAAAACTACCAACAGAATTCCTTTCTGGCACCTTCCCCGGTGGAGTTGTGCATGGGGTGTGTTTGGAACATTTTGTCACCAGCCGAGTCCAAAATTCAGCGCTTCCCCATCTCAGCCCAGAAAGCAGGTAGAACAAGTTTTGTGGCGCCTTTCAGCTGCCTACCGGGGTAGTGTAAAAACTACCAAGAGAACTCCCTTCTGGCACCTTCCCCGGTGGAGTGGTGCATGGGGTGTGTTTGGACAATTTTGTCACCAGCCGAGTCCAAAATTCAGCGCTTCCCCATCTCAGCCCAGAAAGCAGGTAGAACATCTTTTGTGGTGCCTTTCAGCTGCCTACCGGGGTACTGTAAAAACTACCAACAGAATTCCTTTCTGGCACCTTCCCCGGTGGAGTTGTGCATGGGGTGTGTTTGGAACATTTTGTCACCAGCCGAGTCCAAATTCAGCGGTTCCCCATCTCAGCCCAGAAAGCAGGTAGAACATCTTTTGTGGTGCCTTTCAGCTGCCTACCGGGGTACTGTAAAAACTACCAACAGAATTCCTTTCTGGCACCTTCCCCGGTGGAGTTGTGCATGGGGTGTGTTTGGAACATTATGTCACCAGCCGAGTCCAAAATTCAGCGCTTCCCCATCTCAGCCCGGAAAGCAGGTAGAACAAGTTTTGTGGCGCCTTTCAGCTGCCTACCGGGGTACTGTAAAAACTACCAAGAGAACTCCTTTCTGGCACCTTCCCCGGTGGAGTTGTGCATGGGGTGTGTTTGGAACATTTTGTCACCAGCCGAGTCCAAAATTCAGCGCTTTCCCGTCTCAGCCCAGAAAACAGGTAGAACAAGTTTTGTAGCGCCTTTCACCTGCCTACCGGGGTACTGTAAAAACTACCAAGAGAACTCCTTTCTGGCACCTTCCCCGGTGGAGTTGTGCATGGGGTATGTTTGGAACATTTTGTCACCAGCCGAGTCCAAAATTCAGCGCTTCCCCATCTCAGCCCAGAAAGCAGGTAGAACAAGTTTTGTGGCGCCTTTCAGCTGCCTACCGGGGTACTGTAAAAACTACCAAGAGAACTCCTTTCTGGCACCTTCCCCGGTGGAGTGGTGCATATGGTGTGTTTGGACAATTTTGTCACCAGCCGAGTCCAAAATTCAGCGGTTCCCCATCTCAGCCCAGAAAGCAGGTAGAACAACTTTTGTGGCGCCTTTCAGCTGCCTACCGGGGTACTGTAAAAACTACCAAGAGAACTCCTTTCTGGCACCTTCCCCGGTGGAGTTGTGCATGGGGTGTGTTTGGAACATCTTGTCACCAGCCGAGTCCAAAATTCAGCGCTTCCCCATCTCAGCCCAGAAAACAGTTAGAACAAGTTTTGTGGCGCCTTTCAGCTGCCTACCGGGGCACTGTAAAAACTACCAAGAGAACTCCTTTCTGGCACCTTCCCCGGTGGAGTTGTGCATGGGGTGTGTTTGGAACATTTTGTCACCAGCCGAGTCCAAAATTCAGCGCTTCCCCATCTCAGCCCAGAAAGCAGGTAGAACATCTTTTGTGGTGCCTTTCAGCTGCCTACCGGGGTACTGTAAAAACTACCAAGAGAATTCCTTTCTGGCACCTTCCCCGGTGGAGTTGTGCATGGGGTGTGTTTGGAACATTTTGTCACCAGCCGAGTCCAAAATTCAGCGCTTCCCCATCTCAGCCCAGAAAGCAGGTAGAACAAGTTTTGTGGCGCCTTTCAGCTGCCTACCGGGGTAGTGTAAAAACTACCAAGAGAACTCCCTTCTGGCACCTTCCCCGGTGGAGTGGTGCATGGGGTGTGTTTGGAACATTTTGTCACCAGCCGAGTCCAAAATTCAGCGCTTCCCCATCTCAGCCCAGAAAGCAGGTAGAACATCTTTTGTGGTGCCTTTCAGCTGCCTACCGGGGTACTGTAAAAACTACCAACAGAATTCCTTTCTGGCACCTTCCCCGGTGGAGTTGTGCATGGGGTGTGTTTGGAACATTTTGTCACCAGCCGAGTCCAAATTCAGCGGTTCCCCATCTCAGCCCAGAAAGCAGGTAGAACATCTTTTGTGGTGCCTTTCAGCTGCCTACCGGGGTACTGTAAAAACTACCAACAGAATTCCTTTCTGGCACCTTCCCCGGTGGAGTTGTGCATGGGGTGTGTTTGGAACATTATGTCACCAGCCGAGTCCAAAATTCAGCGCTTCCCCATCTCAGCCCAGAAAGCAGGTAGAACAACTTTTGTGGCGCCTTTCAGCTGCCTACCGGGGTACTGTAAAAACTACCAAGAGAACTCCTTTCTGGCACCTTCCCCGGTGGAGTTGTGCATGGGGTGTGTTTGGAACATCTTGTCACCAGCCGAGTCCAAAATTCAGCGCTTCCCCATCTCAGCCCAGAAAACAGTTAGAACAAGTTTTGTGGCGCCTTTCAGCTGCCTACCGGGGCACTGTAAAAACTACCAAGAGAACTCCTTTCTGGCACCTTCCCCGGTGGAGTTGTGCATGGGGTGTGTTTGGAACATTTTGTCACCAGCCGAGTCCAAAATTCAGCGCTTCCCCATCTCAGCCCAGAAAGCAGGTAGAACATCTTTTGTGGTGCCTTTCAGCTGCCTACCGGGGTACTGTAAAAACTACCAAGAGAATTCCTTTCTGGCACCTTCCCCGGTGGAGTTGTGCATGGGGTGTGTTTGGAACATTTTGTCACCAGCCGAGTCCAAAATTCAGCGCTTCCCCATCTCAGCCCAGAAAGCAGGTAGAACAAGTTTTGTGGCGCCTTTCAGCTGCCTACCGGGGTAGTGTAAAAACTACCAAGAGAACTCCCTTCTGGCACCTTCCCCGGTGGAGTGGTGCATGGGGTGTGTTTGGAACATTTTGTCACCAGCCGAGTCCAAAATTCAGCGCTTCCCCATCTCAGCCCAGAAAGCAGGTAGAACATCTTTTGTGGTGCCTTTCAGCTGCCTACCGGGGTACTGTAAAAACTACCAACAGAATTCCTTTCTGGCACCTTCCCCGGTGGAGTTGTGCATGGGGTGTGTTTGGAACATTTTGTCACCAGCCGAGTCCAAATTCAGCGGTTCCCCATCTCAGCCCAGAAAGCAGGTAGAACATCTTTTGTGGTGCCTTTCAGCTGCCTACCGGGGTACTGTAAAAACTACCAACAGAATTCCTTTCTGGCACCTTCCCCGGTGGAGTTGTGCATGGGGTGTGTTTGGAACATTATGTCACCAGCCGAGTCCAAAATTCAGCGCTTCCCCATCTCAGCCCAGAAAGCAGGTAGAACAACTTTTGTGGCGCCTTTCAGCTGCCTACCGGGGTACTGTAAAAACTACCAATAGAACTCCTTTCTGGCACCTTCCCCGGTGGAGTTGTGCATGGGGTGTGTTTGGAACATTTTGTCACCAGCCGAGTCCAAAATTCAGCGCTTTCCCGTCTCAGCCCAGAAAACAGGTAGAACAAGTTTTGTGGCGCCTTTCAGCTGCCTACCGGGGTAGTGTAAAAACTACCAATAGAACTCCTTTCTGGCACCTTCCCCGGTGGAGTTGTGCATATGGTGTGTTTGGACAATTTTGGCAGCAGCCGAGTCCAAAATTCAGCGCTTCCCCATCTCAGCCCAGAAAGCAGGTAGAACAAGTTTTGTGGCGCCTTTCAGCTGCCTACCGGGGTACTGTAAAAACTACCAAGAGAACTCCTTTCTGGCACCTTCCCCGGTGGAGTTGTGCATGGGGTGTGTTTGGAACATTTTGTCACCAGCCGAGTCCAAAATTCAGCGCTTCCCCATCTCACCCCGGAAAGCAGGTAGAACAAGTTTTGTGGCGCCTTTCAGCTGCCTACCGGGGTACTGTAAAAACTACCAAGAGAACTCCTTTCTGGCACCTTCCCCGGTGGAGTTGTGCATGGGGTGTGTTTGGAACATTTTGTCACCAGCCGAGTCCAAAATTCAGCGCTTTCCCGTCTCAGCCCAGAAAACAGGTAGAACAAGTTTTGTAGCGCCTTTCACCTGCCTACCGGGGTACTGTAAAAACTACCAAGAGAACTCCTTTCTGGCACCTTCCCCGGTGGAGTTGTGCATGGGGTATGTTTGGAACATTTTGTCACCAGCCGAGTCCAAAATTCAGCGCTTCCCCATCTCAGCCCAGAAAGCAGGTAGAACAAGTTTTGTGGCGCCTTTCAGCTGCCTACCGGGGTACTGTAAAAACTACCAAGAGAACTCCTTTCTGGCACCTTCCCCGGTGGAGTGGTGCATATGGTGTGTTTGGACAATTTTGTCACCAGCCGAGTCCAAAATTCAGCGGTTCCCCATCTCAGCCCAGAAAGCAGGTAGAACAAGTTTTGTGGCGCCTTTCAGCTGCCTACCGGGGTACTGTAAAAACTACCAAGAGAACTCCTTTCTGGCACCTTCCCCGGTGGAGTTGTGCATGGGGTGTGTTTGGAACATCTTGTCACCAGCCGAGTCCAAAATTCAGCGCTTCCCCATCTCAGCCCAGAAAACAGTTAGAACAAGTTTTGTGGCGCCTTTCAGCTGCCTACCGGGGCACTGTAAAAACTACCAAGAGAACTCCTTTCTGGCACCTTCCCCGGTGGAGTTGTGCATGGGGTGTGTTTGGAACATTTTGTCACCAGCCGAGTCCAAAATTCAGCGCTTCCCCATCTCAGCCCAGAAAGCAGGTAGAACATCTTTTGTGGTGCCTTTCAGCTGCCTACCGGGGTACTGTAAAAACTACCAAGAGAATTCCTTTCTGGCACCTTCCCCGGTGGAGTTGTGCATGGGGTGTGTTTGGAACATTTTGTCACCAGCCGAGTCCAAAATTCAGCGCTTCCCCATCTCAGCCCAGAAAGCAGGTAGAACAAGTTTTGTGGCGCCTTTCAGCTGCCTACCGGGGTACTGTAAAAACTACCAAGAGAACTCCTTTCTGGCACCTTCCCCAGTGGAGTTGTGCATGGGGTGTGTTTGGAACATTATGTCACCAGCCGAGTCCAAAATTCAGCGCTTCCCCGTCTCAGCCCAGAAAACAGTTAGAACAAGTTTTGTGGCGCCTTTCAGCTGCCTACTGGGGCACTGTAAAAATACCAAGAGAACTCCTTTCTGGCACCTTCCCCGGTGGAGTTGTGCATGGGGTGTGTTTGGAACATTTTGTCACCAGCCGAGTCCAAAATTCAGCGCTTCCCCATCTCAGCCCAGAAAGCAGGTAGAACATCTTTTGTGGTGCCTTTCAGCTGCCTACCGGGGTACTGTAAAAACTACCAACAGAATTCCTTTCTGGCACCTTCCCCGGTGGAGTTGTGCATGGGGTGTGTTTGGAACATTTTGTCACCAGCCGAGTCCAAAATTCAGCGCTTCCCCATCTCAGCCCAGAAAGCAGGTAGAACAAGTTTTGTGGCGCCTTTCAGCTGCCTACCGGGGTAGTGTAAAAACTACCAAGAGAACTCCTTTCTGGCACCTTCCCCGGTGGAGTTGTGCATGGGGTGTGTTTGGAACATTTTGCCACCAGCCGAGTCCAAAATTCAGCGCTTCCCCATCTCAGCCCGGAAAGCAGGTAGAACAAGTTTTGTGGCGCCTTTCAGCTGCCTACCGGGGTACTGTAAAAACTACCAAGAGAACTCCTTTCTGGCACCTTCCCCGGTGGAGTTGTGCATGGGGTGTGTTTGGAACATTTTGTCACCAGCCGAGTCCAAAATTCAGCGCTTTCCCGTCTCAGCCCAGAAAACAGGTAGAACAAGTTTTGTAGCGCCTTTCACCTGCCTACCGGGGGTACTGTAAAAACTACCAAGAGAACTCCTTTCTGGCACCTTCCCCGGTGGAGTTGTGCATGGGGTATGTTTGGAACATTTTGTCACCAGCCGAGTCCAAAATTCAGCGCTTCCCCATCTCAGCCCAGAAAGCAGGTAGAACAAGTTTTGTGGCGCCTTTCAGCTGCCTACCGGGGTACTGTAAAAACTACCAAGAGAACTCCTTTCTGGCACCTTCCCCGGTGGAGTGGTGCATATGGTGTGTTTGGACAATTTTGTCACCAGCCGAGTCCAAAATTCAGCGGTTCCCCATCTCAGCCCAGAAAGCAGGTAGAACAACTTTTGTGGCGCCTTTCAGCTGCCTACCGGGGTACTGTAAAAACTACCAAGAGAACTCCTTTCTGGCACCTTCCCCGGTGGAGTTGTGCATGGGGTGTGTTTGGAACATCTTGTCACCAGCCGAGTCCAAAATTCAGCGCTTCCCCATCTCAGCCCAGAAAACAGTTAGAACAAGTTTTGTGGCGCCTTTCAGCTGCCTACCGGGGCACTGTAAAAACTACCAAGAGAACTCCTTTCTGGCACCTTCCCCGGTGGAGTTGTGCATGGGGTGTGTTTGGAACATTTTGTCACCAGCCGAGTCCAAAATTCAGCGCTTCCCCATCTCAGCCCAGAAAGCAGGTAGAACATCTTTTGTGGTGCCTTTCAGCTGCCTACCGGGGTACTGTAAAAACTACCAAGAGAATTCCTTTCTGGCACCTTCCCCGGTGGAGTTGTGCATGGGGTGTGTTTGGAACATTTTGTCACCAGCCGAGTCCAAAATTCAGCGCTTCCCCATCTCAGCCCAGAAAGCAGGTAGAACAAGTTTTGTGGCGCCTTTCAGCTGCCTACCGGGGTACTGTAAAAACTACCAAGAGAACTCCTTTCTGGCACCTTCCCCAGTGGAGTTGTGCATGGGGTGTGTTTGGAACATTATGTCACCAGCCGAGTCCAAAATTCAGCGCTTCCCCGTCTCAGCCCAGAAAAACAGTTAGAACAAGTTTTGTGGCGCCTTTCAGCTGCCTACTGGGGCACTGTAAAAATACCAAGAGAACTCCTTTCTGGCACCTTCCCCGGTGGAGTTGTGCATGGGGTGTGTTTGGAACATTTTGTCACCAGCCGAGTCCAAAATTCAGCGCTTCCCCATCTCAGCCCAGAAAGCAGGTAGAACATCTTTTGTGGTGCCTTTCAGCTGCCTACCGGGGTACTGTAAAAACTACCAACAGAATTCCTTTCTGGCACCTTCCCCGGTGGAGTTGTGCATGGGGTGTGTTTGGAACATTTTGTCACCAGCCGAGTCCAAAATTCAGCGCTTCCCCATCTCAGCCCAGAAAGCAGGTAGAACAAGTTTTGTGGCGCCTTTCAGCTGCCTACCGGGGTAGTGTAAAAACTACCAAGAGAACTCCCTTCTGGCACCTTCCCCGGTGGAGTGGTGCATGGGGTGTGTTTGGAAAATTTTGTCACCAGCCGAGTCCAAAATTCAGCGCTTCCCCATCTCAGCCCAGAAAGCAGATAGAACATCTTTTGTGGTGCCTTTCAGCTGCCTACCGGGGTACTGTAAAAACTACCAACAGAATTCCTTTCTGGCACCTTCCCCGGTGGAGTTGTGCATGGGGTGTGTTTGGAACATTTTGTCACCAGCCGAGTCCAAATTCAGCGGTTCCCCATCTCAGCCCAGAAAGCAGGTAGAACATCTTTTGTGGTGCCTTTCAGCTGCCTACCGGGGTACTGTAAAAACTACCAACAGAATTCCTTTCTGGCACCTTCCCCGGTGGAGTTGTGCATGGGGTGTGTTTGGAACATTATGTCACCAGCCGAGTCCAAAATTCAGCGCTTCCCCATCTCAGCCCAGAAAGCAGGTAGAACAACTTTTGTGGCGCCTTTCAGCTGCCTACCGGGGTACTGTAAAAACTACCAATAGAACTCCTTTCTGGCACCTTCCCCGGTGGAGTTGTGCATGGGGTGTGTTTGGAACATTTTGTCACCAGCCGAGTCCAAAATTCAGCGCTTTCCCGTCTCAGCCCAGAAAACAGGTAGAACAAGTTTTGTGGCGCCTTTCAGCTGCCTACCGGGGTAGTGTAAAAACTACCAATAGAACTCCTTTCTGGCACCTTCCCCGGTGGAGTTGTGCATATGGTGTGTTTGGACAATTTTGGCAGCAGCCGAGTCCAAAATTCAGCGCTTCCCCATCTCAGCCCAGAAAGCAGGTAGAACAAGTTTTGTGGCGCCTTTCAGCTGCCTACCGGGGTACTGTAAAAACTACCAAGAGAACTCCTTACTGGCACCTTCCCCGGTGGAGTTGTGCATGGGGTGTGTTTGGAACATTTTGTCACCAGCCGAGTCCAAAATTCAGCGCTTCCCCATCTCAGCCCGGAAAGCAGGTAGAACAAGTTTTGTGGCGCCTTTCAGCTGCCTACCGGGGTACTGTAAAAACTACCAAGAGAACTCCTTTCTGGCACCTTCCCCGGTGGAGTTGTGCATGGGGTGTGTTTGGAACATTTTGTCACCAGCCGAGTCCAAAATTCAGCGCTTTCCCGTCTCAGCCCAGAAAACAGGTAGAACAAGTTTTGTAGCGCCTTTCACCTGCCTACCGGGGTACTGTAAAAACTACCAAGAGAACTCCTTTCTGGCACCTTCCCCGGTGGAGTTGTGCATGGGGTGTGTTTGGAACATTTTGTCACCAGCCGAGTCCAAAATTCAGCGCTTCCCCATCTCAGCCCAGAAAGCAGGTAGAACAAGTTTTGTGGCGCCTTTCAGCTGCCTACCGGGGTACTGTAAAAACTACCAAGAGAACTCCTTTCTGGCACCTTCCCTGGTGGAGTGGTGCATATGGTGTGTTTGGACAATTTTGTCACCAGCCGAGTCCAAAATTCAGCGGTTCCCCATCTCAGCCCAGAAAGCAGGTAGAACAACTTTTGTGGCGCCTTTCAGCTGCCTACCGGGGTACTGTAAAAACTACCAAGAGAACTCCTTTCTGGCACCTTCCCCGGTGGAGTTGTGCATGGGGTGTGTTTGGAACATCTTGTCACCAGCCGAGTCCAAAATTCAGCGCTTCCCCATCTCAGCCCAGAAAACAGTTAGAACAAGTTTTGTGGCGCCTTTCAGCTGCCTACCGGGGCACTGTAAAAACTACCAAGAGAACTCCTTTCTGGCACCTTCCCCGGTGGAGTTGTGCATGGGGTGTGTTTGGAACATTTTGTCACCAGCCGAGTCCAAAATTCAGCGCTTCCCCATCTCAGCCCAGAAAGCAGGTAGAACATCTTTTGTGGTGCCTTTCAGCTGCCTACCGGGGTACTGTAAAAACTACCAAGAGAATTCCTTTCTGGCACCTTCCCCGGTGGAGTTGTGCATGGGGTGTGTTTGGAACATTTTGTCACCAGCCGAGTCCAAAATTCAGCGCTTCCCCATCTCAGCCCAGAAAGCAGGTAGAACAAGTTTTGTGGCGCCTTTCAGCTGCCTACCGGGGTACTGTAAAAACTACCAAGAGAACTCCTTTCTGGCACCTTCCCCAGTGGAGTTGTGCATGGGGTGTGTTTGGAACATTATGTCACCAGCCGAGTCCAAAATTCAGCGCTTCCCCGTCTCAGCCCAGAAAGCAGGTAGAACATCTTTTGTGGTGCCTTTCAGCTGCCTACCGGGGTACTGTAAAAACTACCAAGAGAACTCCTTTCTGGCACCTTCCCCGGTGGAGTTGTGCATGGGGTGTGTTTGGAACATTTTGTCACCAGCCGAGTCCAAAATTCAGCGCTTCCCCATCTCAGCCCAGAAAGCAGGTAGAACAAGTTTTGTGGCGCCTTTCAGCTGCCTACCGGGGTAGTGTAAAAACTACCAAGAGAACTCCCTTCTGGCACCTTCCCCGGTGGAGTTGTGCATGGGGTGTGTTTGGAACATTTTGTCACCAGCCGAGTCCAAATTCAGCGGTTCCCCATCTCAGCCCAGAAAGCAGGTAGAACATCTTTTGTGGTGCCTTTCAGCTGCCTACCGGGGTACTGTAAAAACTACCAACAGAATTCCTTTCTGGCACCTTCCCCGGTGGAGTTGTGCATGGGGTGTGTTTGGAACATTATGTCACCAGCCGAGTCCAAAATTCAGCGCTTCCCCATCTCAGCCCAGAAAGCAGGTAGAACAACTTTTGTGGCGCCTTTCAGCTGCCTACCGGGGTACTGTAAAAACTACCAATAGAACTCCTTTCTGGCACCTTCCCCGGTGGAGTTGTGCATGGGGTGTGTTTGGAACATTTTGTCACCAGCCGAGTCCAAAATTCAGCGCTTTCCCGTCTCAGCCCAGAAAACAGGTAGAACAAGTTTTGTGGCGCCTTTCAGCTGCCTACCGTGGTACTGTAAAAACTACCAATAGAACTCCTTTCTGGCACCTTCCCCGGTGGAGTTGTGCATGGGGTGTGTTTGGACAATTTTGGCAGCAGCCGAGTCCAAAATTCAGCGCTTCCCCATCTCAGCCCAGAAAGCAGGTAGAACAAGTTTTGTGGCGCCTTTCAGCTGCCTACCGGGGTACTGTAAAAACTACCAAGAGAACTCCTTTCTGGCACCTTCCCCGGTGGAGTTGTGCATGGGGTGTGTTTGGAACATTTTGTCACCAGCCGAGTCCAAAATTCAGCGCTTTCCCGTCTCAGCCCAGAAAACAGGTAGAACAAGTTTTGTAGCGCCTTTCAGCTGCCTACCGGGGTACTGTAAAAACTACCAAGAGAACTCCTTTCTGGCACCTTCCCCGGTGGAGATGTGCATGGGGTATGTTTGGAACATTTTGTCACCAGCCAAGTCCAAAATTCAGCGCTTCCCCATCTCAGCCCAGAAAGCAGGTAGAACATCTTTTGTGGTGCCTTTCAGCTGCCTACCGGGGTACTGTAAAAACTACCAACAGAATTCCTTTCTGGCACCTTCCCCGGTGGAGTTGTGCATGGGGTGTGTTTGGAACATTTTGTCACCAGCCGAGTCCAAAATTCAGCGCTTCCCCATCTCAGCCCAGAAAGCAGGTAGAACAACTTTTGTGGCGCCTTTCAGCTGCCTACCGGGGTACTGTAAAAACTACCAAGAGAACTCCTTTCTGGCACCTTCCCCGGTGGAGTTGTGCATGGGGTGTGTTTGGAACATTATGTCACCAGCCGAGTCCAAAATTCAGCGCTTCCCCATCTCAGCCCAGAAAGCAGGTAGAACAACTTTTGTGGCGCCTTTCAGCTGCCTACCGGGGTACTGTAAAAACTACCAAGAGAACTCCTTTCTGGCACCTTCCCCGGTGGAGTTGTGCATGGGGTGTGTTTGGAACATTATGTCACCAGCCGAGTCCAAAATTCAGCGCTTATCCATCTCAGCCCAGAAAGCAGGTAGAACAAGTTTTGTGGCGCCTTTCAGCTGCCTACCGGGGTACTGTAAAAACTACCAATAGAACTCCTTTCTGGCACCTTCCCCGGTGGAGTTGTGCATGGGGTGTGTTTGGAACATTTTGTCACCAGCCGAGTCCAAAATTCAGCGCTTTCCCGTCTCAGCCCAGAAAACAGGTAGAACAAGTTTTGTGGCGCCTTTCAGCTGCCTACCGGGGTAGTGTAAAAACTACCAAGAGAACTCCTTTCTGGCACCTTCCCCGGTGGAGTTGTGCATATGGTGTGTTTGGACAATTTTGGCAGCAGCCGAGTCCAAAATTCAGCGCTTCCCCATCTCAGCCCAGAAAGCAGGTAGAACAAGTTTTGTGGCGCCTTTCAGCTGCCTACCGGGGTACTGTAAAAACTACCAAGAGAACTCCTTTCTGGCACCTTCCCCGGTGGAGTTGTGCATGGGGTGTGTTTGGAACATTTTGTCACCAGCCGAGTCCAAAATTCAGCGCTTCCCCATCTCAGCCCGGAAAGCAGGTAGAACAAGTTTTGTGGCGCCTTTCAGCTGCCTACCGGGGTACTGTAAAAACTACCAAGAGAACTCCTTTCTGGCACCTTCCCCGGTGGAGTTGTGCATGGGGTATGTTTGGAACATTTTGTCACCAGCCGAGTCCAAAATTCAGCGCTTCCCCATCTCAGCCCAGAAAGCAGGTAGAACAAGTTTTGTGGCGCCTTTCAGCTGCCTACCGGGGTACTGTAAAAACTACCAAGAGAACTCCTTTCTGGCACCTTCCCTGGTGGAGTGGTGCATATGGTGTGTTTGGACAATTTTGTCACCAGCCGAGTCCAAAATTCAGCGGTTCCCCATCTCAGCCCAGAAAGCAGGTAGAACAACTTTTGTGGCGCCTTTCAGCTGCCTACCGGGGTACTGTAAAAACTACCAAGAGAACTCCTTTCTGGCACCTTCCCCGGTGGAGTTGTGCATGGGGTGTGTTTGGAACATCTTGTCACCAGCCGAGTCCAAAATTCAGCGCTTCCCCATCTCAGCCCAGAAAACAGTTAGAACAAGTTTTGTGGCGCCTTTCAGCTGCCTACCGGGGCACTGTAAAAACTACCAAGAGAACTCCTTTCTGGCACCTTCCCCGGTGGAGTTGTGCATGGGGTGTGTTTGGAACATTTTGTCACCAGCCGAGTCCAAAATTCAGCGCTTCCCCATCTCAGCCCAGAAAGCAGGTAGAACATCTTTTGTGGTGCCTTTCAGCTGCCTACCGGGGTACTGTAAAAACTACCAAGAGAATTCCTTTCTGGCACCTTCCCCGGTGGAGTTGTGCATGGGGTGTGTTTGGAACATTTTGTCACCAGCCGAGTCCAAAATTCAGCGCTTCCCCATCTCAGCCCAGAAAGCAGGTAGAACAAGTTTTGTGGCGCCTTTCAGCTGCCTACCGGGGTACTGTAAAAACTACCAAGAGAACTCCTTTCTGGCACCTTCCCCAGTGGAGTTGTGCATGGGGTGTGTTTGGAACATTATGTCACCAGCCGAGTCCAAAATTCAGCGCTTCCCCGTCTCAGCCCAGAAAACAGTTAGAACAAGTTTTGTGGCGCCTTTCAGCTGCCTACTGGGGCACTGTAAAAATACCAAGAGAACTCCTTTCTGGCACCTTCCCCGGTGGAGTTGTGCATGGGGTGTGTTTGGAACATTTTGTCACCAGCCGAGTCCAAATTCAGCGGTTCCCCATCTCAGCCCAGAAAGCAGGTAGAACATCTTTTGTGGTGCCTTTCAGCTGCCTACCGGGGTACTGTAAAAACTACCAACAGAATTCCTTTCTGGCACCTTCCCCGGTGGAGTTGTGCATGGGGTGTGTTTGGAACATTATGTCACCAGCCGAGTCCAAAATTCAGCGCTTCCCCATCTCAGCCCAGAAAGCAGGTAGAACAACTTTTGTGGCGCCTTTCAGCTGCCTACCGGGGTACTGTAAAAACTACCAATAGAACTCCTTTCTGGCACCTTCCCCGGTGGAGTTGTGCATGGGGTGTGTTTGGAACATTTTGTCACCAGCCGAGTCCAAAATTCAGCGCTTTCCCGTCTCAGCCCAGAAAACAGGTAGAACAAGTTTTGTGGCGCCTTTCAGCTGCCTACCGGGGTAGTGTAAAAACTACCAATAGAACTCCTTTCTGGCACCTTCCCCGGTGGAGTTGTGCATGGGGTGTGTTTGGACAATTTTGGCAGCAGCCGAGTCCAAAATTCAGCGCTTCCCCATCTCAGCCCAGAAAGCAGGTAGAACAAGTTTTGTGGCGCCTTTCAGCTGCCTACCGGGGTACTGTAAAAACTACCAAGAGAACTCCTTTCTGGCACCTTCCCCGGTGGAGTTGTGCATGGGGTGTGTTTGGAACATTTTGTCACCAGCCGAGTCCAAAATTCAGCGCTTTCCCGTCTCAGCCCAGAAAACAGGTAGAACAAGTTTTGTAGCGCCTTTCAGCTGCCTACCGGGGTACTGTAAAAACTACCAAGAGAACTCCTTTCTGGCACCTTCCCCGGTGGAGATGTGCATGGGGTATGTTTGGAACATTTTGTCACCAGCCGAGTCCAAAATTCAGCGCTTCCCCATCTCAGCCCAGAAAGCAGGTAGAACATCTTTTGTGGTGCCTTTCAGCTGCCTACCGGGGTACTGTAAAAACTACCAAGAGAATTCCTTTCTGGCACCTTCCCCGGTGGAGTTGTGCATGGGGTGTGTTTGGAACATTTTGTCACCAGCCGAGTCCAAAATTCAGCGCTTCCCCATCTCAGCCCAGAAAGCAGGTAGAACAACTTTTGTGGCGCCTTTCAGCTGCCTACCGGGGTACTGTAAAAACTACCAAGAGAACTCCTTTCTGGCACCTTCCCCGGTGGAGTTGTGCATGGGGTGTGTTTGGAACATTATGTCACCAGCCGAGTCCAAAATTCAGCGCTTATCCATCTCAGCCCAGAAAGCAGGTAGAACAAGTTTTGTGGCGCCTTTCAGCTGCCTACCGGGGTACTGTAAAAACTACCAATAGAACTCCTTTCTGGCACCTTCCCCGGTGGAGTTGTGCATGGGGTGTGTTTGGAACATTTTGTCACCAGCCGAGTCCAAAATTCAGCGCTTTCCCGTCTCAGCCCAGGAAACAGGTAGAACAAGTTTTGTGGCGCCTTTCTGCTGCCTACCGGGGTAGTGTAAAAACTACCAATAGAACTCCTTTCTGGCACCTTCCCCGGTGGAGTTGTGCATATGGTGTGTTTGGACAATTTTGGCACCAGCCGAGTCCAAAATTCAGCGCTTCCCCATCTCAGCCCAGAAAGCAGGTAGAACATCTTTTGTGGCGCCTTTCAGCTGCCTACCGGGGTACTGTAAAAACTACCAAGAGAACTCCTTTCTGGCACCTTCCCCGGTGGAGTTGTGCATGGGGTGTGTTTGGAACATTTTGCCACCAGCCGAGTCCAAAATTCAGCGCTTCCCCATCTCAGCCCGGAAAGCAGGTAGAACAAGTTTTGTGGCGCCTTTCAGCTGCCTACCGGGGTACTGTAAAAACTACCAAGAGAACTCCTTTCTGGCACCTTCCCCGGTGGAGTTGTGCATGGGGTGTGTTTGGAACATTTTGTCACCAGCCGAGTCCAAAATTCAGCGCTTTCCCGTCTCAGCCCAGAAAACAGGTAGAACAAGTTTTGTAGCGCCTTTCACCTGCCTACCGGGGTACTGTAAAAACTACCAAGAGAACTCCTTTCTGGCACCTTCCCCGGTGGAGTTGTGCATGGGGTATGTTTGGAACATTTTGTCACCAGCCGAGTCCAAAAGTCAGCGCTTCCCCATCTCAGCCCAGAAAGCAGGTAGAACAACTTTTGTGGCGCCTTTCAGCTGCCTACCGGGGTACTGTAAAAACTACCAACAGAACTCCTTGCTGGCACCTTCCCCGGTGGAGTGGTGCATATGGTGTGTTTGGACAATTTTGTCACCAGCCGAGTCCAAAATTCAGCGGTTCCCCATCTCAGCCCAGAAAGCAGGTAGAACAACTTTTGTGGCGCCTTTCAGCTGCCTACCAGGGTACTGTAAAAACTACCAAGAGAACTCCTTTCTGGCACCTTCCCCGGTGGAGTTGTGCATGGGGTGTGTTTGGAACATCTTGTCACCAGCCGAGTCCAAAATTCAGCGCTTCCCCATCTCAGCCCAGAAAACAGTTAGAACAAGTTTTGTGGCGCCTTTCAGCTGCCTACCGGGGCACTGTAAAAACTACCAAGAGAACTCCTTTCTGGCACCTTCCCCGGTGGAGTTGTGCATGGGGTGTGTTTGGAACATTTTGTCACCAGCCGAGTCCAAAATTCAGCGCTTCCCCATCTCAGCCCAGAAAGCAGGTAGAACATCTTTTGTGGTGCCTTTCAGCTGCCTACCGGGGTACTGTAAAAACTACCAAGAGAATTCCTTTCTGGCACCTTCCCCGGTGGAGTTGTGCATGGGGTGTGTTTGGAACATTTTGTCACCAGCCGAGTCCAAAATTCAGCGCTTTCCCTTCTCAGCCCAGAAAACAGGTAGAACAAGTTTTGTGGCGCCTTTCAGCTGCCTACCGGGGTAGTGTAAAAACTACCAATAGAACTCCTTTCTGGCACCTTCCCCGGTGGAGTTGTGCATATGGTGTGTTTGGACAATTTTGGCACCAGCCGAGTCCAAAATTCAGCGCTTCCCCATCTCAGCCCAGAAAGCAGGTAGAACATCTTTTGTGGCGCCTTTCAGCTGCCTACCGGGGCACTGTAAAAACTGCCATAAGAACTCCTTGCTGGCACCTTCCCCGGTGGAGTTGTGCATGGGGTGTATTTGGAACATTTTGTCACCAGCCGAGTCCAAAAGTCAGCCCTTCCCCATCTCAGCCCAGAAAGCAGGTAGAACAACTTTAGTGGCGCCTTTCAGCTGCCTACCGGGGTACTGTAAAAACTACCAAGAGAATTCCTTTCTGGCACCTTCCCCGGTGGAGTTGTGCATGGGGTGTGTTTGGAACATTTTGTCACCAGCCGAGTCCAAAATTCAGCGCTTCCCCATCTCAGCCCAGAAAGCAGGTAGAACATCTTTTGTGGAGCCTTTCAGCTGCCTACCGGGGTACTGTAAAAACTACCAAGAGAATTCCTTTCTGGCACCTTCCCCGGTGGAGTTGTGCATGGGGTGTGTTTGGAACATTTTGTCACCAGCCGAGTCCAAAAGTCAGCGGTTCCCCATCTCAGCCCAGAAAGCAGGTAGAACAACTTTTGTGGCGCCTTTCAGCTGCCTACCGGGGTACTGTAAAAACTACCAAGAGAACTCCTTTCTGGCACCTTCCCCGGTGGAGTTGTGCATGGGGTGTGTTTGGAACATTTTGCCACCAGCCGAGTCCAAAATTCAGTGCTTCCCCAGCTCAGCCCAGAAAGCAGGTAGAACATCTTTTGTGGTGCCTTTCAGCTGCCTACCGGGGTACTGTAAAAACTACCAAGAGAATTCCTTTCTGGCACCTTCCCCGGTGGAGTTGTGCATGGGGTGTGTTTGGAACATTTTGTCACCAGCCGAGTCCAAAATTCAGCGCTTCCCCAGCTAAGCCCAGAAAGCAGGTAGAACAAGTTTTGTGGCGCCTTTCAGCTGCCTACCGGGGTACTGTAAAAACTACCAAGAGAACTCCTTTCTGGCACCTTCCCCGGTGGAGTGGTGCATGGGGTGTGTTTGGAACATTTTGTCACCAGCCGAGTCCAAAATTCAGCGGTTCCCCATCTCAGCCCAGAAAGCAGGTAGAACATCTTTTGTGGTGCCTTTCAGCTGCCTACCTGGGTACTGTAAAAACTACCAAGAGAATTCCTTTGTGGCACCTTCCCCGGTGGAGTTGTGCATGGGGTGTGTTTGGAACATTTTGTCACCAGCCGAGTCCAAAATTCAGTGCTTCCCCATCTCAGCCCAGAAAGCAGGTAGAACAACTTCTGTGGCGCCTTTCAGCTGCCTACCGGGGTACTGTAAAAACTACCAAGAGAACTCCTTTCTGGCACCTTCCCCGGTGGAGTTGTGCATGGTGTGTGTTTGGAACATTTTGCCACCAGCCGAGTCCAAAATTCAGCGCTTCCCCATCTCAGCCCGGAAAGCAGGTAGAACATCTATTGTGGTGCCTTTCAGCTGCCTACCGGGGGTACTGTAAAAACTACCAAGAGAATTCCTTTCTGGCACCTTCCCCGGTGGAGTTGTGCATGGGGTGTGTTTGGAACATTTTGTCACCAGCCGAGTCCAAAAGTCAGCGCTTCCCCAGCTCAGCCCAGAAAGCAGGTAGAACAAGTTTTGTGGCGCCTTTCAGCTGCCTACCGGGGCACTGTAAAAACTACCAAGAGAACTCCTTTCTGGCACCTTCCCCGGTGGAGTTGTGCATATGGTGTGTTTGGACAATTTTGGCACCAGCCGAGTCCAAAATTCAGCGCTTCCCCATCTCAGCCCAGAAAGCAGGTAGAACATCTTTTGTGGTGCCTTTCAGCTGCCTACCGGGGTACTGTAAAAACTACCAAGAGAATTCCTTTCTGGCACCTTCCCCGGTGGAGTTGTGCATTGGGTATATTTGGAACATTTTGTCACCAGCCGAGCCCAAAATTCAGTGCTTCCCCATCTCAGCCCAGAAAGCAGGTAGAACAAGTTTTGTGGTGCCTTTCAGCTGCCTACCGGGGTAGTGTAAAAACTACCAAGAGACTTCCTTTCTGGCACCTTCCCCGGTGGAGTTGTGCATGGGGTGTGTTTGTCACATTTTGTCACCAGCCGAGCCCAAAATTCAGCGGTTCCCCAGCTCAGCCCAGAAAGCAGGTAGAACATCTTTTGTGGTGCCTTTCAGCTGCCTACCGGGGTACAGTAAAAACTACCAAGAGAATTCCTTTCTGGCACCTTCCCCGGTGGAGTTGTGCATGGGGTGTGTTTGGAACATTTTGTCACCAGCCGAGTCCAAAATTCAGCGCTTCCCCATCTCAGCCCAGAAAGCAGGTAGAACAAGTTTTGTGGCGCCTTTCAGCTGCCTACCGGGGCACTGTAAAAACTACCAAGAGAACTCCTTTCTGGCACCTTCCCCGGTGGAGTTGTGCATGGGGTGTGTTTGGAACATTTTGTCACCAGCCGAGTCCAAAATTCAGCGCTTCCCCCATCTCAGCCCAGAAAGCAGGTAGAACAAGTTTTGTGGTGCCTTTCAGCTGCCTACCGGGGCGCTGTAAAAACTACCAACAGAACTCCTTTCTGGCACCTTCCCCGGTGGAGTTGTGCATGGGGTGTGTTTCGAACATTTTGTCACCAGCCGAGTCCAATATTCAGCGCTTCCCCATCTCAGCCCAGAAAACAGGTAGAACAAGTTTTGTGGCGCCTTTCAGCTGCCTACCGGGGTACTGTAAAAACTACCAAGAGAATTCCTTTCTGGCACCTTCCCCGGTGGAGTTGTGCATGGGGTGTGTTTGGAACATTTTGTCACCAGCCGAGTCCAAAATTCAGCGCTTCCCCATCTCAGCCCAGAAAGCAGGTAGAACAACTTTTGTGGCACCTTTCAGCTGCCTACCGGGGTACTGTAAAAACTACCAAGGGAACTCCTTTCTGGCACCTTCCCCGGTGGAGT
Source organism: Falco cherrug (assembly GCF_023634085.1). NCBI lineage: Eukaryota > Metazoa > Chordata > Aves > Falconiformes > Falconidae > Falco > Falco cherrug. The sequence continues at coordinate 14,939,929 of NC_073719.1, read as the reverse complement.
TGTGCATATAGTGTGTTTGGAACATTTTGTCACCAGCCGAGTCCAAAATTCAGCGCTTCCCCATCTCAGCCCAGAAAGCAGGTAGAACAAGTTTTGTGGTGCCTTTCAGCTGCCTACCGGGGTAGTGTAAAGTTTTGTGGCGCCTTTCAGCTGCCTACCGGGGCACTGTAAAAACTACCAACAGAACTCCTTTCTGGCACCTTCCCCGGTGGAGTTGTGCATGGGGTGTGTTTGGAACATTTTGTCACCAGCCGAGTCCAAAAGTCAGCGCTTCCCCATCTCAGCCCAGAAAGCAGGTAGAACAACTTTTGTGGCGCCTTTCAGCTGCCTACCGGGGTACTGTAAAAACTACCAAGAGAACTCCTTTCTGGCACCTTCCCCGGTGGAGTTGTGCATGGGGTGTGTTTGGAACATTTTGCCACCAGCCGAGTCCAAAATTCAGCGATTCCCCAGCTCAGCCCAGAAAGCAGGTAGAACAAGTTTTGTGGTGCCTTTCAGCTGCCTACCGGGGTACTGTAAAAACTACCAAGAGAATTCCTTTCTGGCACCTTCCCCGGTGGAGTTGTGCATGGGGTGTGTTTGGAACATTTTGTCACCAGCCGAGTCCAAAATTCAGCGCTTCCCCAGCTCAGCCCAGAAAGCAGGTAGAACAAGTTTTGTGGCGCCTTTCAGCTGCCTACCGGGGTACTGTAAAAACTACCAAGAGAACTCCTTTCTGGCACCTTCCCCGGTGGAGTTGTGCATGGGGTGTGTTTGGAACATTTTGTCACCAGCCGAGTCCAAAATTCAGCGCTTCCCCATCTCAGCCCAGAAAGCAGGTAGAACATCTTTTGTGGTGCCTTTCAGCTGCCTACCGGGGTACTGTAAAAACTACCAACAGAATTCCTTTCTGGCACCTTCCCCGGTGGAGTTGTGCATTGGGTATATTTGGAACATTTTGTCACCAGCCGAGTCCAAAATTCAGCGGTTCCCCATCTCAGCCCAGAAAGCAGGTAGAACAAGTTTTGTGGCGCCTTTCAGCTGCCTACCGGGGTAGTGTAAAAACTACCAAGAGAATTCCTTTCTGGCACCTTCCCCGGTGGAGTTGTGCATGGGGTGTGTTTGGAACATTTTGTCACCAGCCGAGCCCAAAATTCAGCGGTTCCCCAGCTCAGCCCAGAAAGCAGGTAGAACATCTTTTGTGGTGCCTTTCAGCTGCCTACCGGGGTACAGTAAAAACTACCAACAGAACTCCTTTCTGGCACCTTCCCCGGTGGAGTTGTGCATGGGGTGTGTTTCGAACATTTTGTCACCAGCCGAGTCCAATATTCAGCGCTTCCCCATCTCAGCCCAGAAAACAGGTAGAACAAGTTTTGTGGCGCCTTTCAGCTGCCTACCGGGGTACTGTAAAAACTACCAAGAGAATTCCTTTCTGGCACCTTCCCCGGTGGAGTTGTGCATGGGGTGTGTTTGGAACATTTTGTCACCAGCCGAGTCCAAAATTCAGCGCTTCCCCATCTCAGCCCAGAAAGCAGGTAGAACAACTTTTGTGGCACCTTTCAGCTGCCTACCGGGGTACTGTAAAAACTACCAAGGGAACTCCTTTCTGGCACCTTCCCCGGTGGAGTTGTGCATGGGGTGTGTTTCGAACATTTTGTCACCAGCCGAGTCCAATATTCAGCGCTTCCCCATCTCAGCCCAGAAAACAGGTAGAACAAGTTTTGTGGCGCCTTTCAGCTGCCTACCGGGGTACTGTAAAAACTACCAAGAGAATTCCTTTCTGGCACCTTCCCCGGTGGAGTTGTGCATGGGGTGTGTTTGGAACATTTTGTCACCAGCCGAGTCCAAAATTCAGCGCTTCCCCATCTCAGCCCAGAAAGCAGGTAGAACAACTTTTGTGGCACCTTTCAGCTGCCTACCGGGGTACTGTAAAAACTACCAAGGGAACTCCTTTCTGGCACCTTCCCCGGTGGAGTTGTGCATATAGTGTGTTTGGAACATTTTGTCACCAGCCGAGTCCAAAATTCAGCGCTTCCCCATCTCAGCCCAGAAAGCAGGTAGAACAAGTTTTGTGGTGCCTTTCAGCTGCCTACCGGGGTAGTGTAAAGTTTTGTGGCGCCTTTCAGCTGCCTACCGGGGCACTGTAAAAACTACCAACAGAACTCCTTTCTGGCACCTTCCCCGGTGGAGTTGTGCATGGGGTGTGTTTGGAACATTTTGTCACCAGCCGAGTCCAAAAGTCAGCGCTTCCCCATCTCAGCCCAGAAAGCAGGTAGAACAACTTTTGTGGCGCCTTTCAGCTGCCTACCGGGGTACTGTAAAAACTACCAAGAGAACTCCTTTCTGGCACCTTCCCCGGTGGAGTTGTGCATGGGGTGTGTTTGGAACATTTTGCCACCAGCCGAGTCCAAAATTCAGCGATTCCCCAGCTCAGCCCAGAAAGCAGGTAGAACAAGTTTTGTGGTGCCTTTCAGCTGCCTACCGGGGTACTGTAAAAACTACCAAGAGAATTCCTTTCTGGCACCTTCCCCGGTGGAGTTGTGCATGGGGTGTGTTTGGAACATTTTGTCACCAGCCGAGTCCAAAATTCAGCGCTTCCCCAGCTCAGCCCAGAAAGCAGGTAGAACAAGTTTTGTGGCGCCTTTCAGCTGCCTACCGGGGTACTGTAAAAACTACCAAGAGAACTCCTTTCTGGCACCTTCCCCGGTGGAGTTGTGCATGGGGTGTGTTTGGAACATTTTGTCACCAGCCGAGTCCAAAATTCAGCGCTTCCCCATCTCAGCCCAGAAAGCAGGTAGAACATCTTTTGTGGTGCCTTTCAGCTGCCTACCGGGGTACTGTAAAAACTACCAACAGAATTCCTTTCTGGCACCTTCCCCGGTGGAGTTGTGCATTGGGTATATTTGGAACATTTTGTCACCAGCCGAGTCCAAAATTCAGCGGTTCCCCATCTCAGCCCAGAAAGCAGGTAGAACAAGTTTTGTGGCGCCTTTCAGCTGCCTACCGGGGTAGTGTAAAAACTACCAAGAGAATTCCTTTCTGGCACCTTCCCCGGTGGAGTTGTGCATGGGGTGTGTTTGGAACATTTTGTCACCAGCCGAGCCCAAAATTCAGCGGTTCCCCAGCTCAGCCCAGAAAGCAGGTAGAACATCTTTTGTGGTGCCTTTCAGCTGCCTACCGGGGTACAGTAAAAACTACCAACAGAACTCCTTTCTGGCACCTTCCCCGGTGGAGTTGTGCATGGGGTGTGTTTCGAACATTTTGTCACCAGCCGAGTCCAATATTCAGCGCTTCCCCATCTCAGCCCAGAAAACAGGTAGAACAAGTTTTGTGGCGCCTTTCAGCTGCCTACCGGGGTACTGTAAAAACTACCAAGAGAATTCCTTTCTGGCACCTTCCCCGGTGGAGTTGTGCATGGGGTGTGTTTGGAACATTTTGTCACCAGCCGAGTCCAAAATTCAGCGCTTCCCCATCTCAGCCCAGAAAGCAGGTAGAACAACTTTTGTGGCACCTTTCAGCTGCCTACCGGGGTACTGTAAAAACTACCAAGGGAACTCCTTTCTGGCACCTTCCCCGGTGGAGTTGTGCATATAGTGTGTTTGGAACATTTTGTCACCAGCCGAGTCCAAAATTCAGCGCTTCCCCATCTCAGCCCAGAAAGCAGGTAGAACAAGTTTTGTGGTGCCTTTCAGCTGCCTACCGGGGTAGTGTAAAGTTTTGTGGCGCCTTTCAGCTGCCTACCGGGGCACTGTAAAAACTACCAACAGAACTCCTTTCTGGCACCTTCCCCGGTGGAGTTGTGCATGGGGTGTGTTTGGAACATTTTGTCACCAGCCGAGTCCAAAAGTCAGCGCTTCCCCATCTCAGCCCAGAAAGCAGGTAGAACAACTTTTGTGGCGCCTTTCAGCTGCCTACCGGGGTACTGTAAAAACTACCAAGAGAACTCCTTTCTGGCACCTTCCCCGGTGGAGTTGTGCATGGGGTGTGTTTGGAACATTTTGCCACCAGCCGAGTCCAAAATTCAGCGATTCCCCAGCTCAGCCCAGAAAGCAGGTAGAACAAGTTTTGTGGTGCCTTTCAGCTGCCTACCGGGGTACTGTAAAAACTACCAAGAGAATTCCTTTCTGGCACCTTCCCCGGTGGAGTTGTGCATGGGGTGTGTTTGGAACATTTTGTCACCAGCCGAGTCCAAAATTCAGCGCTTCCCCAGCTCAGCCCAGAAAGCAGGTAGAACAAGTTTTGTGGCGCCTTTCAGCTGCCTACCGGGGTACTGTAAAAACTACCAAGAGAACTCCTTTCTGGCACCTTCCCCGGTGGAGTTGTGCATGGGGTGTGTTTGGAACATTTTGTCACCAGCCGAGTCCAAAATTCAGCGCTTCCCCATCTCAGCCCAGAAAGCAGGTAGAACATCTTTTGTGGTGCCTTTCAGCTGCCTACCGGGGTACTGTAAAAACTACCAACAGAATTCCTTTCTGGCACCTTCCCCGGTGGAGTTGTGCATTGGGTATATTTGGAACATTTTGTCACCAGCCGAGTCCAAAATTCAGCGGTTCCCCATCTCAGCCCAGAAAGCAGGTAGAACAAGTTTTGTGGCGCCTTTCAGCTGCCTACCGGGGTAGTGTAAAAACTACCAAGAGAATTCCTTTCTGGCACCTTCCCCGGTGGAGTTGTGCATGGGGTGTGTTTGGAACATTTTGTCACCAGCCGAGCCCAAAATTCAGCGGTTCCCCAGCTCAGCCCAGAAAGCAGGTAGAACATCTTTTGTGGTGCCTTTCAGCTGCCTACCGGGGTACAGTAAAAACTACCAAGAGAATTCCTTTCTGGCACCTTCCCCGGTGGAGTTGTGCATGGGGTGTGTTTGGAACATTTTGTCACCAGCCGAGTCCAAAATTCAGCGCTTCCCCAGCTCAGCCCAGAAAGCAGGTAGAACAAGTTTTGTGGCGCCTTTCAGCTGCCTACCGGGGCACTGTAAAAACTACCAAGAGAACTCCTTTCTGGCACCTTCCCCGGTGGAGTTGTGCATGGGGTGTGTTTGGAACATTTTGTCACCAGCCGAGTCCAAAATTCAGCGCTTCCCCGTCTCAGCCCAGAAAGCAGGTAGAACAACTTTTGTGGCGCCTTTCAGCTGCCTACCGGGGTACTGTAAAAACTACCAAGAGAACTCCTTTCTGGCACCTTCCCCGGTGGAGTTGTGCATGGGGTGTGTTTGGAACATTTTGTCACCAAGCCGAGTCCAAAATTCAGCGCTTCCCCATCTCAGCCCAGAAATCAGGTAGAACAAGTTTTGTGGTGCCTTTCAGCTGCCTACCGGGGTACTGTAAAAACTACCAACAGAACTCCTTTCTGGCACCTTCCCCGGTGGAGTTTTGCATGGGGTGTGTTTCGAACATTTTGTCACCAGCCGAGTCCAAAATTCAGCGCTTCCCCATCTCAGCCCAGAAAGCAGGTAGAACAACTTTTGTGGCGTCTTTCAGCTGCCTACCGGGGTACTGTAAAAACTACCAAGAGAATTCCTTTCTGGCACCTTCCCCGGTGGAGTTGTGCATGGGGTGTGTTTGGAACATTTTGTCACCAGCCGAGTCCAAAATTCAGCGGTTCCCCATCTCAGCCCAGAAAGCAGGTAGAACAACTTTTGTGGCACCTTTCAGCTGCCTACCGGGGTACTGTAAAAACTACCAAGGGAACTCCTTTCTGGCACCTTCCCCGGTGGAGTTGTGCATGGGGTGTGTTTGGAACATTTTGTCACCAGCCGAGTCCAAAATTCAGCGCTTCCCCGTCTCAGCCCAGAAAGCAGGTAGAACAACTTTTGTGGTGCCTTTCAGCTGCCTACCGGGGTACTGTAAAAACTACCAACAGTATTCCTTCCTGGCACCTTCCCTGGTGGAGTTGTGCATGGGGTGTGTTTGGAACATTTTGTCACCAGCCGAGTCCAAAATTCAGCGCTTCCCCAGCTCAGCCCAGAAAGCAGGTAGAACAACTTTTGTGGCACCTTTCAGCTGCCTACCGGGGTACTGTAAAAACTACCAAGGGAACTCCTTTCTGGCACCTTCCCCGGTGGAGTTGTGCATGGGGTGTGTTTGGAACATTTTGTCACCAGCCGAGTCCAAAATTCAGCGCTTCCCCGTCTCAGCCCAGAAACAGGTAGAACAACTTTTGTGGTGCCTTTCAGCTGCCTACCGGGGTACTGTAAAAACTACCAACAGTATTCCTTTCTGGCACCTTCCCTGGTGGAGTTGTGCATGGGGTGTGTTTGGAACATTTTGTCACCAGCCGAGTCCAAAATTCAGCGGTTCCCCAGCTCAGCCCAGAAAGCAGGTAGAACATCTTTTGTGGTGCCTTTCAGCTGCCTACCGGGGTACTGTAAAAACTACCAAGAGAATTCCTTTCTGGCACCTTCCCCGGTGGAGTTGTGCATGGGGTGTGTTTGGAACATTTTGTCACCAGCCGAGTCCAAAATTCAGCGCTTCCCCATCTCAGCCCAGAAAGCAGGTAGAACAACTTTTGTGGCGCCTTTCAGCTGCCTACCGGGGTACTGTAAAAACTACCAAGAGAACTCCTTTCTGGCACCTTCCCCGGTGGAGTTGTGCATGGGGTGTGTTTGGAACATTATGTCACCAGCCGAGTCCAAAATTCAGCGCTTCCCCATCTCAGCCCAGAAAGCAGGTAGAACAAGTTTTGTGGTGCCTTTCAGCTGCCTACCGGGGCACTGTAAAAACTACCAACAGAACTCCTTTCTGGCACCTTCCCCGGTGGAGTTGTGCATGGGGTGTGTTTGGAACATTTTGTCACCAGCCGAGTCCAAAATTCAGCGCTTCCCCATCTCAGCCCAGAAAGCAGGTAGAACAAGTTTTGTGGCGCCTTTCAGCTGCCTACCGGGGTACTGTAAAAACTACCAACAGAACTCCTTTCTGGCACCTTCCCCGGTGGAGTTGTGCATATGGTGTGTTTGGACATTTTTGGCACCAGCCGAGTCCAAAATTCAGCGCTTCCCCATCTCAGCCCAGAAAGCAGGTAGAACAAGTTTTGTGGTGCCTTTCAGCTGCCTACCGGGGCACTGTAAAAACTACCAACAGAACTCCTTTCTGGCACCTTCCCCGGTGGAGTTTTGCATGGGGTGTGTTTCGAACATTTTGTCACCAGCCGAGTCCAAAATTCAGCGCTTCCCCATCTCAGCCCAGAAAACAGGTAGAACAAGTTTTGTGGCGCCTTTCAGCTGCCTACCGGGGTACTGTAAAAACTACCAAGAGAATTCCTTTCTGGCACCTTCCCCGGTGGAGTTGTGCATGGGGTGTGTTTGGAACATTTTGTCACCAGCCGAGTCCAAAATTCAGCGCTTCCCCATCTCAGCCCAGAAAACAGGTAGAACAAGTTTTGTGGCGCCTTTCAGCTGCCTACCGGGGTACTGTAAAAACTACCAAGAGAATTCCTTTCTGGCACCTTCCCCGGTGGAGTTGTGCATGGGGTGTGTTTGGAACATTTTGTCACCAGCCGAGTCCAAAATTCAGCGCTTCCCCATCTCATCCCAGAAAGCAGGTAGAACAACTTTTGTGGCACCTTTCAGCTGCCTACCGGGGTACTGTAAAAACTACCAAGGGAACTCCTTTCTGGCACCTTCCCCGGTGGAGTTGTGCATGGGGTGTGTTTGGAACATTTTGTCACCAGCCGAGTCCAAAATTCAGCGCTTCCCCATCTCAGCCCAGAAAGCCGGTAGAACATCTTTTGTGGTGCCTTTCAGCTGCCTACCGGGGTACTGTAAAAACTACCAAGAGAACTCCTTTCTGGCACCTTCCCCGGTGGAGTTGTGCATGGGGTGTGTTTGGAACATTTTGTCACCAGCCGAGTCCAAAATTCAGCGCTTCCCCATCTCATCCCAGAAAGCAGGTAGAACAACTTTTGTGGCGCCTTTCAGCTGCCTACCGGGGTACTGTAAAAACTACCAAGAGAACTCCTTTCTGGCACCTTCCCCGGTGGAGTTGTGCATGGGGTGTGTTTGGAACATTTTGTCACCAGCCGAGTCCAAAATTCAGCGCTTCCCCATCTCAGCCCAGAAAGCCGGTAGAACATCTTTTGTGGTGCCTTTCAGCTGCCTACCGGGGTACTGTAAAAACTACCAAGAGAACTCCTTTCTGGCACCTTCCCCGGTGGAGTTGTGCATGGGGTGTGTTTGGAACATTTTGTCACCAGCCGAGTCCAAAATTCAGCGCTTCCCCATCTCATCCCAGAAAGCAGGTAGAACAACTTTTGTGGCGCCTTTCAGCTGCCTACCGGGGTACTGTAAAAACTACCAAGAGAACTCCTTTCTGGCACCTTCCCCGGTGGAGTTGTGCATGGGGTGTGTTTGGAACATTTTGTCACCAGCCGAGTCCAAAATTCAGCGCTTCCCCGTCTCAGCCCAGAAAACAGGTAGAACAAGTTTTGTGGCGCCTTTCAGCTGCCTACCGGGGCACTGTAAAAACTACCAACAGAACTCCTTTCTGGCACCTTCCCCGGTGGAGTTGTGCATGGGGTGTATTTGGGACATTTTGTCACCAGCCGAGTCCAAAATTCAGTGCTTCCCCATCTTAGCCCAGAAAGCAGGTAGAACAAGTTTTGTGGCGCCTTTCAGCTGCCTACCGGGGTACTGTAAAAACTACCAAGAGAACTCCTTTCTGGCACCTTCCCCGGTGGAGTTGTGCATGGGGTGTGTTTGGAACATTTTGTCACCAGCCGAGTCCAAAATTCAGCGCTTCCCCGTCTCAGCCCAGAAAACAGGTAGAACAAGTTTTGTGGCGCCTTTCAGCTGCCTACCGGGGCACTGTAAAAACTACCAAGAGAACTCCTTTCTGGCACCTTCCCCGGTGGAGTTGTGCATGGGGTGTGTTTGGAACATTTTGTCACCAGCCGTGTCCAAAATTCAGCGCTTCCCCATCTCAGCCCAGAAAGCAGGTAGAACAAGTTTTGTGGTGCCTTTCAGCTGCCTACCGGGGTACTGTAAAAACTACCAAGAGAACTCCTTTCTGGCACCTTCCCCGGTGGAGTTGTGCGTGGGGTGTGTTTGGAACATTTTGTCACCAGCCGAGTCCAAAATTCAGCGCTTCCCCGTCTCAGCCCAGAAAGCAGGTAGAACAACTTTTGTGGCGCCTTTCAGCTGCCTACCGGGGCACTGTAAAAACTACCAACAGAACTCCTTTCTGGCACCTTCCCCGGTGGAGTTGTGCATGGGGTGTGTTTGGAACATTTTGTCACCAGCCGAGTCCAAAATTCAGCACTTCCCCATCTCAGCCCAGAAAGCAGGTAGAACAAGTTTTGTGGCGCCTTTCAGCTGCCTACCGGGGTACTGTAAAAACTACCAAGAGAACTCCTTTCTGGCACCTTCCCTGGTGGAGTTGTGCATGGGGTGTGTTTGGAACATTTTGTCACCAGCCGAGTCCAAAATTCAGCGCTTCCCCATCTCAGCCCAGAAAGCAGGTAGAACATCTTTTGTGGTGCCTTTCAGCTGCCTACCGGGGTACTGTAAAAACTACCAACAGAATTCCTTTCTGGCACCTTCCCCGGTGGAGTTGTGCATGGGGTGTGTTTGGAACATTTTGTCACCAGCCGAGTCCAAAATTCAGCGCTTCCCCATCTCAGCCCAGAAAGCAGGTAGAACAAGTTTTGTGGCGCCTTTCAGCTGCCTACCGGGGTACTGTAAAAACTACCAAGAGAACTCCTTTCTGGCACCTTCCCCGGTGGAGTTGTGCATGGGGTGTGTTTGGAACATTTTGTCACCAGCCGAGTCCAAAATTCAGCGCTTCCCCATCTCAGCCCAGAAAGCAGGTAGAACATCTTTTGTGGTGCCTTTCAGCTGCCTACCGGGGTACTGTAAAAACTACCAAGAGAACTCCTTTCTGGCACCTTCCCCGGTGGAGTTGTGCATGGGGTGTGTTTGGAACATTTTGTCACCAGCCAAGTCCAAAATTCAGCGCTTCCCCATCTCAGCCCAGAAAGCAGGTAGAACATCTTTTGTGGTGCCTTTCAGCTGCCTACCGGGGTACTGTAAAAACTACCAACAGAATTCCCTTCTGGCACCTTCCCCGGTGGAGTTGTGCATGGGGTGTGTTTGGAACATTTTGTCACGAGCCGAGTCCAAAATTCAGCGCTTCCCCATCTCAGCCCAGAAAGCAGGTAGAACAAGTTTTGTGGTGCCTTTCAGCTGCCTACCGGGGCACTGTAAAAACTACCAACAGAACTCCTTTCTGGCACCTTCCCCGGTGGAGTTGTGCATGGGGTGTGTTTCGAACATTTTGTCACCAGCCGAGTCCAAAATTCAGCGCTTCCCCATCTCAGCCCAGAAAACAGGTAGAACAAGTTTTGTGGCGCCTTTCAGCTGCCTACCGGGGTACTGTAAAAACTACCAAGAGAATTCCTTTCTGGCACCTTCCCCGGTGGAGTTGTGCATGGGGTGTGTTTGGAACATTTTGTCACCAGCCGAGTCCAAAATTCAGCGGTTCCCCAGCTCAGCCCAGAAAGCAGGTAGAACAACTTTTGTGGCGCCTTTCAGCTGCCTACCGGGGTACTGTAAAAACTACCAAGAGAACTCCTTTCTGGCACCTTCCCCGGTGGAGTTGTGCATGGGGTGTGTTTGGAACATTATGTCACCAGCCGAGTCCAAAATTCAGCGCTTCCCCATCTCAGCCCAGAAAGCAGGTAGAACAAGTTTTGTGGTGCCTTTCAGCTGCCTACCGGGGCACTGTAAAAACTACCAACAGAACTCCTTTCTGGCACCTTCCCCGGTGGAGTTGTGCATGGGGTGTGTTTGGAACATTTTGTCACCAGCCGAGTCCAAAATTCAGCGCTTCCCCATCTCAGCCCAGAAAGCAGGTAGAACAAGTTTTGTGGCGCCTTTCAGCTGCCTACCGGGGTACTGTAAAAACTACCAACAGAACTCCTTTCTGGCACCTTCCCCGGTGGAGTTGTGCATATGGTGTGTTTGGACAATTTTGGCACCAGCCGACTCCAAAATTCAGCGCTTCCCCATCTCAGCCCAGAAAGCAGGTAGAACAACTTTTGTGGTGCCTTTCAGCTGCCTACCGGGATACTGTAAAAACTACCAACAGAACTCCTTTCTGGCACCTTCCCCGGTGGAGTTGTGCATGGGGTGTGTTTGGAACATTTTGTCACCAGCCGAGTCCAAAATTCAGCGCTTCCCCATCTCAGCCCAGAAAGCAGGTAGAACAAGTTTTGTGGTGCCTTTCAGCTGCCTACCGGGGCACTGTAAAAACTACCAACAGAACTCCTTTCTGGCACCTTCCCCGGTGGAGTTTTGCATGGGGTGTGTTTCGAACATTTTGTCACCAGCCGAGTCCAAAATTCAGCGCTTCCCCATCTCAGCCCAGAAAACAGGTAGAACAAGTTTTGTGGCGCCTTTCAGCTGCCTACCGGGGTACTGTAAAAACTACCAAGAGAATTCCTTTCTGGCACCTTCCCCGGTGGAGTTGTGCATGGGGTGTGTTTGGAACATTTTGTCACCAGCCGAGTCCAAAATTCAGCGCTTCCCCATCTCAGCCCAGAAAGCAGGTAGAACAACTTTTGTGGCACCTTTCAGCTGCCTACCGGGGTACTGTAAAAACTACCAAGAGAACTCCTTTCTGGCACCTTCCCCGGTGGAGTTGTGCATGGGGTGTGTTTGGAACATTTTGTCACCAGCCGAGTCCAAAATTCAGCGCTTCCCCGTCTCAGCCCAGAAACAGGTAGAACAAGTTTTGTGGCGCCTTTCAGCTGCCTACCGGGGTACTGTAAAAACTACCAACAGAATTCCTTTCTGGCACCTTCCCCGGTGGAGTTGTGCATGGGGTGTGTTTGGAACATTTTGTCACCAGCCGAGTCCAAAATTCAGCGCTTCCCCGTCTCAGCCCAGAAAACAGGTAGAACAAGTTTTGTGGTGCCTTTCAGCTGCCTACCGGGGTACTGTAAAAATTACCAACAGAACTCCTTTCTGGCACCTTCCCCGGTGGAGTTGTGCATGGGGTGTGTTTGGAACATTTTGTCACCAGCCGAGTCCAAAATTCAGCGCTTCCCCATCTCAGCCCAGAAAGCCGGTAGAACATCTTTTGTGGTGCCTTTCAGCTGCCTACCGGGGTACTGTAAAAACTACCAAGAGAACTCCTTTCTGGCACCTTCCCCGGTGGAGTTGTGCATTGGGTGTGTTTGGAACATTTTGTCACCAGCCGAGTCCAAAATTCAGCGCTTCCCCATCTCAGCCCAGAAAGCAGGTAGAACAACTTTTGTGGCGCCTTTCAGCTGCCTACCGGGGTACTGTAAAAACTACCAAGAGAACTCCTTTCTGGCACCTTCCCCGGTGGAGTTGTGCATGGGGTGTGTTTGGAACATTTTGTCACCAGCCGAGTCCAAAATTCAGCGCTTCCCCGTCTCAGCCCAGAAAACAGGTAGAACAAGTTTTGTGGCGCCTTTCAGCTGCCTACCGGGGCACTGTAAAAACTACCAACAGAACTCCTTTCTGGCACCTTCCCCGGAGGAGTTGTGCATGGGGTGTGTTTGGAACATTTTGTCACCAGCCGAGTCCAAAATTCAGCGCTTCCCCATCTCAGCCTGAAAGCAGGTAGAACAACTTTTGTGGCGCCTTTCAGCTGCCTACTGGGGTACTGTAAAAACTACCAAGAGAACTCCTTTCTGGCACCTTCCCCGGTGGAGTTGTGCATGGGGTGTGTTTGGAACATTTTGTCACCAGCCGAGTCCAAAATTCAGCGCTTCCCCATCTCAGCCCAGAAAGCAGGTAGAACAACTTTTGTGGCGCCTTTCAGCTGCCTACCGGGGTACTGTAAAAACTACCAAGAGAATTCCTTTCTGGCACCTTCCCCCGTGGAGTTGTGCATATAGTGTGTTTGGAACATTTTGTGACCAGCCGAGTCCAAAATTCAGCGCTTCCCCATCTCAGCCCAGAAAGCAGGTAGAACATCTTTTGTGGTGCCTTCCAGCTGCCTACCGGGGTACTGTAAAAACTACCAAGAGAACTCCTTTCTGGCACCTTCCCCGGTGGAGTTGTGCATGGGGTGTGTTTGGAACATTTTGTCACCAGCCGAGTCCAAAATTCAGCGCTTCCCCGTCTCAGCCCAGAAAACAGGTAGAACAAGTTTTGTGGCGCCTTTCAGCTGCCTACCGGGGCACTGTAAAAACTACCAACAGAACTCCTTTCTGGCACCTTCCCCGGTGGAGTTGTGCATGGGGTGTATTTGGGACATTTTGTCACCAGCCGAGTCCAAAATTCAGTGCTTCCCCATCTTAGCCCAGAAAGCAGGTAGAACAAGTTTTCTGGCGCCTTTCAGCTGCCTACCGGGGTACTGTAAAAACTACCAACAGAATTCCTTTCTGGCACCTTCCCCGGAGGAGTTGTGCATGGGGTGTGTTTGGAACATTTTGTCACCAGCCGAGTCCAAAATTCAGCGCTTCCCCATCTCAGCCTGAAAGCAGGTAGAACAACTTTTGTGGCGCCTTTCAGCTGCCTACTGGGGTACTGTAAAAACTACCAAGAGAACTCCTTTCTGGCACCTTCCCCGGTGGAGTTGTGCATGGGGTGTGTTTGGAACATTTTGTCACCAGCCGAGTCCAAAATTCAGCGCTTCCCCATCTCAGCCCAGAAAGCAGGTAGAACAACTTTTGTGGCGCCTTTCAGCTGCCTACCGGGGTACTGTAAAAACTACCAAGAGAATTCCTTTCTGGCACCTTCCCCCGTGGAGTTGTGCATATAGTGTGTTTGGAACATTTTGTGACCAGCCGAGTCCAAAATTCAGCGCTTCCCCATCTCAGCCCAGAAAGCAGGTAGAACATCTTTTGTGGTGCCTTCCAGCTGCCTACCGGGGTACTGTAAAAACTACCAAGAGAATTCCTTTCTGGCACCTTCCCCGGTGGAGTTGTGCATGGGGTGTGTTTGGAACATTTTGTCACCAGCCGAGTCCAAAATTCAGCGGTTCCCCATCTCAGCCCAGAAAGCAGGTAGAACATCTTTTGTGGTGCCTTTCAGCTGCCTACCGGGGCACTGTAAAAACTACCAACAGAACTCCTTTCTGGCACCTTCCCTGGTGGAGTTGTGCATGGGGTGTGTTTGGAACATCTTGTCACCAGCCGAGTCCAAAATTCAGCGCTTCCCCATCTCAGCCCAGAAAGCAGGTAGAACAAGTTTTGTGGCGCCTTTCAGCTGCCTACCGGGGCACTGTAAAAACTACCAAGAGAACTCCTTTCTGGCACCTTCCCCGGTGGAGTTGTGCATGGGGTGTGTTTGGAACATTTTGTCACCAGCCGAGTCCAAAATTCAGCGCTTCCCCGTCTCAGCCCAGAAAACAGGTAGAACAAGTTTTGTGGCGCCTTTCAGCTGCCTACCGGGGCACTGTAAAAACTACCAACAGAACTCCTTTCTGGCACCTTCCCCGGTGGAGTTGTGCATGGGGTGTATTTGGGACATTTTGTCACCAGCCGAGTCCAAAATTCAGTGCTTCCCCATCTTAGCCCAGAAAGCAGGTAGAACAAGTTTTGTGGCGCCTTTCAGCTGCCTACCGGGGTACTGTAAAAACTACCAACAGAATTCCTTTCTGGCACCTTCCCCGGAGGAGTTGTGCATGGGGTGTGTTTGGAACATTTTGTCACCAGCCGAGTCCAAAATTCAGCGCTTCCCCGTCTCAGCCCAGAAAACAGGTAGAACAAGTTTTGTGGCGCCTTTCAGCTGCCTACCGGGGCACTGTAAAAACTACCAACAGAACTCCTTTCTGGCACCTTCCCCGGTGGAGTTGTGCATGGGGTGTATTTGGGACATTTTGTCACCAGCCGAGTCCAAAATTCAGTGCTTCCCCATCTTAGCCCAGAAAGCAGGTAGAACAAGTTTTGTGGCGCCTTTCAGCTGCCTACCGGGGTACTGTAAAAACTACCAACAGAATTCCTTTCTGGCACCTTCCCCGGAGGAGTTGTGCATGGGGTGTGTTTGGAACATTTTGTCACCAGCCGAGTCCAAAATTCAGCGCTTCCCCATCTCAGCCTGAAAGCAGGTAGAACAACTTTTGTGGCGCCTTTCAGCTGCCTACCGGGGTACTGTAAAAACTACCAAGAGAACTCCTTTCTGGCACCTTCCCCGGTGGAGTTGTGCATGGGGTGTGTTTGGAACATTTTGTCACCAGCCGAGTCCAAAATTCAGCGCTTCCCCGTCTCAGCCCAGAAAACAGGTAGAACAAGTTTTGTGGCGCCTTTCAGCTGCCTACCGGGGCACTGTAAAAACTACCAAGAGAACTCCTTTCTGGCACCTTCCCCGGTGGAGTTGTGCATGGGGTGTGTTTGGAACATTTTGTCACCAGCCGTGTCCAAAATTCAGCGCTTCCCCATCTCAGCCCAGAAAGCAGGTAGAACAAGTTTTGTGGCGCCTTTCAGCTGCCTACCGGGGTACTGTAAAAACTACCAAGAGAACTCCTTTCTGGCACCTTCCCCGGTGGAGTTGTGCGTGGGGTGTGTTTGGAACATTTTGTCACCAGCCGAGTCCAAAATTCAGCGCTTCCCCGTCTCAGCCCAGAAAGCAGGTAGAACAACTTTTGTGGCGCCTTTCAGCTGCCTACCGGGGCACTGTAAAAACTACCAACAGAACTCCTTTCTGGCACCTTCCCCGGTGGAGTTGTGCATGGGGTGTGTTTGGAACATTTTGTCACCAGCCGAGTCCAAAATTCAGCACTTCCCCATCTCAGCCCAGAAAGCAGGTAGAACAAGTTTTGTGGCGCCTTTCAGCTGCCTACCGGGGTACTGTAAAAACTACCAAGAGAACTCCTTTCTGGCACCTTCCCTGGTGGAGTTGTGCATGGGGTGTGTTTGGAACATTTTGTCACCAGCCGAGTCCAAAATTCAGCGCTTCCCCATCTCAGCCCAGAAAGCAGGTAGAACATCTTTTGTGGTGCCTTTCAGCTGCCTACCGGGGTACTGTAAAAACTACCAACAGAATTCCTTTCTGGCACCTTCCCCGGTGGAGTTGTGCATGGGGTGTGTTTGGAACATTTTGTCACCAGCCGAGTCCAAAATTCAGCGCTTCCCCATCTCAGCCCAGAAAGCAGGTAGAACAAGTTTTGTGGCGCCTTTCAGCTGCCTACCGGGGTACTGTAAAAACTACCAAGAGAACTCCTTTCTGGCACCTTCCCCGGTGGAGTTGTGCATGGGGTGTGTTTGGAACATTTTGTCACCAGCCGAGTCCAAAATTCAGCGCTTCCCCATCTCAGCCCAGAAAGCAGGTAGAACATCTTTTGTGGTGCCTTTCAGCTGCCTACCGGGGTACTGTAAAAACTACCAAGAGAACTCCTTTCTGGCACCTTCCCCGGTGGAGTTGTGCATGGGGTGTGTTTGGAACATTTTGTCACCAGCCAAGTCCAAAATTCAGCGCTTCCCCATCTCAGCCCAGAAAGCAGGTAGAACATCTTTTGTGGTGCCTTTCAGCTGCCTACCGGGGTACTGTAAAAACTACCAACAGAATTCCCTTCTGGCACCTTCCCCGGTGGAGTTGTGCATGGGGTGTGTTTGGAACATTTTGTCACCAGCCGAGTCCAAAATTCAGCGCTTCCCCATCTCAGCCCAGAAAGCAGGTAGAACAAGTTTTGTGGTGCCTTTCAGCTGCCTACCGGGGCACTGTAAAAACTACCAACAGAACTCCTTTCTGGCACCTTCCCCGGTGGAGTTGTGCATGGGGTGTGTTTCGAACATTTTGTCACCAGCCGAGTCCAAAATTCAGCGCTTCCCCATCTCAGCCCAGAAAACAGGTAGAACAAGTTTTGTGGCGCCTTTCAGCTGCCTACCGGGGTACTGTAAAAACTACCAAGAGAATTCCTTTCTGGCACCTTCCCCGGTGGAGTTGTGCATGGGGTGTGTTTGGAACATTTTGTCACCAGCCGAGTCCAAAATTCAGCGCTTCCCCATCTCAGCCCAGAAAGCAGGTAGAACAACTTTTGTGGCACCTTTCAGCTGCCTACCGGGGTACTGTAAAAACTACCAAGGGAACTCCTTTCTGGCACCTTCCCCGGTGGAGTTGTGCATGGGGTGTGTTTGGAACATTTTGTCACCAGCCGAGTCCAAAATTCAGCGCTTCCCCGTCTCAGCCCAGAAACAGGTAGAACAAGTTTTGTGGCGCCTTTCAGCTGCCTACCCGGGGTACTGTAAAAACTACCAAGAGAATTCCTTTCTGGCACCTTCCCCGGTGGAGTTGTGCATGGGGTGTGTTTGGAACATTTTGTCACCAGCCGAGTCCAAAATTCAGCGCTTCCCCATCTCATCCCAGAAAGCAGGTAGAACAACTTTTGTGGCACCTTTCAGCTGCCTACCGGGGGTACTGTAAAAACTACCAAGAGAACTCCTTTCTGGCACCTTCCCCGGTGGAGTTGTGCATGGGGTGTGTTTGGAACATTTTGTCACCAGCCGAGTCCAAAATTCAGCGCTTCCCCGTCTCAGCCCAGAAACAGGTAGAACAAGTTTTGTGGCGCCTTTCAGCTGCCTACCGGGGTACTGTAAAAACTACCAACAGAATTCCTTTCTGGCACCTTCCCCGGTGGAGTTGTGCATGGGGTGTGTTTGGAACATTTTGTCACCAGCCGAGTCCAAAATTCAGCGCTTCCCCATCTCAGCCCAGAAAGCAGGTAGAACAAGTTTTGTGGTGCCTTTCAGCTGCCTACCAGGGTACTGTAAAAATTACCAACAGAACTCCTTTCTGGCACCTTCCCCGGTGGAGTTGTGCATGGGGTGTGTTTGGAACATTTTGTCACCAGCCGAGTCCAAAATTCAGCGCTTCCCCATCTCAGCCCAGAAAGCCGGTAGAACATCTTTTGTGGTGCCTTTCAGCTGCCTACCGGGGTACTGTAAAAACTACCAAGAGAACTCCTTTCTGGCACCTTCCCCGGTGGAGTTGTGCATGGGGTGTGTTTGGAACATTTTGTCACCAGCCGAGTCCAAAATTCAGCGCTTCCCCATCTCAGCCCAGAAAGCAGGTAGAACAACTTTTGTGGCGCCTTTCAGCTGCCTACCGGGGTACTGTAAAAACTACCAAGAGAACTCCTTTCTGGCACCTTCCCCGGTGGAGTTGTGCATGGGGTGTGTTTGGAACATTTTGTCACCAGCCGAGTCCAAAATTCAGCGCTTCCCCGTCTCAGCCCAGAAAACAGGTAGAACAAGTTTTGTGGCGCCTTTCAGCTGCCTACCGGGGCACTGTAAAAACTACCAACAGAACTCCTTTCTGGCACCTTCCCCGGTGGAGTTGTGCATGGGGTGTATTTGGGACATTTTGTCACCAGCCGAGTCCAAAATTCAGTGCTTCCCCATCTTAGCCCAGAAAGCAGGTAGAACAAGTTTTGTGGCGCCTTTCAGCTGCCTACCGGGGTACTGTAAAAACTACCAACAGAATTCCTTTCTGGCACCTTCCCCGGAGGAGTTGTGCATGGGGTGTGTTTGGAACATTTTGTCACCAGACGAGTCCAAAATTCAGCGCTTCCCCATCTCAGCCTGAAAGCAGGTAGAACAACTTTTGTGGCGCCTTTCAGCTGCCTACTGGGGTACTGTAAAAACTACCAAGAGAACTCCTTTCTGGCACCTTCCCCGGTGGAGTTGTGCATGGGGTGTGTTTGGAACATTTTGTCACCAGCCGAGTCCAAAATTCAGCGCTTCCCCATCTCAGCCCAGAAAGCAGGTAGAACAACTTTTGTGGCGCCTTTCAGCTGCCTACCGGGGTACTGTAAAAACTACCAAGAGAATTCCTTTCTGGCACCTTCCCCCGTGGAGTTGTGCATATAGTGTGTTTGGAACATTTTGTGACCAGCCGAGTCCAAAATTCAGCGCTTCCCCATCTCAGCCCAGAAAGCAGGTAGAACATCTTTTGTGGTGCCTTCCAGCTGCCTACCGGGGTACTGTAAAAACTACCAAGAGAATTCCTTTCTGGCACCTTCCCCGGTGGAGTTGTGCATGGGGTGTGTTTGGAACATTTTGTCACCAGCCGAGTCCAAAATTCAGCGGTTCCCCATCTCAGCCCAGAAAGCAGGTAGAACATCTTTTGTGGTGCCTTTCAGCTGCCTACCGGGGCACTGTAAAAACTACCAACAGAACTCCTTTCTGGCACCTTCCCCGGTGGAGTTGTGCATGGGGTGTGTTTGGAACATCTTGTCACCAGCCGAGTCCAAAATTCAGCGCTTCCCCATCTCAGCCCAGAAAGCAGGTAGAACAAGTTTTGTGGCGCCTTTCAGCTGCCTACCGGGGCACTGTAAAAACTACCAAGAGAACTCCTTTCTGGCACCTTCCCCGGTGGAGTTGTGCATGGGGTGTGTTTGGAACATTTTGTCACCAGCCGAGTCCAAAATTCAGCGCTTCCCCGTCTCAGCCCAGAAAACAGGTAGAACAAGTTTTGTGGCGCCTTTCAGCTGCCTACCGGGGCACTGTAAAAACTACCAAGAGAACTCCTTTCTGGCACCTTCCCCGGTGGAGTTGTGCATGGGGTGTGTTTGGAACATTTTGTCACCAGCCGTGTCCAAAATTCAGCGCTTCCCCATCTCAGCCCAGAAAGCAGGTAGAACAAGTTTTGTGGCGCCTTTCAGCTGCCTACCGGGGTACTGTAAAAACTACCAAGAGAACTCCTTTCTGGCACCTTCCCCGGTGGAGTTGTGCATGGGGTGTGTTTGGAACATTTTGTCACCAGCCGAGTCCAAAATTCAGCACTTCCCCATCTCAGCCCAGAAAGCAGGTAGAACAAGTTTTGTGGCGCCTTTCAGCTGCCTACCGGGGTACTGTAAAAACTACCAAGAGAACTCCTTTCTGGCACCTTCGCTGGTGGAGTTGTGCATGGGGTGTGTTTGGAACATTTTGTCACCAGCCGAGTCCAAAATTCAGCGCTTCCCCATCTCAGCCCAGAAAGCAGGTAGAACAAGTTTTGTGGCGCCTTTCAGCTGCCTACCGGGGTACTGTAAAAACTACCAAGAGAACTCCTTTCTGGCACCTTCCCCGGTGGAGTTGTGCATGGGGTGTGTTTGGAACATTTTGTCACCAGCCGAGTCCAAAATTCAGCGCTTCCCCATCTCAGCCCAGAAAGCAGGTAGAACATCTTTTGTGGTGCCTTTCAGCTGCCTACCGGGGTACTGTAAAAACTACCAAGAGAACTCCTTTCTGGCACCTTCCCCGGTGGAGTTGTGCATGGGGTGTGTTTGGAACATTTTGTCACCAGCCGAGTCCAAAATTCAGCGCTTCCCCATCTCAGCCCAGAAAGCAGGTAGAACAAGTTTTGTGGCGCCTTTCAGCTCCCTACCGGGGGACTGTAAAAACTACCAACAGAACTCCTTTCTGGCACCTTCCCCGGTGGAGTTGTGCATGGGGTGTGTTTGGACAATTTTGTCTCCAGCCGAGTCCAAAATTCAGCGCTTCCCCATCTCAGCCCAGAAAGCAGGTAGAACATCTTTTGTGGTGCCTTTCAGCTGCCTACCGGGGTACTGTAAAAACTACCAACAGAATTCCCTTCTGGCACCTTCCCCGGTGGAGTTGTGCATGGGGTGTGTTTGGAACATTTTGTCACCAGCCGAGTCCAAAATTCAGCGCTTCCCCGTCTCAGCCCAGAAAGCAAGTAGAACAAGTTTTGTGGCGCCTTTCAGCTGCCTACCGGGGCACTGTAAAAACTACCAAGAGAACTCCTTTCTGGCACCTTCCCCGGTGGAGTTGTGCATGGGGTGTGTTTGGAACATTTTGTCTCCAGCCGAGTCCAAAATTCAGCGCTTCCCCATCTCAGCCCAGAAAGCAGGTAGAACAAGTTTTGTGGCGCCTTTCAGCTCCCTACCGGGGTACTGTAAAAACTACCAACAGAACTCCTTTCTGGCACCTTCCCCGGTGGAGTTGTGCATGGGGTGTGTTTGGAACATTTTGTCACCAGCCGAGTCCAAAATTCAGCACTTCCCCGTCTCAGCCCAGAAAGCAAGTAGAACATCTTTTGTGGTGCCTTTCAGCTGCCTACCGGGGTACTGTAAAAACTACCAAGAGAATTCCTTTCTGGCACCTTCCCCGGTGGAGTTGTGCATGGGGTGTGTTTGGAACATTTTGTCACCAGCCGAGTCCAAATTCAGCGGTTCCCCATCTCAGCCAGAAAGCAGGTAGAACATCTTTTGTGGTGCCTTTCAGCTGCCTACCGGGGTACTGTAAAAACTACCAACAGAATTCCTTTCTGGCACCTTCCCCGGTGGAGTTGTGCATGGGGTGTGTTTGGAACATTTTGTCACCAGCCGAGTCCAAAATTCAGCGCTTCCCCATCTCAGCCCAGAAAGCAGGTAGAACAAGTTTTGTGGCGCCTTTCAGCTCCCTACCGGGGTACTGTAAAAACTACCAACAGAACTCCTTTCTGGCACCTTCCCCGGTGGAGTTGTGCATGGGGTGTGTTTGGAACATTTTGTCACCAGCCGAGTCCAAAATTCAGCGCTTCCCCGTCTCAGCCCAGAAAGCAAGTAGAACAAGTTTTGTGGTGCCTTTCAGCTGCCTACCGGGGTACTGTAAAAACTACCAAGAGAATTCCTTTCTGGCACCTTCCCCGGTGGAGTTGTGCATGGGGTGTGTTTGGAACATTATGTCACCAGCCGAGTCCAAAATTCAGCGCTTCCCCATCTCAGCCCAGAAAGCAGGTAGAACAACTTTTGTGGCGCCTTTCAGCTGCCTACCGGGGTACTGTAAAAACTACCAACAGAACTCCTTTCTGGCACCTTCCCCGGAGGAGTTGTGCATGGGGTGTGTTTGGAACATTTTGTCACCAGCCGAGTCCAAAATTCAGCACTTCCCCGTCTCAGCCCAGAAAGCAGGTAGAACAAGTTTTGTGGCGCCTTTCAGCTGCCTACCGGGGCACTGTAAAAACTGCCAAGAGAACTCCTTTCTGGCACCTTCCCCGGTGGAGTTGTGCATGGGGTGTGTTTGGAACATTTTGTCACCAGCCGAGTCCAAAATTCAGCGGTTCCCCATCTCAGCCCAGAAAGCAGGTAGAACAAGTTTTGTGGCGCCTTTCAGCTGCCTACCGGGGTACTGTAAAAACTACCAAGAGAACTCCTTTCTGGCACCTTCCCCGGTGGAGTTGTGCATGGGGTGTGTTTGGAACATTTTGTCACCAGCCGAGTCCAAAATTCAGCGCTTCCCCGTCTCAGCCCAGAAAGCAGGTAGAACAAGTTTTGTGGCGCCTTTCAGCTGCCTACCGGGGCACTGTAAAAACTACCAAGAGAACTCCTTTCTGGCACCTTCCCCGGTGGAGTTGTGCATGGGGTGTGTTTGGAACATTTTGTCACCAGCCGAGTCCAAAATACAGCACTTCCCCATCTCAGCCCAGAAAGCAGGTAGAACAAGTTTTGTGGCGCCTTTCAGCTGCCTACCGGGGTACTGTAAAAACTACCAACAGAATTCCTTTCTGGCACCTTCCCCGGTGGAGTTGTGCATGGGGTGTGTTTGGAACATTTTGTCACCAGCCGAGTCCAAAATTCAGCGCTTCCCCATCTCAGCCCAGAAAGCAGGTAGAACATCTTTTGTGGTGCCTTTCAGCTGCCTACCGGGGTACTGTAAAAACTACCAAGAGAACTCCTTTATGGCACCTTCCCCGGTGGAGTTGTGCATGGGGTGTGTTTGGAACATTTTGTCACCAGCCGAGTCCAAAATTCAGCGCTTCCCCATCTCAGCCCAGAAAGCAGGTAGAACAAGTTTTGTGGCGCCTTTCAACTGCCTACCGGGGTACTGTAAAAACTACCAAGAGAACTCCTTTCTGGCACCTTCCCCGGTGGAGTTGTGCATATGGTGTGTTTGGAACATTTTGTCTCCAGCCGAGTCCAAAAGTCAGCGCTTCCCCATCTCAGCCCAGAAAGCAGGTAGAACATCTTTTGTGGTGCCTTTCAGCTGCCTACCGGGGTACTGTAAAAACTACCAAGAGAATTCCTTTCTGGCACCTTCCCCGGTGGAGTTGTGCATGGGGTGTGTTTGGAACATTTTGTCACCAGCCGAGTCCAAAATTCAGCGCTTCCCCATCTCAGCCCAGAAAGCAGGTAGAACAAGTTTTGTGGCGCCTTTCAGCTGCCTACCAGGGTACTGTAAAAACAACCAACAGAATTCCTTTCTGGCACCTTCCCCGGTGGAGTTGTGCATGGGGTGTGTTTGGAACATTTTGTCACCAGCCGAGTCCAAAATTCAGCGCTTCCCCATCTCAGCCCAGAAAGCAGGTAGAACATCTTTTGTGGTGCCTTTCAGCTGCCTACCGGGGTACTGTAAAAACTACCAAGAGAACTCCTTTCTGGCACCTTCCCCGGTGGAGTTGTGCATGGGGTGTGTTTGGAACATTTTGTCACCAGCCGAGTCCAAAATTCAGCGCTTCCCCATCTCAGCCCAGAAAGCAGGTAGAACAAGTTTTGTGGCGCCTTTCAGCTCCCTACCGGGGTACTGTAAAAACTACCAACAGAATTCCTTTCTGGCACCTTCCCCGGTGGAGTTGTGCATGGGGTGTGTTTGGAACATTTTGTCACCAGCCGAGTCCAAAATTCAGCGCTTCCCCGTCTCAGCCCAGAAAGCAAGTAGAACAAGTTTTGTGGCGCCTTTCAGCTGCCTACCGGGGCACTGTAAAAACTACCAAGAGAACTCCTTTCTGGCACCTTCCCCGGTGGAGTTGTGCATGGGGTGTGTTTGGAACATTTTGTCACCAGCCGAGTCCAAAATTCAGCGCTTCCCCGTCTCAGCCCAGAAAGCAAGTAGAACAAGTTTTGTGGCGCCTTTCAGCTGCCTACCGGGGCACTGTAAAAACTACCAAGAGAACTCCTTTCTGGCACCTTCCCCGGTGGAGTTGTGCATGGGGTGTGTTTGGAACATTTTGTCACCAGCCGAGTCCAAAATTCAGCGCTTCCCCATCTCAGCCCAGAAAGCAGGTAGAACATCTTTTGTAGTGCCTTTCAGCTGCCTACCGGGGTACTGTAAAAACTACCAACAGAACTCCTTTCTGGCACCTTCCCCGGTGGAGTTGTGCATGGGGTGTGTTTGGAACATTTTGTCACCAGCCGAGTCCAAAATTCAGCGCTTCCCCAGCTCAGCCCAGAAAGCAGGTAGAACAACTTTTGTGGCGCCTTTCAGCTGCCTACCGGGGTACTGTAAAAACTACCAAGAGAACTCCTTTCTGGCACCTTCCCCGGTGGAGTTGTGCATGGGGTGTGTTTGGAACATTTTGTCACCAGCCGAGTCCAAAATTCAGCGCTTCCCCATCTCAGCCCAGAAAGCAGGTAGAACAACTTTTGTGGCGCCTTTCAGCTGCCTACCGGGGTACTGTAAAAACTACCAAGAGAACTCCTTTCTGGCACCTTCCCCGGTGGAGTTGCGCATATGGTGTGTTTGGAACATTATGTCACCAGCCGAGTCCAAAATTCAGCGGTTCCCCATCTCAGCCCAGAAAGCAGGTAGAACAAGTTTTGTGGCGCCTTTCAGCTGCCTACCGGGGTACTGTAAAAACTACCAAGAGAACTCCTTTCTGGCACCTTCCCCGGTGGAGTTGTGCATGGGGTGTGTTTGGAACATTTTGTCACCAGCCGAGTCCAAAATTCAGTGTTTCCCCATCTCAGCCCAGAAAGCAGGTAGAACAAGTTTTGTGGCGCCTTTCAGCTGCCTACCGGGGGTACTGTAAAAACTACCAAGAGAACTCCTTTCTGGCACCTTCCCCGGTGGAGTTGTGCATGGGGTGTGTTTGGAACATTTTGTCTCCAGCCGAGTCCAAAATTCAGCGCTTCCCCATCTCAGCCCAGAAAGCAGGTAGAACAAGTTTTGTGGCGCCTTTCAGCTGCCTACCGGGGTACTGTAAAAACTACCAACAGAATTCCTTTCTGGCACCTTCCCCGGTGGAGTTGTGCATGGGGTGTGTTTGGAACATTTTGTCACCAGCCGAGTCCAAAATTCAGCGCTTCCCCATCTCAGCCCAGAAAGCAGGTAGAACATCTTTTGTGGTGCCTTTCAGCTGCCTACCGGGGTACTGTAAAAACTACCAAGAGAACTCCTTTCTGGCACCTTCCCCGGTGGAGTTGTGCATGGGGTGTGTTTGGAACATTTTGTCACCAGCCGAGTCCAAAAGTCAGCGGTTCCCCATCTCAGCCCAGAAAGCAGGTAGAACAACTTTTGTGGCGCCTTTCAGCTGCCTACCGGGGTACTGTAAAAACTACCAAGAGAACTCCTTTCTGGCACCTTCCCCGGTGGAGTTGTGCATGGGGTGTGTTTGGAACATTTTGTCACCAGCCGAGTCCAAAATTCAGCGCTTCCCCGTCTCAGCCCAGAAAGCAAGTAGAACAAGTTTTGTGGCGCCTTTCAGCTGCCTACCGGGGTACTGTAAAAACTACCAAGAGAACTCCTTTATGGCACCTTCCCTGGTGGAGTTGTGCATGGGGTGTGTTTGGAACATTTTGTCACCAGCCGAGTCCAAAATTCAGCGGTTCCCCATCTCAGCCCAGAAAGCAGGTAGAACAAGTTTTGTGGTGCCTTTCAGCTGCCTACCGGGGTACTGTAAAAACTACCAAGAGAACTCCTTTCTGGCACCTTCCCCGGTGGAGTTGTGCATGGGGTGTGTTTGGACAATTTTGTCTCCAGCCGAGTCCAAAATTCAGCGCTTCCCCATCTCAGCCCAGAAAGCAGGTAGAACAAGTTTTGTGGCGCCTTTCAGCTGCCTACCAGGGTACTGTAAAAACTACCAACAGAATTCCTTTCTGGCACCTTCCCCGGTGGAGTTGTGCATGGGGTGTGTTTGGAACATTTTGTCACCAGCCGAGTCCAAAATTCAGCGCTTCCCCATCTCAGCCCAGAAAGCAGGTAGAACAACTTTTGTGGTGCCTTTCAGCTGCCTACCGGGGTACTGTAAAAACTACCAAGAGAATTCCTTTCTGGCACCTTCCCCGGTGGAGTTGTGCATGGGGTGTGTTTGGAACATTTTGTCACCAGCCAAGTCCAAAATTCAGCGCTTCCCCATCTCAGCCCAGAAAGCAGGTAGAACAACTTTTGTGGCGCCTTTCAGCTGCCTACCGGGGTACTGTAAAAACTACCAACAGAACTCCTTTCTGGCACCTTCCCCGGTGGAGTTGTGCATGGGGTGTGTTTGGAACATTTTGTCACCAGCCGAGTCCAAAATTCAGCGCTTCCCCAGCTCAGCCCAGAAAGCAGGTAGAACAAGTTTTGTGGCGCCTTTCAACTGCCTACCGGGGGTACTGTAAAAACTACCAAGAGAACTCCTTTCTGGCACCTTCCCTGGTGGAGTTGTGCATATGGTGTGTTTGGAACATTTTGTCACCAGCCGAGTCCAAAATTCAGCGGTTCCCCATCTCAGCCCAGAAAGCAGGTAGAACAACTTTTGTGGCGCCTTTCAGCTGCCTACCGGGGTACTGTAAAAACTACCAACAGAACTCCTTTCTGGCACCTTCCCCGGTGGAGTTGTGCATATGGTGTGTTTGAAACATTTTGTCTCCAGCCGAGTCCAAAAGTCAGCGCTTCCCCATCTCAGCCCAGAAAGCAGGTAGAACAAGTTTTGTGGTGCCTTTCAGCTGCCTACCGGGGTACTGTAAAAACTACCAAGAGAATTCCTTTCTGGCACCTTCCCCGGTGGAGTTGTGCATGGGGTGTGTTTGGAACATTATGTCACCAGCCGAGTCCAAAATTCAGCGCTTCCCCGTCTCAGCCCAGAAAGCAGGTAGAACAAGTTTTGTGGCGCCTTTCAGCTGCCTACCGGGGCACTGTAAAAACTGCCAAGAGAACTCCTTTCTGGCACCTTCCCCGGTGGAGTTGTGCATGGGGTGTGTTTGGAACATTTTGTCACCAGCCGAGTCCAAAAGTCAGCGGTTCCCCATCTCAGCTCAGAAAGCAGGTAGAACATCTTTTGTGGCGCCTTTCAGCTGCCTACCGGGGTACTGTAAAAACTACCAAGAGAATTCCTTTCTGGCACCTTCCCCGGTGGAGTTGTGCATGGGGTGTGTTTGGAACATTTTGTCACCAGCCGAGTCCAAAATTCAGCGCTTCCCCGTCTCAGCCCAGAAAGCAAGTAGAACAAGTTTTGTGGCGCCTTTCAGCTGCCTACCGGGGTACTGTAAAAACTACCAAGAGAACTCCTTTATGGCACCTTCCCTGGTGGAGTTGTGCATGGGGTGTGTTTGGAACATTTTGTCACCAGCCGAGTCCAAAATTCAGCGGTTCCCCATCTCAGCCCAGAAAGCAGGTAGAACAAGTTTTGTGGTGCCTTTCAGCTGCCTACCGGGGTACTGTAAAAACTACCAAGAGAACTCCTTTCTGGCACCTTCCCCGGTGGAGTTGTGCATGGGGTGTGTTTGGACAATTTTGTCTCCAGCCGAGTCCAAAATTCAGCGCTTCCCCATCTCAGCCCAGAAAGCAGGTAGAACAAGTTTTGTGGCGCCTTTCAGCTGCCTACCAGGGTACTGTAAAAACTACCAACAGAATTCCTTTCTGGCACCTTCCCCGGTGGAGTTGTGCATGGGGTGTGTTTGGAACATTTTGTCACCAGCCGAGTCCAAAATTCAGCGCTTCCCCATCTCAGCCCAGAAAGCAGGTAGAACAACTTTTGTGGTGCCTTTCAGCTGCCTACCGGGGTACTGTAAAAACTACCAAGAGAATTCCTTTCTGGCACCTTCCCCGGTGGAGTTGTGCATGGGGTGTGTTTGGAACATTTTGTCACCAGCCAAGTCCAAAATTCAGCGCTTCCCCATCTCAGCCCAGAAAGCAGGTAGAACAAGTTTTGTGGCGCCTTTCAGCTGCCTACCGGGGTACTGTAAAAACTACCAACAGAACTCCTTTCTGGCACCTTCCCCGGTGGAGTTGTGCATGGGGTGTGTTTGGAACATTTTGTCACCAGCCGAGTCCAAAATTCAGCGCTTCCCCAGCTCAGCCCAGAAAGCAGGTAGAACAAGTTTTGTGGCGCCTTTCAACTGCCTACCGGGGTACTGTAAAAACTACCAAGAGAACTCCTTTCTGGCACCTTCCCCGGTGGAGTTGTGCATATGGTGTGTTTGGAACATTTTGTCACCAGCCGAGTCCAAAATTCAGCGGTTCCCCATCTCAGCCCAGAAAGCAGGTAGAACAACTTTTGTGGCGCCTTTCAGCTGCCTACCGGGGTACTGTAAAAACTACCAACAGAACTCCTTTCTGGCACCTTCCCCGGTGGAGTTGTGCATATGGTGTGTTTGAAACATTTTGTCTCCAGCCGAGTCCAAAAGTCAGCGCTTCCCCATCTCAGCCCAGAAAGCAGGTAGAACAAGTTTTGTGGTGCCTTTCAGCTGCCTACCGGGGTACTGTAAAAACTACCAAGAGAATTCCTTTCTGGCACCTTCCCCGGTGGAGTTGTGCATGGGGTGTGTTTGGAACATTTTGTCACCAGCCGAGTCCAAAATTCAGCGCTTCCCCATCTCAGCCCAGAAAGCAGGTAGAACAAGTTTTGTGGTGCCTTTCAGCTGCATACCGGGGTACTGTAAAAACTACCAAGAGAACTCCTTTCTGGCACCTTCCCTGGTGGAGTTGTGCATGGGGTGTGTTTGGAACATTTTGTCACCAGCCGAGTCCAAAATTCAGCGGTTCCCCATCTCAGCCCAGAAAGCAGGTAGAACATCTTTTGTGGTGCCTTTCAGCTGCCTACCGGGGTAGTGTAAAAACTACCAAGAGAATTCCTTTCTGGCACCTTCCCCGGTGGAGTTGTGCATGGGGTGTGTTTGGAACATTTTGTCACCAGCCGAGTCCTAAATTCAGCGCTTCCCCATCTCAGCCCAGAAAGCAGGTAGAACAACTTTAGTGGCGCCTTTCAGCTGCCTACCGGGGTACTGTAAAAACTACCAAGAGAATTCCTTTCTGGCACCTTCCCCGGTGGAGTTGTGCATGGGGTGTGTTTGGAACATTTTGTCACCAGCCGAGTCCAAAAGTCAGCGGTTCCCCAGCTCAGCCCAGAAAGCAGGTAGAACAAGTTTTGTGGCGCCTTTCAGCTGCCTACCGGGGCACTGTAAAAACTACCAAGAGAACTCCTTTCTGGCACCTTCCCCGGTGGAGTTGTGCATGGGGTGTGTTTGGAACATTTTGTCACCAGCCGAGTCCAAAATTCAGCGCTTCCCCATCTCAGCCCAGAAAGCAGGTAGAACAAGTTTTGTGGCGCCTTTCAGCTGCCTACCGGGGTAGTGTAAAAACTACCAACAGAACTCCTTTCTTGCACCTTCCCCGGTGGAGTTGTGCATGGGGTGTGTTTGGAACATTTTGTCACCAGCCGAGTCCAAAATTCAGCGCTTCCCCGTCTCAGCCCAGAAAGCAAGTAGAACAAGTTTTGTGGCGCCTTTCAGCTGCCTACCGGGGTACTGTAAAAACTACCAAGAGAACTCCTTTCTGGCACCTTCCCCGGTGGAGTTGTGCATGGGGTGTGTTTGGAACATTTTGTCACCAGCCGAGTCCAAAATTCAGCGCTTCCCCATCTCAGCCCAGAAAGCAGGTAGAACATCTTTTGTGGTGCCTTTCAGCTGCCTACCGGGGTACTGTAAAAACTACCAAGAGAACTCCTTTCTGGCACCTTCCCCGGTGGAGTTGTGCATGGGGTGTGTTTGGAACATTTTGTAACCAGCCGAGTCCAAAATTCAGCACTTCCCCATCTCAGCCCAGAAAGCAGGTAGAACAACTTTTGTGGCGCCTTTCAGCTGCCTACTGGGGTACTGTAAAAACTACCAAGAGAATTCCTTTCTGGCACCTTCCCCGGTGGAGTTGTGCATGGGGTGTGTTTGGAACATTTTGTCACCAGCCGAGTCCAAAATTCAGCGCTTCCCCATCTCAGCCCAGAAAGCAGGTAGAACAAGTTTCGTGGCGCCTTTCAGCTGCCTACCGGGGTACTGTAAAGACTACCAAGAGAATTCCTTTCTGGCACCTTCCCCGGTGGAGTTGTGCATGGGGTGTGTTTGGAACATTTTGTCACCAGCCGAGTCCAAAATTCAGCGGTTCCCCATCTCAGCCCAGAAAGCAGGTAGAACATCTTTTGTGGTGCCTTTCATCTGCCTACCGAGGTACTGTAAAAACTACCAAGAGAATTCCTTTCTGGCACCTTCCCCGGTGGAGTTGTGCATGGGGTGTGTTTGGAACATTATGTCACCAGCCGAGTCCAAAATTCAGCGCTTCCCCATCTCAGCCCAGAAAGCAGGTAGAACAACTTTTGTGGCGCCTTTCTGCTGCCTACCGGGGTACTGTAAAAACTGCCAAGAGAACTCCTTTCTGGCACCTTCCCCGGTGGAGTTGTGCATGGGGTGTGTTTGGAACATTTTGTCACCAGCCGAGTCCAAAATTCAGCACTTCCCCGTCTCAGCCCAGAAAGCAGGTAGAACAAGTTTTGTGGCGCCTTTCAGCTGCCTACCGGGGTACTGTAAAAACTACCAAGAGAACTCCTTTCTGGCACCTTCCCCGGTGGAGTTGTGCATGGGGTGTGTTTGGAACATTTTGTCACCAGCCGAGTCCAAAATACAGCACTTCCCCATCTCAGCCCAGAAAGCAGGTAGAACAAGTTTTGTGGCGCCTTTCAGCTGCCTACCGGGGTACTGTAAAAACTACCAACAGAATTCCTTTCTGGCACCTTCCCCGGTGGAGTTGTGCATGGGGTGTGTTTGGAACATTTTGTCACCAGCCGAGTCCAAAATTCAGCGCTTCCCCATCTCAGCCCAGAAAGCAGGTAGAACATCTTTTGTGGTGCCTTTCAGCTGCCTACCGGGGTACTGTAAAAACTACCAAGAGAACTCCTTTCTGGCACCTTCCCCGGTGGAGTTGTGCATGGGGTGTGTTTGGAACATTTTGTCACCAGCCGAGTCCAAAATTCAGCGCTTCCCCATCTCAGCCCAGAAAGCAGGTAGAACAAGTTTTGTGGCGCCTTTCAACTGCCTACCGGGGTACTGTAAAAACTACCAAGAGAACTCCTTTCTGGCACCTTCCCCGGTGGAGTTGTGCATATGGTGTGTTTGGAACATTTTGTCACCAGCCGAGTCCAAAATTCAGCGGTTCCCCATCTCAGCCCAGAAAGCAGGTAGAACATCTTTTGTGGTGCCTTTCAGCTGCCTACCGAGGTACTGTAAAAACTACCAACAGAACTCCTTTCTGGCACCTTCCCCGGTGGAGTTGTGCATGGGGTGTGTTTGGAACATTTTGTCTCCAGCCGAGTCCAAAATTCAGCGCTTCCCCATCTCAGCCCAGAAAGCAGGTAGAACAACTTTTGTGGCGCCTTTCAGCTGCCTACCGGGGTACTGTAAAAACTACCAACAGAATTCCTTTCTGGCACCTTCCCCGGTGGAGTTGTGCATGGGGTGTGTTTGGAACATTTTGTCTCCAGCCGAGTCCAAAAGTCAGCGCTTCCCCATCTCAGCCCAGAAAGCAGGTAGAACATCTTTTGTGGTGCCTTTCAGCTGCCTACCGGGGTAGTGTAAAAACTACCAAGAGAATTCCTTTCTGGCACCTTCCCCGGTGGAGTTGTGCATGGGGTGTGTTTGGAACATTTTGTCACCAGCCGAGTCCAAAATTCAGCGCTTCCCATCTCAGCCCAGAAAGCAGGTAGAACAAGTTTTGTGGTGCCTTTCAGCTGCCTACCGGGGTAGGGTAAAAACTACCAACAGAACTCCTTTCTGGCACCTTCCCCGGTGGAGTTGTGCATATGGTGTGTTTGGAACATTTTGTCTCCAGCCGAGTCCAAAAGTCAGCGCTTCCCCATCTCAGCCCAGAAAGCAGGTAGAACATCTTTTGTGGTGCCTTTCAGCTGCCTACCGGGGTACTGTAAAAACTACCAAGAGAATTCCTTTCTGGCACCTTCCCCGGTGGAGTTGTGCATGGGGTGTGTTTGGAACATTTTGTCACCAGCCGAGTCCAAAATTCAGCGCTTCCCCATCTCAGCCCAGAAAGCAGGTAGAACAAGTTTTGTGGCGCCTTTCAGCTGCCTACCAGGGTACTGTAAAAACTACCAACAGAATTCCTTTCTGGCACCTTCCCCGGTGGAGTTGTGCATGGGGTGTGTTTGGAACATTTTGTCACCAGCCGAGTCCAAAATTCAGCGCTTCCCCGTCTCAGCCCAGAAAGCAAGTAGAACAAGTTTTGTGGCGCCTTTCAGCTGCCTACCGGGGCACTGTAAAAACTACCAAGAGAACTCCTTTCTGGCACCTTCCCCGGTGGAGTTGTGCATGGGGTGTGTTTGGAACATTTTGTCACCAGCCGAGTCCAAAATTCAGCGCTTCCCCGTCTCAGCCCAGAAAGCAAGTAGAACAAGTTTTGTGGCGCCTTTCAGCTGCCTACCGGGGCACTGTAAAAACTACCAACAGAATTCCTTTCTGGCACCTTCCCCGGTGGAGTTGTGCATGGGGTGTGTTTGGAACATTTTGTCACCAGCCGAGTCCAAAATTCAGCGCTTCCCCATCTCAGCCCAGAAAGCAGGTAGAACATCTTTTGTAGTGCCTTTCAGCTGCCTACCGGGGTACTGTAAAAACTACCAACAGAATTCCTTTCTGGCACCTTCCCTGGTGGAGTTGTGCATGGGGTGTGTTTGGAACATTTTGTAACCAGCCGAGTCCAAAATTCAGCGGTTCCCCATCTCAGCCCAGAAAGCAGGTAGAACACCTTTTGTGGTGCCTTTCAGCTGCCTACCGGGGTACTGTAAAAACTACCAAGAGAATTCCTTTCTGGCACCTTCCCCGGTGGAGTTGTGCATGGGGTGTGTTTGGAACATTTTGTCACCAGCCGTGTCCAAAATTCAGCGGTTCCCCATCTCAGCCCAGAAAGCAGGTAGAACAAGTTTCGTGGCGCCTTTCAGCTGCCTACCGGGGCACTGTAAAGACTACCAAGAGAACTCCTTTCTGGCACCTTCCCCGGTGGAGTTGTGCATGGGGTGTGTTTGGAACATTTTGTCACCAGCCGAGTCCAAAATTCAGCGCTTCCCCAGCTCAGCCCAGAAAGCAGGTAGAACAAGTTTTGTGGCGCCTTTCAACTGCCTACCGGGGTACTGTAAAAACTACCAAGAGAACTCCTTTCTGGCACCTTCCCCGGTGGAGTTGTGCATATGGTGTGTTTGGAACATTTTGTCACCAGCCGAGTCCAAAATTCAGCGGTTCCCCATCTCAGCCCAGAAAGCAGGTAGAACATCTTTTGTGGTGCCTTTCAGCTGCCTACCGAGGTACTGTAAAAACTACCAACAGAACTCCTTTCTGGCACCTTCCCCGGTGGAGTTGTGCATGGGGTGTGTTTGGAACATTTTGTCTCCAGCCGAGTCCAAAATTCAGCGCTTCCCCATCTCAGCCCAGAAAGCAGGTAGAACAACTTTTGTGGCGCCTTTCAGCTGCCTACCGGGGTACTGTAAAAACTACCAACAGAACTCCTTTCTGGCACCTTCCCCGGTGGAGTTGTGCATCTGGTGTGTTTGAAACATTTTGTCTCCAGCCGAGTCCAAAAGTCAGCGCTTCCCCATCTCAGCCCAGAAAGCAGGTAGAACATCTTTTGTGGTGCCTTTCAGCTGCCTACCGGGGTAGTGTAAAAACTACCAAGAGAATTCCTTTCTGGCACCTTCCCCGGTGGAGTTGTGCATGGGGTGTGTTTGGAACATTTTGTCACCAGCCGAGTCCAAAATTCAGCGCTTCCCCATCTCAGCCCAGAAAGCAGGTAGAACAACTTTTGTGGCGCCTTTCAGCTGCCTACCGGGGTACTGTAAAAACTACCAAGAGAACTCCTTTCTGGCACCTTCCCCGGTGGAGTTGCGCATATGGTGTGTTTGGAACATTATGTCACCAGCCGAGTCCAAAATTCAGCGGTTCCCCATCTCAGCCCCGAAAGCAGGTAGAACAAGTTTTGTGGCGCCTTTCAGCTGCCTACCGGGGTACTGTAAAAACTACCAAGAGAACTCCTTTCTGGCACCTTCCCCGGTGGAGTTGTGCATGGGGTGTGTTTGGAACATTTTGTCACCAGCCGAGTCCAAATTCAGTGTTTCCCCATCTCAGCCCAGAAAGCAGGTAGAACAAGTTTTGTGGCGCCTTTCAGCTGCCTACCGGGGTACTGTAAAAACTACCAAGAGAACTCCTTTCTGGCACCTTCCCCGGTGGAGTTGTGCATGGGGTGTGTTTGGAACATTTTGTCACCAGCCGAGTCCAAAATTCAGCGCTTCCCCATCTCAGCCCAGAAAGCAGGTAGAACATCTTTTGTGGTGCCTTTCAGCTGCCTACCGGGGTACTGTAAAAACTACCAAGAGAACTCCTTTCTGGCACCTTCCCCGGTGGAGTTGTGCATGGGGTGTGTTTGGAACATTTTGTCACCAGCCAAGTCCAAAATTCAGCGCTTCCCCATCTCAGCCCAGAAAGCAGGTAGAACAAGTTTTGTGGCGCCTTTCAGCTGCCTACCGGGGTACTGTAAAAACTACCAACAGAACTCCTTTCTGGCACCTTCCCCGGTGGAGTTGTGCAT
This sequence comes from Falco cherrug, assembly GCF_023634085.1. Classification (NCBI taxonomy): domain Eukaryota; kingdom Metazoa; phylum Chordata; class Aves; order Falconiformes; family Falconidae; genus Falco; species Falco cherrug. The sequence goes on along the minus strand of NC_073719.1, from coordinate 14,905,528 downwards.
GGGGTGTGTTTGGAACATTTTGTCTCCAGCCGAGTCCAAAAGTCAGCGCTTCCCCATCTCAGCCCAGAAAGCAGGTAGAACAACTTTTGTGGCGCCTTTCAGCTGCCTACCGGGGTACTGTAAAAACTACCAACAGAACTCCTTTCTGGCACCTTCCCCGGTGGAGTTGTGCATATGGTGTGTTTGAAACATTTTGTCTCCAGCCGAGTCCAAAAGTCAGCGGTTCCCCATCTCAGCCCAGAAAGCAGGTAGAACATCTTTTGTGGTGCCTTTCAGCTGCCTACCGAGGTACTGTAAAAACTACCAACAGAACTCCTTTCTGGCACCTTCCCCGGTGGAGTTGTGCATGGGGTGTGTTTGGAACATTTTGTCTCCAGCCGAGTCCAAAATTCAGCGCTTCCCCATCTCAGCCCAGAAAGCAGGTAGAACAACTTTTGTGGCGCCTTTCAGCTGCCTACCGGGGTACTGTAAAAACTACCAACAGAACTCCTTGCTGGCACCTTCCCCGGTGGAGTTGTGCATATGGTGTGTTTGAAACATTTTGTCTCCAGCCGAGTCCAAAAGTCAGCGCTTCCCCATCTCAGCCCAGAAAGCAGGTAGAACATCTTTTGTGGTGCCTTTCAGCTGCCTACCGGGGTAGTGTAAAAACTACCAAGAGAATTCCTTTCTGGCACCTTCCCCGGTGGAGTTGTGCATGGGGTGTGTTTGGAACATTTTGTCACCAGCCGAGTCCAAAATTCAGCGCTTCCCCATCTCAGCCCAGAAAGCAGGTAGAACAACTTTTGTGGCGCCTTTCAGCTGCCTACCGGGGTACTGTAAAAACTACCAAGAGAACTCCTTTCTGGCACCTTCCCCGGTGGAGTTGCGCATATGGTGTGTTTGGAACATTATGTCACCAGCCGAGTCCAAAATTCAGCGGTTCCCCATCTCAGCCCAGAAAGCAGGTAGAACAAGTTTTGTGGCGCCTTTCAGCTGCCTACCGGGGTACTGTAAAAACTACCAAGAGAACTCCTTTCTGGCACCTTCCCCGGTGGAGTTGTGCATATGGTGTGTTTGAAACATTTTGTCTCCAGCCGAGTCCAAAAGTCAGCGCTTCCCCATCTCAGCCCAGAAAGCAGGTAGAACAAGTTTTGTGGTGCCTTTCAGCTGCCTACCGGGGTACTGTAAAAACTACCAAGAGAATTCCTTTCTGGCACCTTCCCCGGTGGAGTTGTGCATGGGGTGTGTTTGGAACATTATGTCACCAGCCGAGTCCAAAATTCAGCGCTTCCCCATCTCAGCCCAGAAAGCAGGTAGAACATCTTTTGTGGTGCCTTTCAGCTGCCTACCGGGGTAGTGTAAAAACTACCAACAGAACTCCTTTCTGGCACCTTCCCCGGTGGAGTTGTGCATGGGGTGTGTTTGGAACATTTTGTCACCAGCCGAGTCCAAAATTCAGCGCTTCCCCAGCTCAGCCCAGAAAGCAGGTAGAACAAGTTTTGTGGCGCCTTTCAACTGCCTACCGGGGTACTGTAAAAACTACCAAGAGAACTCCTTTCTGGCACCTTCCCCGGTGGAGTTGTGCATATGGTGTGTTTGGAACATTTTGTCACCAGCCGAGTCCAAAATTCAGCGGTTCCCCATCTCAGCCCAGAAAGCAGGTAGAACAACTTTTGTGGCGCCTTTCAGCTGTCTACCGGGGTACTGTAAAAACTACCAAGAGAACTCCTTTCTGGCACCTTCCCCGGTGGAGTTGTGCATATGGTGTGTTTGAAACATTTTGTCTCCAGCCGAGTCCAAAAGTCAGCGGTTCCCCATCTCAGCCCAGAAAGCAGGTAGAACATCTTTTGTGGTGCCTTTCAGCTGCCTACCGAGGTACTGTAAAAACTACCAACAGAACTCCTTTCTGGCACCTTCCCCGGTGGAGTTGTGCATGGGGTGTGTTTGGAACATTTTGTCTCCAGCCGAGTCCAAAATTCAGCGCTTCCCCATCTCAGCCCAGAAAGCAGGTAGAACAAGTTTTGTGGCGCCTTTCAGCTGCCTACCGGGGTACTGTAAAAACTACCAACAGAACTCCTTTCTGGCACCTTCCCCGGTGGAGTTGTGCATGGGGTGTGTTTGGAACATTTTGTCTCCAGCCGAGTCCAAAATTCAGCGCTTCCCCATCTCAGCCCAGAAAGCAGGTAGAACAACTTTTGTGGCGCCTTTCAGCTGCCTACCGGGGTACTGTAAAAACTACCAACAGAACTCCTTGCTGGCACCTTCCCCGGTGGAGTTGTGCATATGGTGTGTTTGAAACATTTTGTCTCCAGCCGAGTCCAAAAGTCAGCGCTTCCCCATCTCAGCCCAGAAAGCAGGTAGAACATCTTTTGTGGTGCCTTTCAGCTGCCTACCGGGGTAGTGTAAAAACTACCAAGAGAATTCCTTTCTGGCACCTTCCCCGGTGGAGTTGTGCATGGGGTGTGTTTGGAACATTTTGTCACCAGCCGAGTCCAAAATTCAGCGCTTCCCCATCTCAGCCCAGAAAGCAGGTAGAACAAGTTTTGTGGCGCCTTTCAGCTGCCTACCGGGGTACTGTAAAAACTACCAAGAGAACTCCTTTCTGGCACCTTCCCCGGTGGAGTTGCGCATATGGTGTGTTTGGAACATTATGTCACCAGCCGAGTCCAAAATTCAGCGGTTCCCCATCTCAGCCCAGAAAGCAGGTAGAACAAGTTTTGTGGCGCCTTTCAGCTGCCTACCGGGGTACTGTAAAAACTACCAAGAGAACTCCTTTCTGGCACCTTCCCCGGTGGAGTTGTGCATGGGGTGTGTTTGGAACATTTTGTCACCAGCCGAGTCCAAAATTCAGTGTTTCCCCATCTCAGCCCAGAAAGCAGGTAGAACAAGTTTTGTGGCGCCTTTCAGCTGCCTACCGGGGTACTGTAAAAACTACCAAGAGAACTCCTTTCTGGCACCTTCCCCGGTGGAGTTGCGCATATGGTGTGTTTGGAACATTATGTCACCAGCCGAGTCCAAAATTCAGCGGTTCCCCATCTCAGCCCAGAAAGCAGGTAGAACAAGTTTTGTGGCGCCTTTCAGCTGCCTACCGGGGTACTGTAAAAACTACCAAGAGAACTCCTTTCTGGCACCTTCCCCGGTGGAGTTGTGCATATGGTGTGTTTGAAACATTTTGTCTCCAGCCGAGTCCAAAAGTCAGCGCTTCCCCATCTCAGCCCAGAAAGCAGGTAGAACAAGTTTTGTGGTGCCTTTCAGCTGCCTACCGGGGTACTGTAAAAACTACCAAGAGAATTCCTTTCTGGCACCTTCCCCGGTGGAGTTGTGCATGGGGTGTGTTTGGAACATTATGTCACCAGCCGAGTCCAAAATTCAGCGCTTCCCCATCTCAGCCCAGAAAGCAGGTAGAACATCTTTTGTGGTGCCTTTCAGCTGCCTACCGGGGTAGTGTAAAAACTACCAACAGAACTCCTTTCTGGCACCTTCCCCGGTGGAGTTGTGCATGGGGTGTGTTTGGAACATTTTGTCACCAGCCGAGTCCAAAATTCAGCGCTTCCCCAGCTCAGCCCAGAAAGCAGGTAGAACAAGTTTTGTGGCGCCTTTCAACTGCCTACCGGGGTACTGTAAAAACTACCAAGAGAACTCCTTTCTGGCACCTTCCCCGGTGGAGTTGTGCATATGGTGTGTTTGGAACATTTTGTCACCAGCCGAGTCCAAAATTCAGCCGTTCCCCATCTCAGCCCAGAAAGCAGGTAGAACAACTTTTGTGGCGCCTTTCAGCTGTCTACCGGGGTACTGTAAAAACTACCAAGAGAACTCCTTTCTGGCACCTTCCCCGGTGGAGTTGTGCATATGGTGTGTTTGAAACATTTTGTCTCCAGCCGAGTCCAAAAGTCAGCGGTTCCCCATCTCAGCCCAGAAAGCAGGTAGAACATCTTTTGTGGTGCCTTTCAGCTGCCTACCGAGGTACTGTAAAAACTACCAACAGAACTCCTTTCTGGCACCTTCCCCGGTGGAGTTGTGCATGGGGTGTGTTTGGAACATTTTGTCTCCAGCCGAGTCCAAAATTCAGCGCTTCCCCATCTCAGCCCAGAAAGCAGGTAGAACAAGTTTTGTGGCGCCTTTCAGCTGCCTACCGGGGTACTGTAAAAACTACCAACAGAACTCCTTTCTGGCACCTTCCCCGGTGGAGTTGTGCATATGGTGTGTTTGAAACATTTTGTCTCCAGCCGAGTCCAAAAGTCAGCGGTTCCCCATCTCAGCCCAGAAAGCAGGTAGAACATCTTTTGTGGTGCCTTTCAGCTGCCTACCGAGGTACTGTAAAAACTACCAACAGAACTCCTTTCTGGCACCTTCCCCGGTGGAGTTGTGCATGGGGTGTGTTTGGAACATTTTGTCTCCAGCCGAGTCCAAAATTCAGCGCTTCCCCATCTCAGCCCAGAAAGCAGGTAGAACAACTTTTGTGGCGCCTTTCAGCTGCCTACCGGGGTACTGTAAAAACTACCAACAGAACTCCTTGCTGGCACCTTCCCCGGTGGAGTTGTGCATATGGTGTGTTTGAAACATTTTGTCTCCAGCCGAGTCCAAAAGTCAGCGCTTCCCCATCTCAGCCCAGAAAGCAGGTAGAACATCTTTTGTGGTGCCTTTCAGCTGCCTACCGGGGTAGTGTAAAAACTACCAAGAGAATTCCTTTCTGGCACCTTCCCCGGTGGAGTTGTGCATGGGGTGTGTTTGGAACATTTTGTCACCAGCCGAGTCCAAAATTCAGCGCTTCCCCATCTCAGCCCAGAAAGCAGGTAGAACAAGTTTTGTGGCGCCTTTCAGCTGCCTACCGGGGTACTGTAAAAACTACCAAGAGAACTCCTTTCTGGCACCTTCCCCGGTGGAGTTGCGCATATGGTGTGTTTGGAACATTATGTCACCAGCCGAGTCCAAAATTCAGCGGTTCCCCATCTCAGCCCAGAAAGCAGGTAGAACAAGTTTTGTGGCGCCTTTCAGCTGCCTACCGGGGTACTGTAAAAACTACCAAGAGAACTCCTTTCTGGCACCTTCCCCGGTGGAGTTGTGCATGGGGTGTGTTTGGAACATTTTGTCACCAGCCGAGTCCAAAATTCAGTGTTTCCCCATCTCAGCCCAGAAAGCAGGTAGAACAAGTTTTGTGGCGCCTTTCAGCTGCCTACCGGGGTACTGTAAAAACTACCAAGAGAACTCCTTTCTGGCACCTTCCCCGGTGGAGTTGTGCATGGGGTGTGTTTGGAACATTTTGTCACCAGCCGAGTCCAAAATTCAGCACTTCCCCATCTCAGCCCAGAAAGCAGGTAGAACAAGTTTTGTGGCGCCTTTCAGCTGCCTACCGGGGTACTGTAAAAACTACCAAGAGAACTCCTTTCTGGCACCTTCCCCGGTGGAGTTGTGCATGGGGTGTGTTTGGACAATTTTGTCTCCAGCCGAGTCCAAAATTCAGCGCTTCCCCATCTCAGCCCAGAAAGCAGGTAGAACAAGTTTTGTGGCGCCTTTCAGCTGCCTACCGGGGTACTGTAAAAACTACCAAGAGAACTCCTTTCTGGCACCTTCCCCGGTGGAGTTGTGCATGGGGTGTGTTTGGAACATTTTGTCACCAGCCAAGTCCAAAATTCAGCGCTTCCCCATCTCAGCCCAGAAAGCAGGTAGAACAAGTTTTGTGGCGCCTTTCAGCTGCCTACCGGGGTACTGTAAAAACTACCAAGAGAACTCCTTTCTGGCACCTTCCCCGGTGGAGTTGTGCATGGGGTGTGTTTGGACAATTTTGTCTCCAGCCGAGTCCAAAATTCAGCGCTTCCCCATCTCAGCCCAGAAAGCAGGTAGAACAAGTTTTGTGGCGCCTTTCAGCTGCCTACCAGGGTACTGTAAAAACTACCAACAGAATTCCTTTCTGGCACCTTCCCCGGTGGAGTTGTGCATGGGGTGTGTTTGGAACATTTTGTCACCAGCCGAGTCCAAAATTCAGCGCTTCCCCATCTCAGCCCAGAAAGCAGGTAGAACATCTTTTGTGGTGCCTTTCAGCTGCCTACCGGGGTACTGTAAAAACTACCAAGAGAATTCCTTTCTGGCACCTTCCCCGGTGGAGTTGTGCATGGGGTGTGTTTGGAACATTTTGTCACCAGCCAAGTCCAAAATTCAGCGCTTCCCCATCTCAGCCCAGAAAGCAGGTAGAACAAGTTTTGTGGCGCCTTTCAGCTGCCTACCGGGGTACTGTAAAAACTACCAAGAGAACTCCATTCTGGCACCTTCCCCGGTGGAGTTGTGCATGGGGTGTGTTTGGAACATTTTGTCACCAGCCGAGTCCAAAATTCAGCGCTTCCCCAGCTCAGCCCAGAAAGCAGGTAGAACAAGTTTTGTGGCGCCTTTCAACTGCCTACCGGGGTACTGTAAAAACTACCAAGAGAACTCCTTTCTGGCACCTTCCCCGGTGGAGTTGTGCATATGGTGTGTTTGGAACATTTTGTCACCAGCCGAGTCCAAAATTCAGCGGTTCCCCATCTCAGCCCAGAAAGCAGGTAGAACAACTTTTGTGGCGCCTTTCAGCTGCCTACCGGGGTACTGTAAAAACTACCAAGAGAACTCCTTTCTGGCACCTTCCCCGGTGGAGTTGTGCATATGGTGTGTTTGAAACATTTTGTCTCCAGCCGAGTCCAAAAGTCAGCGCTTCCCCATCTCAGCCCAGAAAGCAGGTAGAACAAGTTTTGTGGTGCCTTTCAGCTGCCTACCGGGGTACTGTAAAAACTACCAAGAGAATTCCTTTCTGGCACCTTCCCCGGTGGAGTTGTGCATGGGGTGTGTTTGGAACATTATGTCACCAGCCGAGTCCAAAATTCAGCGCTTCCCCATCTCAGCCCAGAAAGCAGGTAGAACAACTTTTGTGGCGCCTTTCTGCTGCCTACCGGGGTACTGTAAAAACTACCAACAGAACTCCTTTCTGGCACCTTCCCCGGTGGAGTTGTGCATGGGGTGTGTTTGGAACACTTTGTCTCCAGCCGAGTCCAAAAGTCAGCGCTTCCCCATCTCAGCCCAGAAAGCAGGTAGAACATCTTTTGTGGTGCCTTTCAGCTGCCTACCGGGGTACTGTAAAAACTACCAACAGAATTCCTTTCTGGCACCTTCCCCGGTGGAGTTGTGCATGGGGTGTGTTTGGAACATTTTGTCACCAGCCGAGTCCAAAATTCAGCGCTTCCCCATCTCAGCCCAGAAAGCAGGTAGAACAAGTTTTGTGGTGCCTTTCAGCTGCATACCGGGGTACTGTAAAAACTACCAAGAGAACTCCTTTCTGGCACCTTCCCTGGTGGAGTTGTGCATGGGGTGTGTTTGGAACATTTTGTCACCAGCCGAGTCCAAAATTCAGCGGTTCCCCATCTCAGCCCAGAAAGCAGGTAGAACATCTTTTGTGGTGCCTTTCAGCTGCCTACCGGGGTAGTGTAAAAACTACCAAGAGAATTCCTTTCTGGCACCTTCCCCGGTGGAGTTGTGCATGGGGTGTGTTTGGAACATTTTGTCACCAGCCGAGTCCTAAATTCAGCGCTTCCCCATCTCAGCCCAGAAAGCAGGTAGAACAACTTTAGTGGCGCCTTTCAGCTGCCTACCGGGGTACTGTAAAAACTACCAAGAGAATTCCTTTCTGGCACCTTCCCCGGTGGAGTTGTGCATGGGGTGTGTTTGGAACATTTTGTCACCAGCCGAGTCCAAAAGTCAGCGGTTCCCCAGCTCAGCCCAGAAAGCAGGTAGAACAAGTTTTGTGGCGCCTTTCAGCTGCCTACCGGGGCACTGTAAAAACTACCAAGAGAACTCCTTTCTGGCACCTTCCCCGGTGGAGTTGTGCATGGGGTGTGTTTGGAACATTTTGTCACCAGCCGAGTCCAAAATTCAGCGCTTCCCCATCTCAGCCCAGAAAGCAGGTAGAACAACTTTTGTGGTGCCTTTCAGCTGCCTACCGGGGTACTGTAAAAACTACCAAGAGAATTCCTTTCTGGCACCTTCCCCGGTGGAGTTGTGCATGGGGTGTGTTTGGAACATTATGTCACCAGCCGAGTCCAAAATTCAGCGCTTCCCCGTCTCAGCCCAGAAAGCAGGTAGAACAAGTTTTGTGGCGCCTTTCAGCTGCCTACCGGGGCACTGTAAAAACTGCCAAGAGAACTCCTTTCTGGCACCTTCCCCGGTGGAGTTGTGCATGGGGTGTGTTTGGAACATTTTGTCACCAGCCGAGTCCAAAAGTCAGCGGTTCCCCATCTCAGCTCAGAAAGCAGGTAGAACATCTTTTGTGGCGCCTTTCAGCTGCCTACCGGGGTACTGTAAAAACTACCAAGAGAATTCCTTTCTGGCACCTTCCCCGGTGGAGTTGTGCATGGGGTGTGTTTGGAACATTTTGTCACCAGCCGAGTCCAAAATTCAGCGCTTCCCCGTCTCAGCCCAGAAAGCAGGTAGAACAAGTTTTGTGGCGCCTTTCAGCTGCCTACCGGGGCACTGTAAAAACTACCAAGAGAACTCCTTTCTGGCACCTTCCCCGGTGGAGTTGTGCATGGGGTGTGTTTGGAACATTTTGTCACCAGCCGAGTCCAAAATACAGCACTTCCCCATCTCAGCCCAGAAAGCCGGTAGAACATCTTTTGTGGCGCCTTTCAGCTGCCTACCGGGGTACTGTAAAAACTACCAACAGAATTCCTTTCTGGCACCTTCCCCGGTGGAGTTGTGCATGGGGTGTGTTTGGAACATTTTGTCACCAGCCGAGTCCAAAATTCAGCGCTTCCCCATCTCAGCCCAGAAAGCAGGTAGAACAAGTTTTGTGGCGCCTTTCAGCTGCCTACCGGGGTAGTGTAAAAACTACCAACAGAACTCCTTTCTTGCACCTTCCCCGGTGGAGTTGTGCATGGGGTGTGTTTGGAACATTTTGTCACCAGCCGAGTCCAAAATTCAGCGCTTCCCCGTCTCAGCCCAGAAAGCAAGTAGAACAAGTTTTGTGGCGCCTTTCAGCTGCCTACCGGGGCACTGTAAAAACTACCAAGAGAACTCCTTTCTGGCACCTTCCCCGGTGGAGTTGTGCATGGGGTGTGTTTGGAACATTTTGTCACCAGCCGAGTCCAAAATTCAGCGCTTCCCCATCTCAGCCCAGAAAGCAGGTAGAACATCTTTTGTGGTGCCTTTCAGCTGCCTACCGGGGTACTGTAAAAACTACCAAGAGAACTCCTTTCTGGCACCTTCCCCGGTGGAGTTGTGCATGGGGTGTGTTTGGAACATTTTGTAACCAGCCGAGTCCAAAATTCAGCGCTTCCCCATCTCAGCCCAGAAAGCAGGTAGAACAACTTTTGTGGCGCCTTTCAGCTGCCTACTGGGGTACTGTAAAAACTACCAAGAGAACTCCTTTCTGGCACCTTCCCCGGTGGAGTTGTGCATGGGGTGTGTTTGGAACATTTTGTCACCAGCCGAGTCCAAAATTCAGCGCTTCCCCATCTCAGCCCAGAAAGCAGGTAGAACAAGTTTCGTGGCGCCTTTCAGCTGCCTACCGGGGTACTGTAAAGACTACCAAGAGAATTCCTTTCTGGCACCTTCCCCGGTGGAGTTGTGCATGGGGTGTGTTTGGAACATTTTGTCACCAGCCGAGTCCAAAATTCAGCGGTTCCCCATCTCAGCCCAGAAAGCAGGTAGAACAAGTTTCGTGGCGCCTTTCAGCTGCCTACCGGGGTACTGTAAAGACTACCAAGAGAACTCCTTTCTGGCACCTTCCCCGGTGGAGTTGTGCATGGGGTGTGTTTGGAACATTTTGTCACCAGCCGAGTCCAAAATTCAGCGCTTCCCCATCTCAGCCCAGAAAGCAGGTAGAACAACTTTTGTGGCGCCTTTCAGCTGCCTACCGGGGTACTGTAAAAACTACCAAGAGAACTCCTTTCTGGCACCTTCCCCGGTGGAGTTGTGCATGGGGTGTGTTTGGAACATTTTGTCACCAGCCGAGTCCAAAATTCAGCGGTTCCCCGTCTCAGCCCAGAAAGCAGGTAGAACAAGTTTTGTGGTGCCTTTCAACTGCCTACCGGGGTACTGTAAAAACTACCAAGAGAACTCCTTTCTGGCACCTTCCCCGGTGGAGTTGTGCATATGGTGTGTTTGGAACATTTTGTCACCAGCCGAGTCCAAAATTCAGCGGTTCCCCATCTCAGCCCAGAAAGCAGGTAGAACATCTTTTGTGGTGCCTTTCAGCTGCCTACCGAGGTACTGTAAAAACTACCAACAGAACTCCTTTCTGGCACCTTCCCCGGTGGAGTTGTGCATGGGGTGTGTTTGGAACATTTTGTCTCCAGCCGAGTCCAAAAGTCAGCGCTTCCCCATCTCAGCCCAGAAAGCAGGTAGAACATCTTTTGTGGTGCCTTTCAGCTGCCTACCGGGGTACTGTAAAAACTACCAAGAGAATTCCTTTCTGGCACCTTCCCCGGTGGAGTTGTGCATGGGGTGTGTTTGGAACATTATGTCACCAGCCAAGTCCAAAATTCAGCGCTTCCCCATCTCAGCCCAGAAAGCAGGTAGAACAACTTTTGTGGCGCCTTTCTGCTGCCTACCGGGGTACTGTAAAAACTACCAAGAGAACTCCTTTCTGGCACCTTCCCCGGAGGAGTTGTGCATGGGGTGTGTTTGGAACATTTTGTCACCAGCCGAGTCCAAAATTCAGCACTTCCCCGTCTCAGCCCAGAAAGCAGGTAGAACAAGTTTTGTGGCGCCTTTCAGCTGCCTACCGGGGCACTGTAAAAACTGCCAAGAGAACTCCTTTCTGGCACCTTCCCCGGTGGAGTTGTGCATGGGGTGTGTTTGGAACATTTTGTCACCAGCCGAGTCCAAAATACAGCACTTCCCCATCTCAGCCCAGAAAGCAGGTAGAACAAGTTTTGTGGCGCCTTTCAGCTGCCTACCGGGGTACTGTAAAAACTACCAACAGAATTCCTTTCTGGCACCTTCCCCGGTGGAGTTGTGCATGGGGTGTGTTTGGAACATTTTGTCACCAGCCGAGTCCAAAATTCAGCGCTTCCCCATCTCAGCCCAGAAAGCAGGTAGAACATCTTTTGTGGTGCCTTTCAGCTGCCTACCGAGGTACTGTAAAAACTACCAACAGAACTCCTTTCTGGCACCTTCCCCGGTGGAGTTGTGCATGGGGTGTGTTTGGAACATTTTGTCTCCAGCCGAGTCCAAAATTCAGCGCTTCCCCATCTCAGCCCAGAAAGCAGGTAGAACAAGTTTTGTGGCGCCTTTCAGCTGCCTACCGGGGTACTGTAAAAACTACCAACAGAATTCCTTTCTGGCACCTTCCCCGGTGGAGTTGTGCATGGGGTGTGTTTGGAACATTTTGTCTCCAGCCGAGTCCAAAAGTCAGCGCTTCCCCATCTCAGCCCAGAAAGCAGGTAGAACATCTTTTGTGGTGCCTTTCAGCTGCCTACCGGGGTAGTGTAAAAACTACCAAGAGAATTCCTTTCTGGCACCTTCCCCGGTGGAGTTGTGCATGGGGTGTGTTTGGAACATTTTGTCACCAGCCGAGTCCAAAATTCAGTGCTTCCCATCTCAGCCCAGAAAGCAGGTAGAACAAGTTTTGTGGTGCCTTTCAGCTGCCTACCGGGGTAGGGTAAAAACTACCAACAGAACTCCTTTCTGGCACCTTCCCCGGTGGAGTTGTGCATATGGTGTGTTTGGAACATTTTGTCACCAGCCGAGTCCAAAATTCAGCGCTTCCCCATCTCAGCCCAGAAAGCAGGTAGAACATCTTTTGTGGTGCCTTTCAGCTGCCTACCGGGGTACTGTAAAAACTACCAAGAGAATTCCTTTCTGGCACCTTCCCCGGTGGAGTTGTGCATGGGGTGTGTTTGGAACATTTTGTCACCAGCCGAGTCCAAAATTCAGCGCTTCCCCATCTCAGCCCAGAAAGCAGGTAGAACAACTTTTGTGGCACCTTTCAGCTGCCTACTGGGGTACTGTAAAAACTACCAACAGAACTCCTTTCTGGCACCTTCCCCGGTGGAGTTGTGCATATGGTGTGTTTGGAACATTTTGTCTCCAGCCGAGTCCAAAAGTCAGCGCTTCCCCATCTCAGCCCAGAAAGCAGGTAGAACATCTTTTGTGGTGCCTTTCAGCTGCCTACCGGGGTACTGTAAAAACTACCAAGAGAATTCCTTTCTGGCACCTTCCCCGGTGGAGTTGTGCATGGGGTGTGTTTGGAACATTTTGTCACCAGCCGAGTCCAAAATTCAGCGCTTCCCCATCTCAGCCCAGAAAGCAGGTAGAACAAGTTTTGTGGCGCCTTTCAGCTCCCTACCGGGGTACTGTAAAAACTACCAACAGAACTCCTTTCTGGCACCTTCCCCGGTGGAATTGTGCATGGGGTGTGTTTGGAACATTTTGTCACCAGCCGAGTCCAAAATTCAGCGGTTCCCCATCTCAGCCCAGAAAGCAGGTAGAACATCTTTTGTGGTGCCTTTCAGCTGCCTACCGAGGTACTGTAAAAACTACCAACAGAACTCCTTTCTGGCACCTTCCCCGGTGGAGTTGTGCATGGGGTGTGTTTGGAACATTTTGTCACCAGCCGAGTCCAAAATTCAGCGCTTCCCCATCTCAGCCCAGAAAGCAGGTAGAACAACTTTTGTGGCGCCTTTCAGCTGCCTACCGGGGTACTGTAAAAACTACCAACAGAACTCCTTTCTGGCACCTTCCCCGGTGGAGTTGTGCATATGGTGTGTTTGAAACATTTTGTCTCCAGCCGAGTCCAAAAGTCAGCGCTTCCCCATCTCAGCCCAGAAAGCAGGTAGAACATCTTTTGTGGTGCCTTTCAGCTGCCTACCGGGGTAGTGTAAAAACTACCAAGAGAATTCCTTTCTGGCACCTTCCCCGGTGGAGTTGTGCATGGGGTGTGTTTGGAACATTTTGTCACCAGCCGAGTCCAAAATTCAGCGGTTCCCCATCTCAGCCCAGAAAGCAGGTAGAACAAGTTTCGTGGCGCCTTTCAGCTGCCTACCGGGGTACTGTAAAGACTACCAAGAGAACTCCTTTCTGGCACCTTCCCCGGTGGAGTTGTGCATGGGGTGTGTTTGGAACATTTTGTCACCAGCCGAGTCCAAAATTCAGCGCTTCCCCATCTCAGCCCAGAAAGCAGGTAGAACAACTTTTGTGGCGCCTTTCAGCTGCCTACCGGGGTACTGTAAAAACTACCAAGAGAACTCCTTTCTGGCACCTTCCCCGGTGGAGTTGCGCATATGGTGTGTTTGGAACATTATGTCACCAGCCGAGTCCAAAATTCAGCGGTTCCCCATCTCAGCCCAGAAAGCAGGTAGAACAACTTTTGTGGCGCCTTTCAGCTGCCTACCGGGGTACTGTAAAAACTACCAAGAGAACTCCTTTCTGGCACCTTCCCCGGTGGAGTTGTGCATGGGGTGTGTTTGGAACATTTTGTCACCAGCCGAGTCCAAAATTCAGCGCTTCCCCGTCTCAGCCCAGAAAGCAAGTAGAACAAGTTTTGTGGCGCCTTTCAGCTGCCTACCGGGGTACTGTAAAAACTACCAAGAGAACTCCTTTATGGCACCTTCCCCGGTGGAGTTGTGCATGGGGTGTGTTTGGAACATTTTGTCACCAGCCGAGTCCAAAATTCAGCGCTTCCCCATCTCAGCCCAGAAAGCAGGTAGAACATCTTTTGTGGTGCCTTTCAGCTGCCTACCGGGGTACTGTAAAAACTACCAAGAGAATTCCTTTCTGGCACCTTCCCCGGTGGAGTTGTGCATGGGGTGTGTTTGGAACATTTTGTCACCAGCCGAGTCCAAAATTCAGCGCTTCCCCATCTCAGCCCAGAAAGCAGGTAGAACAAGTTTTGTGGCGCCTTTCAGCTGCCTACCGGGGTACTGTAAAAACTACCAACAGAACTCCTTTCTGGCACCTTCCCCGGTGGAGTTGTGCATGGGGTGTGTTTGGAACATTTTGTCACCAGCCGAGTCCAAAATTCAGCGCTTCCCCAGCTCAGCCCAGAAAGCAGGTAGAACAAGTTTTGTGGCGCCTTTCAACTGCCTACCGGGGTACTGTAAAAACTACCAAGAGAACTCCTTTCTGGCACCTTCCCCGGTGGAGTTGTGCATGGGGTGTGTTTGGAACATTTTGTCACCAGCCGAGTCCAAAATTCAGCGGTTCCCCATCTCAGCCCAGAAAGCAGGTAGAACAACTTTTGTGGCGCCTTTCAGCTGCCTACCGGGGTACTGTAAAAACTACCAACAGAACTCCTTTCTGGCACCTTCCCCGGTGGAGTTGTGCATATGGTGTGTTTGAAACATTTTGTCTCCAGCCGAGTCCAAAAGTCAGCGCTTCCCCATCTCAGCCCAGAAAGCAGGTAGAACAAGTTTTGTGGCGCCTTTCAGCTGCCTACCGGGGCACTGTAAAAACTACCAAGAGAACTCCTTTCTGGCACCTTCCCCGGTGGAGTTGTGCATGGCGTGTGTTTGGAACATTTTGTCACCAGCCGAGTCCAAAATTCAGCGCTTCCCCATCTCAGCCCAGAAAGCAGGTAGAACAACTTTTGTGGTGCCTTTCAGCTGCCTACCGGGGTACTGTAAAAACTACCAAGAGAATTCCTTTCTGGCACCTTCCCCGGTGGAGTTGTGCATGGGGTGTGTTTGGAACATTATGTCACCAGCCGAGTCCAAAATTCAGCGCTTCCCCGTCTCAGCCCAGAAAGCAGGTAGAACAAGTTTTGTGGCGCCTTTCAGCTGCCTACCGGGGCACTGTAAAAACTGCCAAGAGAACTCCTTTCTGGCACCTTCCCCGGTGGAGTTGTGCATGGGGTGTGTTTGGAACATTTTGTCACCAGCCGAGTCCAAAATTCAGCGGTTCCCCGTCTCAGCCCAGAAAGCAGGTAGAACAAGTTTTGTGGCGCCTTTCAGCTGCCTACCGGGGCACTGTAAAAACTACCAAGAGAACTCCTTTCTGGCACCTTCCCCGGTGGAGTTGTGCATGGGGTGTGTTTGGAACATTTTGTCACCAGCCGAGTCCAAAATTCAGCGCTTCCCCATCTCAGCCCAGAAAGCAGGTAGAACAACTTTTGTGGTGCCTTTCAGCTGCCTACCGGGGTACTGTAAAAACTACCAAGAGAATTCCTTTCTGGCACCTTCCCCGGTGGAGTTGTGCATGGGGTGTGTTTGGAACATTATGTCACCAGCCGAGTCCAAAATTCAGCGCTTCCCCGTCTCAGCCCAGAAAGCAGGTAGAACAAGTTTTGTGGCGCCTTTCAGCTGCCTACCGGGGCACTGTAAAAACTGCCAAGAGAACTCCTTTCTGGCACCTTCCCCGGTGGAGTTGTGCATGGGGTGTGTTTGGAACATTTTGTCACCAGCCGAGTCCAAAAGTCAGCGGTTCCCCATCTCAGCTCAGAAAGCAGGTAGAACATCTTTTGTGGCGCCTTTCAGCTGCCTACCGGGGTACTGTAAAAACTACCAAGAGAATTCCTTTCTGGCACCTTCCCCGGTGGAGTTGTGCATGGGGTGTGTTTGGAACATTTTGTCACCAGCCGAGTCCAAAATTCAGCGCTTCCCCGTCTCAGCCCAGAAAGCAGGTAGAACAAGTTTTGTGGCACCTTTCAGCTGCCTACCGGGGCACTGTAAAAACTACCAAGAGAACTCCTTTCTGGCACCTTCCCCGGTGGAGTTGTGCATGGGGTGTGTTTGGAACATTTTGTCACCAGCCGAGACCAAAATACAGCACTTCCCCATCTCAGCCCAGAAAGCAGGTAGAACATCTTTTGTGGCGCCTTTCAGCTGCCTACCGGGGTACTGTAAAAACTACCAACAGAATTCCTTTCTGGCACCTTCCCCGGTGGAGTTGTGCATGGGGTGTGTTTGGAACATTTTGTCACCAGCCGAGTCCAAAATTCAGCGCTTCCCCATCTCAGCCCAGAAAGCAGGTAGAACAAGTTTTGTGGCGCCTTTCAGCTGCCTACCGGGGTAGTGTAAAAACTACCAACAGAACTCCTTTCTTGCACCTTCCCCGGTGGAGTTGTGCATGGGGTGTGTTTGGAACATTTTGTCACCAGCCGAGTCCAAAATTCAGCGCTTCCCCGTCTCAGCCCAGAAAGCAAGTAGAACAAGTTTTGTGGCGCCTTTCAGCTGCCTACCGGGGCACTGTAAAAACTACCAAGAGAACTCCTTTCTGGCACCTTCCCCGGTGGAGTTGTGCATGGGGTGTGTTTGGAACATTTTGTCACCAGCCGAGTCCAAAATTCAGCGCTTCCCCATCTCAGCCCAGAAAGCAGGTAGAACATCTTTTGTGGTGCCTTTCAGCTGCCTACCGGGGTACTGTAAAAACTACCAAGAGAACTCCTTTCTGGCACCTTCCCCGGTGGAGTTGTGCATGGGGTGTGTTTGGAACATTTTGTAACCAGCCGAGTCCAAAATTCAGCACTTCCCCATCTCAGCCCAGAAAGCAGGTAGAACAACTTTTGTGGCGCCTTTCAGCTGCCTACCGGGGTACTGTAAAAACTACCAACAGAATTCCTTTCTGGCACCTTCCCCGGTGGAGTTGTGCATGGGGTGTGTTTGGAACATTTTGTCACCAGCCGAGTCCAAAATTCAGCGCTTCCCCATCTCAGCCCAGAAAGCAGGTAGAACAAGTTTCGTGGCGCCTTTCAGCTGCCTACCGGGGTACTGTAAAGACTACCAAGAGAATTCCTTTCTGGCACCTTCCCCGGTGGAGTTGTGCATGGGGTGTGTTTGGAACATTTTGTCACCAGCCGAGTCCAAAATTCAGCGCTTCCCCGTCTCAGCCCAGAAAGCAGGTAGAACAAGTTTCGTGGCGCCTTTCAGCTGCCTACCGGGGTACTGTAAAGACTACCAAGAGAACTCCTTTCTGGCACCTTCCCCGGTGGAGTTGTGCATGGGGTGTGTTTGGAACATTTTGTCACCAGCCGAGTCCAAAATTCAGCGGTTCCCCATCTCAGCCCAGAAAGCAGGTAGAACAACTTTTGTGGCGCCTTTCAGCTGCCTACCGGGGTACTGTAAAAACTACCAAGAGAACTCCTTTCTGGCACCTTCCCCGGTGGAGTTGTGCATGGGGTGTGTTTGGAACATTTTGTCACCAGCCGAGTCCAAAATTCAGCGCTTCCCCATCTCAGCCCAGAAAGCAGGTAGAACATCTTTTGTGGTGCCTTTCAGCTGCCTACCGGGGTACTGTAAAAACTACCAAGAGAACTCCTTTCTGGCACCTTCCCCGGTGGAGTTGTGCATGGGGTGTGTTTGGAACATTTTGTCACCAGCCAAGTCCAAAATTCAGCGCTTCCCCATCTCAGCCCAGAAAGCAGGTAGAACAAGTTTTGTGGCGCCTTTCAGCTGCCTACCGGGGTAGTGTAAAAACTACCAAGAGAATTCCTTTCTGGCACCTTCCCCGGTGGAGTTGTGCATGGGGTGTGTTTGGAACATTTTGTCACCAGCCGAGTCCAAAATTCAGCGCTTCCCCGTCTCAGCCCAGAAAGCAAGTAGAACAAGTTTTGTGGCGCCTTTCAGCTGCCTACCGGGGTACTGTAAAAACTACCAAGAGAACTCCTTTCTGGCACCTTCCCCGGTGGAGTTGTGCATGGGGTGTGTTTGGAACATTTTGTCACCAGCCGAGTCCAAAATTCAGCGCTTCCCCATCTCAGCCCCGAAAGCAGGTAGAACAAGTTTTGTGGCGCCTTTCAGCTGCCTACCGGGGTACTGTAAAAACTACCAAGAGAACTCCTTTCTGGCACCTTCCCTGGTGGAGTTGTGCATGGGGTGTGTTTGGAACATTTTGTCACCAGCCGAGTCCAAAATTCAGCGGTTCCCCATCTCAGCCCAGAAAGCAGGTAGAACAAGTTTTGTGGTGCCTTTCAGCTGCCTACCGGGGTACTGTAAAAACTACCAAGAGAACTCCTTTCTGGCACCTTCCCCGGTGGAGTTGTGCATGGGGTGTGTTTGGAACATTTTGTCACCAGCCGAGTCCAAAATACAGCACTTCCCCATCTCAGCCCAGAAAGCAGGTAGAACAAGTTTTGTGGCGCCTTTCAGCTGCCTACCGGGGTACTGTAAAAACTACCAAGAGAACTCCTTTCTGGCACCTTCCCCGGTGGAGTTGTGCATGGGGTGTGTTTGGAACATTTTGTCACCAGCCGAGTCCAAAATTCAGCGCTTCCCCGTCTCAGCCCAGAAAGCAAGTAGAACAAGTTTTGTGGCGCCTTTCAGCTGCCTACCGGGGCACTGTAAAAACTACCAAGAGAACTCCTTTCTGGCACCTTCCCCGGTGGAGTTGTGCATGGGGTGTGTTTGGAACATTTTGTCACCAGCCGAGTCCAAAATTCAGCGCTTCCCCATCTCAGCCCAGAAAGCAGGTAGAACAAGTTTTGTGGCGCCTTTCAGCTCCCTACCGGGGTACTGTAAAAACTACCAACAGAACTCCTTTCTGGCACCTTCCCCGGTGGAGTTGTGCATGGGGTGTGTTTGGAACATTTTGTCACCAGCCAAGTCCAAAATTCAGCGCTTCCCCATCTCAGCCCAGAAAGCAGGTAGAACAAGTTTTGTGGCGCCTTTCAGCTGCCTACCGGGGCACTGTAAAAACTACCAAGAGAACTCCTTTCTGGCACCTTCCCCGGTGGAGTTGTGCATGGGGTGTGTTTGGAACATTTTGTCACCAGCCGAGTCCAAAATTCAGCGCTTCCCCATCTCAGCCCAGAAAGCAGGTAGAACAAGTTTTGTGGCGCCTTTCAGCTCCCTACCGGGGTACTGTAAAAACTACCAACAGAACTCCTTTCTGGCACCTTCCCCGGTGGAGTTGTGCATGGGGTGTGTTTGGAACATTTTGTCACCAGCCAAGTCCAAAATTCAGCGCTTCCCCATCTCAGCCCAGAAAGCAGGTAGAACAAGTTTTGTGGCGCCTTTCAGCTGCCTACCGGGGTAGTGTAAAAACTACCAAGAGAATTCCTTTCTGGCACCTTCCCCGGTGGAGTTGTGCATGGGGTGTGTTTGGAACATTTTGTCACCAGCCGAGTCCAAAATTCAGCGGTTCCCCATCTCAGCCCAGAAAGCAGGTAGAACATCTTTTGTGGTGCCTTTCAGCTGCCTACCGGGGTACTGTAAAAACTACCAAGAGAACTCCTTTCTGGCACCTTCCCCGGTGGAGTTGTGCATGGGGTGTGTTTGGAACATTTTGTCACCAGCCGAGTCCAAAATTCAGCGCTTCCCCATCTCAGCCCAGAAAGCAGGTAGAACAAGTTTTGTGGCGCCTTTCAGCTGCCTACCGGGGTAGTGTAAAAACTACCAAGAGAATTCCTTTCTGGCACCTTCCCCGGTGGAGTTGTGCATGGGGTGTGTTTGGAACATTTTGTCACCAGCCGAGTCCAAAATTCAGCGGTTCCCCATCTCAGCCCAGAAAGCAGGTAGAACAAGTTTTGTGGCGCCTTTCAGCTGCCTACCGGGGTACTGTAAAAACTACCAACAGAATTCCTTTCTGGCACCTTCCCCGGTGGAGTTGTGCATGGGGTGTGTTTGGAACATTTTGTCACCAGCCGAGTCCAAAATTCAGCGGTTCCCCATCTCAGCCCAGAAAGCAGGTAGAACAAGTTTTGTGGCGCCTTTCAGCTGCCTACCGGGGTACTGTAAAAACTACCAACAGAACTCCTTTCTGGCACCTTCCCTGGTGGAGTTGTGCATGGGGTGTGTTTGGAACATTTTGTCACCAGCCGAGTCCAAAATTCAGCGGTTCCCCATCTCAGCCCAGAAAGCAGGTAGAACATCTTTTGTGGTGCCTTTCAGCTGCCTACCGGGGTACTGTAAAAACTACCAAGAGAACTCCTTTCTGGCACCTTCCCCGGTGGAGTTGTGCATGGGGTGTGTTTGGAACATTTTGTCACCAGCCGAGTCCAAAATACAGCACTTCCCCATCTCAGCCCAGAAAGCAGGTAGAACAAATTTTGTGGCGCCTTTCAGCTGCCTACCGGGGTACTGTAAAAACTACCAAGAGAACTCCTTTCTGGCACCTTCCCCGGTGCAGTTGTGCATGGGGTGTGTTTGGAACATTTTGTCACCAGCCGAGTCCAAAATTCAGCGCTTCCCCGTCTCAGCCCAGAAAGCAAGTAGAACAAGTTTTGTGGCGCCTTTCAGCTGCCTACCGGGGCACTGTAAAAACTACCAAGAGAACTCCTTTCTGGCACCTTCCCCGGTGGAGTTGTGCATGGGGTGTGTTTGGAACATTTTGTCACCAGCCGAGTCCAAAATTCAGCGCTTCCCCATCTCAGCCCAGAAAGCAGGTAGAACAAGTTTTGTGGCGCCTTTCAGCTCCCTACCGGGGTACTGTAAAAACTACCAAGAGAACTCCTTTCTGGCACCTTCCCCGGTGGAGTTGTGCATGGGGTGTGTTTGGAACATTTTGTCACCAGCCGAGTCCAAAATTCAGCGCTTCCCCGTCTCAGCCCAGAAAGCAAGTAGAACAAGTTTTGTGGCGCCTTTCAGCTGCCTACCGGGGCACTGTAAAAACTACCAAGAGAACTCCTTTCTGGCACCTTCCCCGGTGGAGTTGTGCATGGGGTGTGTTTGGAACATTTTGTCACCAGCCGAGTCCAAAATTCAGCGCTTCCCCATCTCAGCCCAGAAAGCAGGTAGAACAAGTTTTGTGGCGCCTTTCAGCTCCCTACTGGGGTACTGTAAAAACTACCAACAGAACTCCTTTCTGGCACCTTCCCCGGTGGAGTTGTGCATGGGGTGTGTTTGGAACATTTTGTCACCAGCCAAGTCCAAAATTCAGCGCTTCCCCATCTCAGCCCCGAAAGCAGGTAGAACAAGTTTTGTGGCGCCTTTCAGCTGCCTACCGGGGTACTGTAAAAACTACCAAGAGAACTCCTTTCTGGCACCTTCCCTGGTGGAGTTGTGCATGGGGTGTGTTTGGAACATTTTGTCACCAGCCGAGTCCAAAATTCAGCGGTTCCCCATCTCAGCCCAGAAAGCAGGTAGAACAAGTTTTGTGGTGCCTTTCAGCTGCCTACCGGGGTACTGTAAAAACTACCAAGAGAACTCCTTTCTGGCACCTTCCCCGGTGGAGTTGTGCATGGGGTGTGTTTGGAACATTTTGTCACCAGCCGAGTCCAAAATACAGCACTTCCCCATCTCAGCCCAGAAAGCAGGTAGAACAAGTTTTGTGGCGCCTTTCAGCTGCCTACCGGGGTACTGTAAAAACTACCAAGAGAACTCCTTTCTGGCACCTTCCCCGGTGGAGTTGTGCATGGGGTGTGTTTGGAACATTTTGTCACCAGCCGAGTCCAAAATTCAGCGCTTCCCCGTCTCAGCCCAGAAAGCAAGTAGAACAAGTTTTGTGGCGCCTTTCAGCTGCCTACCGGGGCACTGTAAAAACTACCAAGAGAACTCCTTTCTGGCACCTTCCCCGGTGGAGTTGTGCATGGGGTGTGTTTGGAACATTTTGTCACCAGCCGAGTCCAAAATTCAGCGCTTCCCCATCTCAGCCCAGAAAGCAGGTAGAACAAGTTTTGTGGCGCCTTTCAGCTCCCTACCGGGGTACTGTAAAAACTACCAACAGAACTCCTTTCTGGCACCTTCCCCGGTGGAGTTGTGCATGGGGTGTGTTTGGAACATTTTGTCACCAGCCAAGTCCAAAATTCAGCGCTTCCCCGTCTCAGCCCAGAAAGCAAGTAGAACAAGTTTTGTGGCGCCTTTCAGCTGCCTACCGGGGCACTGTAAAAACTACCAAGAGAATTCCTTTCTGGCACCTTCCCCGGTGGAGTTGTGCATGGGGTGTGTTTGGAACATTTTGTCTCCAGCCGAGTCCAAAATTCAGCGCTTCCCCATCTCAGCCCAGAAAGCAGGTAGAACAACTTTTGTGGCGCCTTTCAGCTGCCTACCGGGGTACTGTAAAAACTACCAACAGAACTCCTTTCTGGCACCTTCCCCGGTGGAGTTGTGCATATGGTGTGTTTGAAACATTTTGTCTCCAGCCGAGTCTAAAAGTCAGCGCTTCCCCATCTCAGCCCAGAAAGCAGGTAGAACATCTTTTGTGGTGCCTTTCAGCTGCCTACCGGGGTAGTGTAAAAACTACCAAGAGAATTCTTTTCTGGCACCTTCCCCGGTGGAGTTGTGCATGGGGTGTGTTTGGAACATTTTGTCACCAGCCGAGTCCAAAATACAGCACATCCCCAGCTCAGCCCAGAAAGCAGGTAGAACAAGTTTTGTGGCGCCTTTCAACTGCCTACCGGGGTACTGTAAAAACTACCAAGAGAACTCCTTTCTGGCACCTTCCCCGGTGGAGTTGTGCATATGGTATGTTTGGAACATTTTGTCACCAGCTGAGTCCAAAATTCAGCGGTTCCCCATCTCAGCCCAGAAAGCAGGTAGAACATCTTTTGTGGTGCCTTTCAGCTGCCTACCGAGGTACTGTAAAAACTACCAACAGAACTCCTTTCTGGCACCTTCCCCGGTGGAGTTGTGCATGGGGTGGGTTTGGAACATTTTGTCACCAGCCGAGTCCAAAATTCAGCGCTTCCCCATCTCAGCCCAGAAAGCAGGTAGAACAAGTTTTGTGGTGCCTTTCAGCTGCATACCGGGGTACTGTAAAAACTACCAAGAGAACTCCTTTCTGGCACCTTCCCCGGTGGAGTTGTGCATATGGTATGTTTGGAACATTTTGTCACCAGCTGAGTCCAAAATTCAGCGGTTCCCCATCTCAGCCCAGAAAGCAGGTAGAACATCTTTTGTGGTGCCTTTCAGCTGCCTACCGAGGTACTGTAAAAACTACCAACAGAACTCCTTTCTGGCACCTTCCCCGGTGGAGTTGTGCATGGGGTGGGTTTGGAACATTTTGTCACCAGCCGAGTCCAAAATTCAGCGCTTCCCCATCTCAGCCCAGAAAGCAGGTAGAACAAGTTTTGTGGTGCCTTTCAGCTGCATACCGGGGTACTGTAAAAACTACCAAGAGAACTCCTTTCTGGCACCTTCCCTGGTGGAGTTGTGCATGGGGTGTGTTTGGAACATTTTGTCACCAGCCGAGTCCAAAATTCAGCGGTTCCCCATCTCAGCCCAGAAAGCAGGTAGAACAAGTTTTGTGGCGCCTTTCAGCTGCCTACCGGGGTACTGTAAAAACTACCAAGAGAACTCCTTTCTGGCACCTTCCCCGGTGGAGTTGTGCATGGGGTGTGTTTGGAACATTTTGTCACCAGCCGAGTCCAAAATACAGCACTTCCCCATCTCAGCCCAGAAAGCAGGTAGAACAAGTTTTGTGGCGCCTTTCAGCTGCCTACCGGGATACTGTAAAAACTACCAACAGAATTCCTTTCTGGCACCTTCCCCGGTGGAGTTGTGCATGGGGTGTGTTTGGAACATTTTGTCACCAGCCGAGTCCAAAATTCAGCGCTTCCCCATCTCAGCCCAGAAAGCAGGTAGAACAAGTTTTGTGGCGCCTTTCAACTGCCTACCGGGGTACTGTAAAAACTACCAACAGAACTCCTTTCTGGCACCTTCCCCGGTGGAGTTGTGCATGGGGTGTGTTTGGAACATTTTGTCACCAGCCGAGTCCAAAATTCAGCGCTTCCCCATCTCAGCCCAGAAAGCAGGTAGAACATCTTTTGTGGTGCCTTTCAGCTGCCTACCGAGGTACTGTAAAAACTACCAACAGAACTCCTTTCTGGCACCTTCCCCGGTGGAGTTGTGCATGGGGTGTGTTTGGAACATTTTGTCTCCAGCCGAGTCCAAAAGTCAGCGCTTCCCCATCTCAGCCCAGAAAGCAGGTAGAACATCTTTTGTGGTGCCTTTCAGCTGCCTACCGGGGTAGTGTAAAAACTACCAAGAGAATTCCTTTCTGGCACCTTCCCCGGTGGAGTTGTGCATGGGGTGTGTTTGGAACATTTTGTCACCAGCCGAGTCCAAAATTCAGCGCTTCCCCATCTCAGCCCAGAAAGCAGGTAGAACAACTTTAGTGGAGCCTTTCAGCTGCCTACCGGGGTACTGTAAAAACTACCAAGAGAACTCCTTTCTGGCACCTTCCCCGGTGGAGTTGTGCATGGGGTGTGTTTGGAACATTTTGTCACCAGCCGAGTCCAAAATTCAGCGCTTCCCCATCTCAGCCCAGAAAGCAGGTAGAACAAGTTTTGTGGCGCCTTTCAGCTGCCTACCGGGGTACTGTAAAAACTACCAAGAGAACTCCTTTCTGGCACCTTCCCCGGTGGAGTTGTGCATATGGTGTGTTTGGAACATTTTGTCACCAGCCGAGTCCAAAATTCAGCGGTTCCCCATCTCAGCCCAGAAAGCAGGTAGAACATCTTTTGTGGTGCCTTTCAGCTGCCTACCGAGGTACTGTAAAAACTACCAAGAGAACTCCTTTCTGGCACCTTCCCCGGTGGAGTTGTGCATGGGGTGTGTTTGGAACATTTTGTCTCCAGCCGAGTCCAAAATTCAGTGCTTCCCCATCTCAGCCCAGAAAGCAGGTAGAACAACTTTTGTGGCGCCTTTCAGCTGCCTACCGGGGTACTGTAAAAACTACCAACAGAACTCCTTTCTGGCACCTTCCCCGGTGGAATTGTGCATGGGGTGTGTTTGGAACATTTTGTCACCAGCCGAGTCCAAAATTCAGCGGTTCCCCATCTCAGCCCAGAAAGCAGGTAGAACAAGTTTTGTGGCGCCTTTCAGCTGCCTACCGGGGTACTGTAAAAACTACCAAGAGAACTCCTTTCTGGCACCTTCCCCGGTGGAGTTGTGCATGGGGTGTGTTTGGAACATTTTGTCACCAGCCGAGTCCTAAATTCAGCGCTTCCCCCTCTCAGCCCAGAAAGCAGGTAGAACAACTTTAGTGGCGCCTTTCAGCTGCCTACCGGGGTACTGTAAAAACTACCAAGAGAACTCCTTTCTGGCACCTTCCCCGGTGGAGTTGTGCATGGGGTGTGTTTGGAACATTTTGTCACCAGCCCAGTCCAAAATTCAGCGCTTCCCCATCTCAGCCAGGAAAGCAGGTAGAACAACTTTTGTGGCGCCTTTCAGCTGCCTACCGGGGTACTGTAAAAACTACCAAGAGAATTCCTTTCTGGCACCTTCCCCGGTGGAGTTGTGCATGGGGTGTGTTTGGAACATTAAGTCACCAGCCGAGTCCAAAATTCAGCGCTTCCCCATCTCAGCCCAGAAAGTAGGTAGAACAACTTTTGTGGCGCCTTTCTGCTGCCTACCGTGGTACTGTAAAAACTACCAAGAGAACTCCTTTCTGGCACCTTCCCCGGAGGAGTTGTGCATGGGGTGTGTTTGGAACATTTTGTCACCAGCCGAGTCCAAAATTCAGCGCTTCCCCATCTCAGCCCAGAAAGCAGGTAGAACAAGTTTTGTGGCGCCTTTCAGCTGCCTACCGGGGCACTGTAAAAACTACCAAGAGAACTCCTTTCTGGCACCTTCCCCGGTGGAGTTGTGCATGGGGTGTGTTTGGAACATTTTGTCACCAGCCGAGTCCAAAATTCAGCGGTTCCCCATCTCAGCCCAGAAAGCAGGTAGAACAAGTTTTGTGGCGCCTTTCAGCTGCCTACCGGGGTACTGTAAAAACTACCAAGAGAACTCCTTTCTGGCACCTTCCCCGGTAGAGTTGTGCATGGGGTGTGTTTGGAACATTATGTCACCAGCCGAGTCCAAAATTCAGCGCTTCCCCATCTCAGCCCAGAAAGCAGGTAGAACAACTTTTGTGGCGCCTTTCAGCTGCCTACCGGGGTACTGTAAAAACTACCAAGAGAACTCCTTTCTGGCACCTTCCCCGGTGGAGTTGTGCATGGGGTGTGTTTGGAACATTTTGTCACCAGCCGAGTCCAAAATTCAGCGCTTCCCCGTCTCAGCCCAGAAAGCAGGTAGAACAAGTTTTGTGGCGCCTTTCAGCTGCCTACCAGGGCACTGTAAAAACTACCAAGAGAACTCCTTTCTGGCACCTTCCCCGGTGGAGTTGTGCATGGGGTGTGTTTGGAACATTTTGTCACCAGCCGAGTCCAAAATTCAGCGCTTCCCCATCCCAGCCCAGAAAGCAGGTAGAACAACTTTTGTGGTGCCTTTCAGCTGCCTACCGGGGTACTGTAAAAACTACCAACAGAACTCCTTGCTGGCACCTTCCCCGGTGGAGTTGTGCATGGGGTGTGTTTGGACAATTTTGTCACCAGCCGAGTCCAAAATTCAGCGCTTCCCCATCTCAGCCCAGAAAGCAGGTAGAACAACTTTTGTGGAGCCTTTCAGCTGCCTACCGGGGTACTGTAAAAACTACCAAGAGAACTCCTTTCTGGCACCTTCCCCGGTGGAGTTATGTATGGGGTGTGTTTGGAACATTTTGTCACCAGCCGAGTCCAAAATTCAGCGCTTCCCCATCTCAGCCCAGAAAGCAGGTAGAACAACTTTTGTGGCGCCTTTCAGCTGCCTTCCGGGGTAGTGTAAAAACTACCAAGAGAACTCCTTTCTGGCACCTTCCCCGGTGGAGTTGTGCATATGGTGTGTTTGGACAATTTTGTCACCAGCCGAGTCCAAAATTCAGCGCTTCCCCATCTCAGCCCAGAAAGCAGGTAGTACAAGTTTTGTGGCGCCTTTCAGCTGCCTACCGGGGTACTGTAAAAACTACCAAGAGAACTCCTTTCTGGCACCTTCCCCGGTGCAGTTGTGCATGGGGTGTGTTTGGAACATTTTGTCACCAGCCGAGTCCAAAATTCAGCGCTTCCCCATCTCAGCCCAGAAAGCAGGTAGAACATCTTTTGTGGTGCCTTTCAGCTGCCTACCGGGGTACTGTAAAAACTACCAAGAGAACTCCTTTCTGGCACCTTCCCCGGTAGAGTTGTGTATGGGGTGTGTTTGGAACATTATGTCACCAGCCGAGTCCAAAATTCAGCGCTTCCCCATCTCAGCCCAGAAAGCAGGTAGAACAACTTTTGTGGCGCCTTTCAGCTGCCTACCGGGGTACTGTAAAAACTACCAAGAGAACTCCTTTCTGGCACCTTCCCCGGTGGAGTTGTGCATGGGGTGTGTTTGGAACATTTTGTCACCAGCCGAGTCCAAAATTCAGCGCTTCCCCGTCTCAGCCCAGAAAGCAGGTAGAACAAGTTTTGTGGCGCCTTTCAGCTGCCTACCAGGGCACTGTAAAAACTACCAAGAGAACTCCTTTCTGGCACCTTCCCCGGTGGAGTTGTGCATGGGGTGTGTTTGGAACATTTTGTCACCAGCCGAGTCCAAAATTCAGCGCTTCCCCATCCCAGCCCAGAAAGCAGGTAGAACAACTTTTGTGGTGCCTTTCAGCTGCCTACTGGGGTACTGTAAAAACTACCAACAGAACTCCTTGCTGGCACCTTCCCCGGTGGAGTTGTGCATGGGGTGTGTTTGGACAATTTTGTCACCAGCCGAGTCCAAAATTCAGCGCTTCCCCATCTCAGCCCAGAAAGCAGGTAGAACAACTTTTGTGGAGCCTTTCAGCTGCCTACCGGGGTACTGTAAAAACTACCAAGAGAACTCCTTTCTGGCACCTTCCCCGGTGGAGTTATGTATGGGGTGTGTTTGGAACATTTTGTCACCAGCCGAGTCCAAAATTCAGCGCTTCCCCATCTCAGCCCAGAAAGCAGGTAGAACAACTTTTGTGGCGCCTTTCAGCTGCCTTCCGGGGTAGTGTAAAAACTACCAAGAGAACTCCTTTCTGGCACCTTCCCCGGTGGAGTTGTGCATATGGTGTGTTTGGACAATTTTGTCACCAGCCGAGTCCAAAATTCAGCGCTTCCCCATCTCAGCCCAGAAAGCAGGTAGTACAAGTTTTGTGGCGCCTTTCAGCTGCCTACCGGGGTACTGTAAAAACTACCAAGAGAACTCCTTTCTGGCACCTTCCCCGGTGCAGTTGTGCATGGGGTGTGTTTGGAACATTTTGTCACCAGCCGAGTCCAAAATTCAGCGGTTCCCCATCTCAGCCCAGAAAGCAGGTAGAACATCTTTTGTGGTGCCTTTCAGCTGCCTACCGGGGTACTGTAAAAACTACCAAGAGAACTCCTTTCTGGCACCTTCCCCGGTGGAGTTGTGCATGGGGTGTGTTTGGAACATTTTGTCACCAGCCGAGTCCAAAATTCAGCGCTTCCCCGTCTCAGCCCAGAAAGCAGGTAGAACAAGTTTTGTGGCGCCTTTCAGCTGCCTACCGGGGTACTGTAAAAACTACCAAGAGAATTCCTTTCTGGCACCTTCCCCGGTGGAGTTGTGCATGGGGTGTGTTTGGAACATTTTGTCACCAGCCGAGTCCAAAATTCAGCGCTTCCCCATCTCAGCCCAGAAAGCAGGTAGAACATCTTTTGTGGTGCCTTTCACCTGCCTACCGGGGTACTGTAAAAACTACCAAGAGAACTCCTTTCTGGCACCTTCCCCGGTGGAGTTGTGCATGGGGTGTGTTTGGAACATTTTGTCACCAGCCGAGTCCAAAATTCAGCGCTTCCCCATCTCAGCCCAGAAAGCAGGTAGAACAAGTTTTGTGGCGCCTTTCAGCTGCCTACCGGGGTACTGTAAAAACTACCAAGAGAACTCCTTTCTGGCACCTTCCCCGGTGGAGTTGTGCATGGGGTGTGTTTGGAACATTTTGTCACCAGCCGAGTCCAAAATTCAGCGCTTCCCCATCTCAGCCCAGAAAGCAGGTAGAACATCTTTTGTGGTGCCTTTCAGCTGCCTACCGGGGTACTGTAAAAACTACCAACAGAACTCCTTTCTGGCACCTTCCCCGGTGGAGTCGTGCATGGGGTGTGTTTGGAACATTTTGTCACCAGCCGAGTCCAAAATTCAGCGCTTCCCCGTCTCAGCCCAGAAAGCAGGTAGAAAAAGTTTTGTGGCGCCTTTCAGCTGCCTACCGGGGCACTGTAAAAACTACCAAGAGAACTCCTTTCTGGCACCTTCCCCGGTGGAGTTGTGCATGGGCTGTGTTTGGAACATTTTGTCACCAGCCGAGTCCAAAATTCAGCGCTTCCCCATCTCAGCCCAGAAAGCAGGTAGAACAAGTTTTGTGGTGACTTTCAGCTGCCTACCGGGGTACTGTAAAAACTACCAAGAGAATTCCTTTCTGGCACCTTCCCCGGTGGAGTTGTGCATGGGGTGTGTTTGGAACATTTTGTCACCAGCCGAGTCCAAAATTCAGCGCTTCCCCATCTCAGCCCAGAAAGCAGGTAGAACATCTTTTGTGGTGCCTTTCAGCTGCCTACCGGGGTAGTGTAAAAACTACCAAGAGAATTCCTTTCTGGCACCTTCCCCGGTGGAGTTGTGCATGGGGTGTGTTTGGAACATTTTGTCACCAGCCGAGTCCAAAATTCAGCGGTTCCCCATCTCAGCCCAGAAAGCAGGTAGAACAAGTTTTGTGGCGCCTTTCAGCTGCCTACCGGGGCACTGTAAAAACTACCAACAGAACTCCTTTCTGGCACCTTCCCCGGTGGAGTTGTGCATGGGGTGTGTTTGGAACATTTTGTCACCAGCCGAGTCCAAAATTCAGCGGTTCCCCATCTCAGCCCAGAAAGCAGGTAGAACAAGTTTTGTGGCGCCTTTCAGCTGCCTACCGGGGTACTGTAAAAACTACCAAGAGAACTCCTTTCTGGCACCTTCCCCGGTGGAGTTGTGCATGGGGTGTGTTTGGAACATTTTGTCACCAGCCGAGTCCAAAATTCAGCGCTTCCCCATCTCAGCCCAGAAAGCAGGTAGAACAAGTTTTGTGGCGCCTTTCAGCTGCCTACCGGGGCACTGTAAAAACTACCAAGAGAACTCCTTTCTGGCACCTTCCCCGGTGGAGTTGTGCATGGGGTGTGTTTGGAACATTTTGTCACCAGCCGAGACTAAAATTCAGCGCTTCCCCATCTCAGCCCAGAAAGCAGGTAGAACAAGTTTTGTGGCGCCTTTCAGCTCCCTACCGGGGTACTGTAAAAACTACCAACAGAACTCCTTTCTGGCACCTTCCCCGGTGGAATTGTGCATGGGGTGTGTTTGGAACATTTTGTCACCAGCCGAGTCCAAAATTCAGCGGTTCCCCATCTCAGCCCAGAAAGCAGGTAGAACAAGTTTTGTGGCGCCTTTCAGCTGCCTACCGGGGTACTGTAAAAACTACCAAGAGAACTCCTTTCTGGCACCTTCCCCGGTGGAGTTGTGCATGGGGTGTGTTTGGAACATTTTGTCACCAGCCGAGTCCAAAATTCAGCGGTTCCCCATCTCAGCCCAGAAAGCAGGTAGAACAAGTTTTGTGGCGCCTTTCAGCTGCCTACCGGGGTACTGTAAAAACTACCAAGAGAATTCCGTTCTGGCACCTTCCCCGGTGGAGTTGTGCATGGGGTGTGTTTGGAACATTTTGTCACCAGCCGAGTCCAAAATTCAGCGCTTCCCCATCTCAGCCCAGAAAGCAGGTAGAACAACTTTTGTGGCGCCTTTCAGCTGCCTACCGGGGTACTGTAAAAACTACCAACAGAACTCCTTTCTGGCACCTTCCCCGGTGGAGTTGTGCATGGGGTGTTTTTGGAACATTTTGTCACCAGCCGAGTCCAAAATTCAGCGCTTCCCCATCTCAGCCCAGAAAGCAGGTAGAACATCTTTTGTGGTGCCTTTCAGCTGCCTACCGGGGTACTGTAAAAACTACCAACAGAACTCCTTTCTGGCACCTTCCCCGGTGGAGTCGTGCATGGGGTGTGTTTGGAACATTTTGTCACCAGCCGAGTCCAAAATTCAGCGCTTCCCCGTCTCAGCCCAGAAAGCAGGTAGAAAAAGTTTTGTGGCGCCTTTCAGCTGCCTACCGGGGCACTGTAAAAACTACCAAGAGAACTCCTTTCTGGCACCTTCCCCGGTGGAGTTGTGCATGGGCTGTGTTTGGAACATTTTGTCACCAGCCGAGTCCAAAATTCAGCGCTTCCCCATCTCAGCCCAGAAAGCAGGTAGAACAAGTTTTGTGGTGCCTTTCAGCTGCCTACCGGCGTAGTGTAAAAACTACCAACAGAATTCCTTTCTGGCACCTTCCCCGGTGGAGTTGTGCATGGGGTGTGTTTGGAACATTTTGTCACCAGCCGAGTCCAAAATTCAGCGCTTCCCCATCTCAGCCCAGAAAGCAGGTAGAACATCTTTTGTGGTGCCTTTCAGCTGCCTACCGGGGTAGTGTAAAAACTACCAAGAGAATTCCTTTCTGGCACCTTCCCCGGTGGAGTTGTGCATGGGGTGTGTTTGGAACATTTTGTCACCAGCCGAGTCCAAAATTCAGCGGTTCCCCATCTCAGCCCAGAAAGCAGGTAGAACAAGTTTTGTGGCGCCTTTCAGCTGCCTACCGGGGCACTGTAAAAACTACCAACAGAACTCCTTTCTGGCACCTTCCCCGGTGGAGTTGTGCATGGGGTGTGTTTGGAACATTTTGTCACCAGCCGAGTCCAAAATTCAGCGGTTCCCCATCTCAGCCCAGAAAGCAGGTAGAACAAGTTTTGTGGCGCCTTTCAGCTGCCTACCGGGGTACTGTAAAAACTACCAAGAGAACTCCTTTCTGGCACCTTCCCCGGTGGAGTTGTGCATGGGGTGTGTTTGGAACATTTTGTCACCAGCCGAGTCCAAAATTCAGCGCTTCCCCATCTCAGCCCAGAAAGCAGGTAGAACAAGTTTTGTGGCGCCTTTCAGCTGCCTACCGGGGCACTGTAAAAACTACCAAGAGAACTCCTTTCTGGCACCTTCCCCGGTGGAGTTGTGCATGGGGTGTGTTTGGAACATTTTGTCACCAGCCGAGTCCAAAATTCAGCGCTTCCCCATCTCAGCCCAGAAAGCAGGTAGAACAAGTTTTGTGGCGCCTTTCAGCTCCCTACCGGGGTACTGTAAAAACTACCAACAGAACTCCTTTCTGGCACCTTCCCCGGTGGAATTGTGCATGGGGTGTGTTTGGAACATTTTGTCACCAGCCGAGTCCAAAATTCAGCGGTTCCCCATCTCAGCCCAGAAAGCAGGTAGAACAAGTTTTGTGGCGCCTTTCAGCTGCCTACCGGGGTACTGTAAAAACTACCAAGAGAACTCCTTTCTGGCACCTTCCCCGGTGGAGTTGTGCATGGGGTGTGTTTGGAACATTTTGTCACCAGCCGAGTCCAAAATTCAGCGGTTCCCCATCTCAGCCCAGAAAGCAGGTAGAACAAGTTTTGTGGCGCCTTTCAGCTGCCTACCGGGGTACTGTAAAAACTACCAAGAGAATTCCGTTCTGGCACCTTCCCCGGTGGAGTTGTGCATGGGGTGTGTTTGGAACATTTTGTCACCAGCCGAGTCCAAAATTCAGCGCTTCCCCATCTCAGCCCAGAAAGCAGGTAGAACAAGTTTTGTGGCGCCTTTCAGCTGCCTACTGGGGCACTGTAAAAACTACCAAGAGAACTCCTTTCTGGCACCTTCCCCGGTGGAGTTGTGCATGGGGTGTGTTTGGAACATTTTGTCACCAGCCGAGTCCAAAATTCAGCGCTTCCCCATCTCAGCCCAGAAAGCAGGTAGAACAAGTTTTGTGGCGCCTTTCAGCTCCCTACCGGGGTACTGTAAAAACTACCAACAGAACTCCTTTCTGGCACCTTCCCCGGTGGAGTTGTGCATGGGGTGTGTTTGGAACATTTTGTCACCAGCCGAGTCCAAAATTCAGCGCTTCCCCGTCTCAGCCCAGAAAGCAAGTAGAACAAGTTTTGTGGCGCCTTTCAGCTGCCTACCGGGGCACTGTAAAAACTACCAAGAGAACTCCTTTCTGGCACCTTCCCCGGCGGAGTTGTGCATGGGGTGTGTTTGGAACATTTTGTCACCAGCCGAGTCCAAAATTCAGCGCTTCCCCATCTCAGCCCAGAAAGCAGGTAGAACAAGTTTTGTGGCGCCTTTCAACTGCCTACCGGGGTACTGTAAAAACTACCAAGAGAACTCCTTTCTGGCACCTTCCCCGGTGGAGTTGTGCATATGGTGTGTTTGGACAATTTTGTCACCAGCCGAGTCCAAAATTCAGCGCTTCCCCAGCTCAGCCCAGAAAGCAGGTAGAACAACTTTTGTGGCGCCTTTCAGCTGCCTACCGGGGTACTGTAAAAACTACCAAGAGAATTCCTTTCTGGCACCTTCCCCGGTGGATTTTTGCATGGGGTGTGTTTGGAACATTTTGTCACCAGCCGAGTCCAAAATTCAGCGCTTCCCCATCTCAGCCCAGAAAGCAGGTAGAACAAGTTTTGTGGTGCCTTTCAGCTGCCTACCGGGGCACTGTAAAAACTACCAAGAGAACTCCTTTCTGGCACCTTCCCCGGTGGAGTTGTGCATGGGGTGTGTTTGGAACATTTTGTCACCAGCCGAGTCCAAAATTCAGCGGTTCCCCATCTCAGCCCAGAAAGCAGGTAGAACAACTTTTGTGGCGCCTTTCAGCTGCCTACCGGGGCACTGTAAAAACTACCAAGAGAACTCCTTTCTGGCACCTTCCCCGGTGGAGTTGTGCATGGGGTGTGTTTGGAACATTTTGTCACCAGCCGAGTCCAAAATTCAGCGCTTCCCCATCTCAGCCCAGAAAGCAGGTAGAACAAGTTTTGTGGCGCCTTTCAGCTCCCTACCGGGGTACTGTAAAAACTACCAACAGAACTCCTTTCTGGCACCTTCCCCGGTGGAGTTGTGCATGGGGTGTGTTTGGAACATTTTGTCACCAGCCGAGTCCAAAATTCAGTGCTTCCCCATCTCAGCCCAGAAAGCAGGTAGAACAAGTTTTGTTGCACCTTTCAGCTGCCTACCGGGGTACTGTAAAAACTACCAACAGAATTCCTTTCTGGCACCTTCCCCGGTGGAGTTGTGCATGGGGTGTGTTTGGAACATTTTGTCACCAGCCGAGTCCAAAATTCAGCGGTTCCCCATCTCAGCCCAGAAAGCAGGTAGAACAACTTTTGTGGCGCCTTTCAGCTGCCTACCGGGGCACTGTAAAAACTACCAAGAGAACTCCTTTCTGGCACCTTCCCCGGTGGAGTTGTGCATGGGGTGTGTTTGGAACATTTTGTCACCAGCCGAGTCCAAAATTCAGCGCTTCCCCATCTCAGCCCAGAAAGCAGGTAGAACAAGTTTTGTGGCGCCTTTCAGCTCCCTACCGGGGTACTGTAAAAACTACCAACAGAACTCCTTTCTGGCACCTTCCCCGGTGGAGTTGTGCATGGGGTGTGTTTGGAACATTTTGTCACCAGCCGAGTCCAAAATTCAGCGCTTCCCCATCTCAGCCCAGAAAGCAGGTAGAACAAGTTTTGTGGTGCCTTTCAGCTGCCTACCGGCGTAGTGTAAAAACTACCAACAGAATTCCTTTCTGGCACCTTCCCCGGTGGAGTTGTGCATGGGGTGTGTTTGGAACATTTTGTCACCAGCCGAGTCCAAAATTCAGCGCTTCCCCATCTCAGCCCAGAAAGCAGGTAGAACAAGTTTTGTGGCGCCTTTCAGCTCCCTACCGGGGTACTGTAAAAACTACCAACAGAACTCCTTTCTGGCACCTTCCCCGGTGGAGTTGTGCATGGGGTGTGTTTGGAACATTTTGTCACCAGCCGAGTCCAAAATTCAGCGCTTCCCCGTCTCAGCCCAGAAAGCAAGTAGAACAAGTTTTGTGGCGCCTTTCAGCTGCCTACCGGGGCACTGTAAAAACTACCAAGAGAACTCCTTTCTGGCACCTTCCCCGGTGGAGTTGTGCATGGCGTGTGTTTGGAACATTTTGTCACCAGCCGAGTCCAAAATTCAGCGCTTCCCCATCTCAGCCCAGAAAGCAGGTAGAACAAGTTTTGTGGCGCCTTTCAGCTGCCTACCGGGGTACTGTAAAAACTACCAAGAGAACTCCTTTCTGGCACCTTCCCCGGTGGAGTTGTGCATGGGGTGTGTTTGGAACATTTTGTCACCAGCCGAGTCCAAAATTCAGCGCTTCCCCATCTCAGCCCAGAAAGCAGGTAGAACAAGTTTTGTGGCGCCTTTCAGCTGCCTACTGGGGCACTGTAAAAACTACCAAGAGAACTCCTTTCTGGCACCTTCCCCGGTGGAGTTGTGCATGGGGTGTGTTTGGAACATTTTGTCACCAGCCGAGTCCAAAATTCAGCGCTTCCCCATCTCAGCCCAGAAAGCAGGTAGAACAAGTTTTGTGGCGCCTTTCAGCTCCCAACCGGGGTACTGTAAAAACTACCAAGAGAACTCCTTTCTGGCACCTTCCCCGGTGGAGTTGTGCATGGGGTGTGTTTGGAACATTTTGTCACCAGCCGAGTCCAAAATTCAGCGCTTCCCCGTCTCAGCCCAGAAAGCAAGTAGAACAAGTTTTGTGGCGCCTTTCAGCTGCCTACCGGGGCACTGTAAAAACTACCAAGAGAACTCCTTTCTGGCACCTTCCCCGGTGGAGTTGTGCATGGGGTGTGTTTGGAACATTTTGTCACCAGCCGAGTCCAAAATTCAGCGCTTCCCCATCTCAGCCCAGAAAGCAGGTAGAACAAGTTTTGTGGCGCCTTTCAGCTGCCTACCGGGGTACTGTAAAAACTACCAAGAGAACTCCTTTCTGGCACCTTCCCTGGTGGAGTTGTGCATGGGGTGTGTTTGGAACATTTTGTCACCAGCCGAGTCCAAAATTCAGCGGTTCCCCGTCTCAGCCCAGAAAGCAGGTAGAACAAGTTTTGTGGCGCCTTTCAACTGCCTACCAGGGTACTGTAAAAACTACCAAGAGAACTCCTTTCTGGCACCTTCCCCGGTGGAGTTGTGCATGGGGTGTGTTTGGAACATTTTGTCACCAGCCGAGTCCAAAATTCAGCGCTTCCCCATCTCAGCCCAGAAAGCAGGTAGAACAACTTTTGTGGCGCCTTTCAGCTCCCTACCAGGGTACTGTAAAAACTACCAACAGAACTCCTTTCTGGCACCTTCCCCGGTGGAGTTGTGCATGGGGTGTGTTTGGAACATTTTGTCACCAGCCGAGTCCAAAATTCAGCGCTTCCCCGTCTCAGCCCAGAAAGCAGGTAGAAAAAGTTTTGTGGCGCCTTTCAGCTGCCTACTGGGGCACTGTAAAAACTACCAAGAGAACTCCTTTCTGGCACCTTCCCCGGTGGAGTTGTGCATGGGGTGTGTTTGGAACATTTTGTCACCAGCCGAGTCCAAAATTCAGCGCTTCCCCATCTCAGCCCAGAAAGCAGGTAGAACATCTTTTGTGGTGCCTTTCAGCTGCCTACCGGGGTAGTGTAAAAACTACCAACAGAACTCCTTTCTGGCACCTTCCCCGGTGGAGTTGTGCATGGGGTGTGTTTGGAACATTTTGTCACCAGCCGAGTCCAAAATTCAGCGCTTCCCCATCTCAGCCCAGTAAGCAGGTAGAACATCTTTTGTGGTGCCTTTCAGCTGCCTACCGGGGTACTGTAAAAACTACCAAGAGAATTCCTTTCTGGCACCTTCCCCGGTGGAGTTGTGCATGGGGTGTGTTTGGAACATTTTGTCACCAGCCGAGTCCAAAATTCAGCGGTTCCCCATCTCAGCCCAGAAAGCAGGTAGAACAACTTTTGTGGCGCCTTTCAGCTGCCTACCGGGGCACTGTAAAAACTACCAAGAGAACTCCTTTCTGGCACCTTCCCCGGTGGAGTTGTGCATGGGGTGTGTTTGGAACATTTTGTCACCAGCCGAGTCCAAAATTCAGCGCTTCCCCATCTCAGCCCAGAAAGCAGGTAGAACAAGTTTTGTGGCGCCTTTCAGCTCCCTACCGGGGTACTGTAAAAACTACCAACAGAACTCCTTTCTGGCACCTTCCCCGGTGGAGTTGTGCATGGGGTGTGTTTGGAACATTTTGTCACCAGCCGAGTCCAAAATTCAGCGCTTCCCCATCTCAGCCCAGAAAGCAGGTAGAACAAGTTTTGTGGCGCCTTTCAGCTGCCTACCGGGGTACTGTAAAAACTACCAAGACAACTCCTTTCTGGCACCTTCCCTGGTGGAGTTGTGCATGGGGTGTGTTTGGAACATTTTGTCACCAGCCGAGTCCAAAATTCAGCGGTTCCCCGTCTCAGCCCAGAAAGCAGGTAGAACAAGTTTTGTGGCGCCTTTCAACTGCCTACCGGGGTAGTGTAAAAACTACCAAGAGAATTCCTTTCTGGCACCTTCCCCGGTGGAGTTGTGCATATGGTGTGTTTGGACAATTTTGTCACCAGCCGAGTCCAAAATTCAGCGCTTCCCCAGCTCAGCCCAGAAAGCAGGTAGAACAACTTTTGTGGCGCCTTTCAGCTGCCTACCGGGGTACTGTAAAAACTACCAAGAGAACTCCTTTCTGGCACCTTCCCCGGTGGAGTTGTGCATGGGGTGTGTTTGGAACATTTTGTCACCAGCCGAGTCCAAAATTCAGCGCTTCCCCGTCTCAGCCCAGAAAGCAGGTAGAAAAAGTTTTGTGGTGCCTTTCAGCTGCCTACCGGGGCACTGTAAAAACTACCAAGAGAACTCCTTTCTGGCACCTTCCCCGGTGGAGTTGTGCATGGGGTGTGTTTGGAACATTTTGTCACCAGCCGAGTCCAAAATTCAGCGCTTCCCCATCTCAGCCCAGAAAGCAGGTAGAACAAGTTTTGTGGTGCCTTTCAGCTGCCTACCGGCGTAGTGTAAAAACTACCAAGAGAACTCCTTTCTGGCACCTTCCCCGGTGGAGTTGTGCATGGGGTGTGTTTGGAACATTTTGTCACCAGCCGAGTCCAAAATTCAGCGGTTCCCCATCTCAGCCCAGAAAGCAGGTAGAAAAAGTTTTGTGGCGCCTTTCAGCTGCCTACCGGGGCACTGTAAAAACTACCAAGAGAACTCCTTTCTGGCACCTTCCCCGGTGGAGTTGTGCATGGGGTGTGTTTGGAACATTTTGTCACCAGCCGAGTCCAAAATTCAGCGCTTCCCCATCTCAGCCCAGAAAGCAGGTAGAACAAGTTTTGTGGCGCCTTTCAACTGCCTACCGGGGTAGTGTAAAAACTACCAAGAGAATTCCTTTCTGGCACCTTCCCCGGTGGAGTTGTGCATGGGGTGTGTTTGGAACATTTTGTCACCAGCCGAGTCCAAAATTCAGCGCTTCCCCATCTCAGCCCAGAAAGCAGGTAGAACATCTTTTGTGGTGCCTTTCAGCTGCCTACCGGGGTAGTGTAAAAACTACCAAGAGAATTCCTTTCTGGCACCTTCCCCGGAGGAGTTGTGCATGGGGTGTGTTTGGAACATTTTGTCACCAGCCGAGTCCAAAATTCAGCGCTTCCCCATCTCAGCCCAGAAAGCAGGTAGAACATCTTTTGTGGTGCCTTTCAGCTGCCTACCGGGGCACTGTAAAAACTACCAAGAGAACTCCTTTCTGGCACCTTCCCCGGTGGAGTTGTGCATGGGGTGTGTTTGGAACATTTTGTCACCAGCCGAGTCCAAAATTCAGCGCTTCCCCATCTCAGCCCAGAAAGCAGGTAGAACAAGTTTTGTTGCACCTTTCAGCTGCCTACCGGGGTACTGTAAAAACTACCAACAGAATTCCTTTCTGGCACCTTCCCCGGTGGAGTTGTGCATGGGGTGTGTTTGGAACATTTTGTCACCAGCCGAGTCCAAAATTCAGCGCTTCCCCATCTCAGCCCAGAAAGCAGGTAGAACAACTTTTGTGGCGCCTTTCAGCTGCCTACCGGGGTACTGTAAAAACTACCAACAGAACTCCTATCTGGCACCTTCCCCGGTGGAGTTGTGCATATAGTGTGTTTGGAACATTTTGTCACCAGCCGAGTCCAAAATTCAGCGGTTCCCCATCTCAGCCCAGAAAGCAGGTAGAAAAAGTTTTGTGGCGCCTTTCAGCTGCCTACCGGGGTACTGTAAAAACTACCAAGAGAATTCCTTTCTGGCACCTTCCCCGGAGGAGTTGTGCATGGGGTGTGTTTGGAACATTTTGTCACCAGCCGAGCCCAAAATTCAGCGCTTCCCCGCCTCAGCCCAGAAAGCAGGTAGAACAAGTTTTGTGGCGCCTTTCAGCTGCCTACCGGGGCACTGTAAAAACTACCAAGAGAACTCCTTTCTGGCACCTTCCCTGGTGGAGTTGTGCATGGGGTGTTTGGAACATTTTACACCAGCCGAGTCCAAAATTCAGCGCTTCCCCATCTCAGCCCAGAAAGCAGGTAGAACAAGTTTTGTGGCGCCTTTCAGCTGCCTACCGGGGTACTGTAAAAACTACCAAGAGAATTCCTTTCTGGCACCTTCCCCGGTGGAGTTGTGCATGGGGTGTGTTTGGAACATTTTGTCACCAGCCGAGTCCAAAATTCAGCGCTTCCCCATCTCAGCCCAGAAAGCAGGTAGAACATCTTTTGTGGTGCCTTTCAGCTGCCTACCGGGGTAGTGTAAAAACTACCAAGAGAACTCCTTTCTGGCACGTGCCCCGGTGGAGTTGTGCATGGGGTGTGTTTGGAACATTTTGTCACCAGCCGAGTCCAAAATTCAGCGCTTCCCCATCTCAGCCCAGAAAGCAGGTAGAACATCTTTTGTGGTGCCTTTCAGCTGCCTACCGGGGTACTGTAAAAACTACCAAGAGAATTCCTTTCTGGCACCTTCCCCGGTGGAGTTGTGCATGGGGTGTGTTTGGAACATTTTGTCACCAGCCGAGTCCAAAATTCAGCGCTTCCCCATCTCAGCCCAGAAAGCAGGTAGAACAAGTTTTGTGGCACCTTTCAGCTGCCTACCGGGGTACTGTAAAAACTACCAACAGAATTCCTTTCTGGCACCTTCCCCGGTGGCGTTGTGCATGGGGTGTGTTTGGAACATTTTGTCACCAGCCGAGTCCAAAATTCAGCGGTTCCCCATCTCAGCCCAGAAAGCAGGTCGAACAAGTTTTGTGGCGCCTTTCAGCTGCCTACCGGGGTACTGTAAAAACTACCAAGAGAACTCCTTTCTGGCACCTTCCCCGGTGGAGCTGTGCATGGGGTGTGTTTGGAACATTTTGTCACCAGCCGAGTCCAAAATTCAGCGCTTCCCCATCTCAGCCCAGAAAGCAGGTAGAACAAGTTTTGTGGTGCCTTTCAGCTGCCTACTGGGGTAGTGTAAAAACTACCAACAGAACTCCTTTCTGGCACCTTCCCCGGTGGAGTTGTGCATATGGTGTGTTTGGAACATTTTGTCACCAGCCGAGTCCAAAATTCAGCGGTTCCCCACCTCAGCCCAGAAAGCAGGTAGAACATCTTTTGTGGTGCCTTTCAGCTGCCTACCGGGGTAGTGTAAAAACTACCAAGAGAATTCCTTTCTGGCACCTTCCCCGGTGGAGTTGTGCATGGGGTGTGTTTGGAA
Organism: Falco cherrug; assembly: GCF_023634085.1. NCBI lineage: Eukaryota > Metazoa > Chordata > Aves > Falconiformes > Falconidae > Falco > Falco cherrug. The sequence goes on along the minus strand of NC_073719.1, from coordinate 14,865,323 downwards.
CATTTTGTCACCAGCCGAGTCCAAAATTCAGCGCTTCCCCATCTCAGCCCAGAAAGCAGGTAGAACATCTTTTGTGGTGCCTTTCAGCTGCCTACCGGGGTACTGTAAAAACTACCAAGAGAACTCCTTTCTGGCACCTTCCCCGGTGGAGTTGTGCATGGGGTGTGTTTGGAACATTTTGTCACCAGCCGAGTCCAAAATTCAGCGCTTCCCCATCTCAGCCCAGAAAGCAGGTAGAACATCTTTTGTGGCGCCTTTCAGCTGCCTACCGGGGTACTGTAAAAACTACCAAGAGAATTCCTTTCTGGCACCTTCCCCGGTGGAGTTGTGCATGGGGTGTGTTTGGAACATTATGTCACCAGCCGAGTCCAAAATTCAGCGCTTCCCCATCTCAGCCCAGAAAGCAGGTAGAACAAGTTTTGTTGCACCTTTCAGCTGCCTACCGGGGTACTGTAAAAACTACCAACAGAATTCCTTTCTGGCACCTTCCCCGGTGGAGTTGTGCATGGGGTGTGTTTGGAACATTTTGTCACCAGCCGAGTCCAAAATTCAGCGCTTCCCCATCTCAGCCCAGAAAGCAGGTAGAACAACTTTTGTGGCGCCTTTCAGCTGCCTACCGGGGTACTGTAAAAACTACCAAGAGAACTCCTTTCTGGCACCTTCCCCCGTGGAGTTGTGCATGGGGTGTGTTTGGAACATTTTGTCACCAGCCGAGTCCAAAATTCAGCGCTTCCCCATCTCAGCCCAGAAAGCAGGTAGAACAAGTTTTCTGGCGCCTTTCAGCTGCCTACCGGGGTACTGTAAAAACTACCAAGAGAACTCCTTTCTGGCACCTTCCCCGGTGGAGTTGTGCATGGGGTGTGTTTGGAACATTTTGTCACCAGCCGAGTCCAAAATTCAGCGCTTCCCCATCTCAGCCCAGAAAGCAGGTAGAACAAGTTTTGTGGCGCCTTTCAGCTGCCTACCGGGGTACTGTAAAAACTACCAAGAGAACTCCTTTCTGGCACCTTCCCCGGTGGAGTTGTGCATGGGGTGTGTTTGGAACATTTTGTCACCAGCCGAGTCCAAAATTCAGCGCTTCCCCATCTCAGCCCAGAAAGCAGGTAGAACAACTTTTGTGGCGCCTTTCAGCTGCCTACCGGGGTACTGTAAAAACTACCAACAGAACTCCTTTCTGGCACCTTCCCCGGTGGAGTTGTGCATATGGTGTGTTTGGACCATTTTGTCACCAGCCGAGTCCAAAATTCAGCGGTTCCCCAGCTCAGCCCAGAAAGCAGGTAGAACATCTTTTGTGGTGCCTTTCAGCTGCCTATCAGGGTAGTGTAAAAACTACCAAGAGAATTCCTTTCTGGCACCTTCCCCGGTGGAGTTGTGCATGGGGTGTGTTTGGAACATTTTGTCACCAGCCGAGTCCAAAATTCAGCGCTTCCCCATCTCAGCCCAGAAAGCAGGTAGAACATCTTTTGTGGTGCCTTTCAGCTGCCTACTGGGGTACTGTAAAAACTACCAACAGAACTCCTTTCTGGCACCTTCCCCGGTGGAGTTGTGCATATAGTGTGTTTGGAACATTTTGTCACCAGCCGAGTCCAAAATTCAGCGCTTCCCCATCTCAGCCCAGAAAGCAGGTAGAACGAGTTTTGTGGCGCCTTTCAGCTGCCTACCGGGGTACTGTAAAAACTACCAAGAGAACTCCTTTCTGGCACCTTCCCCGGTGGAGTTGTGCATGGGGTGTGTTTGGAACATTTTGTCACCAGCCGAGTCCAAAATTCAGCGCTTCCCCATCTCAGCCCAGAAAGCAGGTAGAACTAGTTTTGTGGCGCCTTTCAGCTGCCTACCGGGGTACTGTAAAAACTACCAAGAGAACTCCTTTCTGGCACCTTCCCCGATGGAGTTGTGCATGGGGTGTGTTTGGAACATTTTGTCACCAGCCGAGTCCAAAATTCAGCGGTTCCCCAGCTCAGCCCAGAAAGCAGGTAGAACATCTTTTGTGGTGCCTTTCAGCTGCCTACCGGGGTACTGTAAAAACTACCAAGAGAATTCCTTTCTGGCACCTTCCCCGGTGGCGTTGTGCATGGGGTGTGTTTGGAACATTTTGTCACCAGCCGAGTCCAAAATTCAGCGCTTCCCCATCTCAGCCCAGAAAGCAGGTAGAACAACTTTTGTGGCGCCTTTCAGCTGCCTACCGGGGCACTGTAAAAACTACCAACAGAACTCCTTTCTGGCACCTTCCCCGGTGGAGTTGTGCATGGGGTGTGTTTGGAACATTTTGTCACCAGCCGAGTCCAAAATTCAGCGCTTCCCCATCTCAGCCCAGAAAGCAGGTAGAACAACGTTTGTGGTGCCTTTCAGCTGCCTACCGGGGTACTGTAAAAACTACCAAGAGAACTCCTTTCTGGCACCTTCCCCGGTGGAGTTGTGCATGGGGTGTGTTTGGAACATTTTGTTACCAGCCGAGTCCAAAATTCAGCGCTTCCCCATCTCAGCCCAGAAAGCAGGTAGAACAAGTTTTGTGGTGCCTTTCAGCTGCCTACCGGGGTACTGTAAAAACTACCAACAGAACTCCTTTCTGGCACCTTCCCCGGTGGAGTTGTGCATATGGTGTGTTTGGACAATTTTGTCACCAGCCGAGTCCAAAATTCAGCGGTTCCCCAGCTCAGCCCAGAAAGCAGGTAGAACATCTTTTGTGGTGCCTTTCAGCTGCCTACCGGGGTACTGTAAAAACTACCAAGAGAATTCCTTTCTGGCACCTTCCTGGTGGAGTTGTGCATGGGGTGTGTTTGGAACATTTTGCCACCAGCCGAGTCCAAAATTCAGCGCTTCCCCATCTCAGCCCAGAAAGCAGGTAGAACAAGTTTTGTGGTGCCTTTCAGCTGCCTACCAGGGTACTGTAAAAACTACCAAGAGAATTCCTTTCTGGCACCTTCCCCGGTAGAGTTGTGCATATGGTGTGTTTGGACAATTTTGTCTCCAGCCGAGTCCAAAATTCAGCGCTTCCCCATCTCAGCCCAGAAAGCAGGTAGAACAAGTTTTGTGGCGCCTTTCAGCTGCCTACCGGGGTACAGTAAAAACTACCAAGAGAATTCCTTTCTGGCACCTTCCCCGGTGGATTTGTGCATGGGGTGTGTTTGGAACATTTTATCACCAGCCGAGTCCAAAATTCAGCGCTTCCCCATCTCAGCCCAGAAAGCAGGTAGAACATCTTTTGTGGTGCCTTTCAGCTGCCTACCGGGGTACTGTAAAAACTACCAAGAGAATTCCTTTCTGGCACCTTCCCCGGTGGAGTTGTGCATGGGGTGTGTTTGGAACATTTTGTCACCAGCCGAGTCCAAAATTCAGCGGTTCCCCATCTCAGCCCAGAAAGCAGGTAGAACATCTTTTGTGGTGCCTTTCAGCTGCCTACCGGGGTACTGTAAAAACTACCAAGAGAACTCCTTTCTGGCACCTTCCCCGGTGGAGTTGTGCATGGGGTGTGTTTGGAACATTTTGTCACCAGCCGAGTCCAAAATTCAGCGCTTCCCCATCTCAGACCAGAAAGCAGGTAGAACAAGTTTTGTGGCGCCTTTCAGCTGCCTACCGGGGTACAGTAAAAACTACCAAGAGAACTCCTTTCTGGCACCTTCCCCGGTGGAGTTGTGCATGGGGTGTGTTTGGAACATTTTGTCACCAGCCAAGTCCAAAATTCAGCGGTTCCCCCTCTCAGCCCAGAAAGCAGGTAGAACAAGTTTTGTGGCGCCTTTCAGCTGCCTACCGGGGCACTGTAAAAACTACCAAGAGAACTCCTTTCTGGCACCTTCCCCGGTGGAGTTGTGCATGGGGTGTGTTTGGAACATTTTGTCACCAGCTGAGTCCAAAATTCAGCGCTTCCCCATCTCAGCCCAGAAAGCAGGTAGAACATCTTTTGTGGTGCCTTTCAGCTGCCTACCGGGGTACTGTAAAAACTACCAACAGAATTCCTTTCTGGCACCTTCCCCGGTGGAGTTGTGCATGGGGTGTGTTTGGAACATTTTGTCACCAGCCGAGTCCAAAATTCAGCGCTTCCCCATCTCAGCCCAGAAAGCAGGTAGAACAACTTTTGTGGCGCCTTTCAGCTGCCTACCGGGGTACAGTAAAAACTACCAACAGAATTCCTTTCTGGCACCTTCCCCGGTGGAGTTGTGCATGGGGTGTGTTTGGAACATTTTGTCACCAGCCGAGTCCAAAATTCAGCGCTTCCCCATCTCAGCCCAGAAAGCAGGTAGATCATCTTTTGTGGTGCCTTTCAGCTGCCTACCGGGGTACTGTAAAAACTACCAACAGAATTCCTTTCTGGCACCTTCCCCGGTGGAGTTGTGCATGGGGTGTGTTTGGAACATTTTGTCACCAGCCGAGTCCAAAATTCAGCGGTTCCCCATCTCAGCCCAGAAAGCAGGTAGAACAAGTTTTGTGGCGCCTTTCAGCTGCCTACCGGGGTACTGTAAAAACTACCAACAGAACTCCTTTCTGGCACCTTCCCCGGTGGAGTTGTGCATGGGGTGTGTTTGGAACATTTTGTCACCAGCCAAGTCCAAAATTCAGCGCTTCCCCATCTCAGCCCAGAAAGCAGGTAGAACAACTTTTGTGGCGCCTTTCAGCTGCCTACCGGGGTACTGTAAAAACTACCAAGAGAACTCCTTTCTGGCACCTTCCCCCGTGGAGTTGTGCATGGGGTGTGTTTGGAACATTTTGTCACCAGCCGAGTCCAAAATTCAGCGCTTCCCCATCTCAGCCCAGAAAGCAGGTAGAACAAGTTTTCTGGCGCCTTTCAGCTGCCTACCGGGGTACTGTAAAAACTACCAAGAGAACTCCTTTCTGGCACCTTCCCCGGTGGAGTTGTGCATGGGGTGTGTTTGGAACATTTTGTCACCAGCCGAGTCCAAAATTCAGCGCTTCCCCATCTCAGCCCAGAAAGCAGGTAGAACAAGTTTTGTGGCGCCTTTCAGCTGCCTACCGGGGTACTGTAAAAACTACCAAGAGAACTCCTTTCTGGCACCTTCCCCGGTGGAGTTGTGCATGGGGTGTGTTTGGAACATTTTGTCACCAGCCGAGTCCAAAATTCAGCGCTTCCCCATCTCAGCCCAGAAAGCAGGTAGAACAAGTTTTGTGGCGCCTTTCAGCTGCCTACCGGGGTACTGTAAAAACTACCAACAGAACTCCTTTCTGGCACCTTCCCCGGTGGAGTTGTGCATATGGTGTGTTTGGACAATTTTGTCACCAGCCGAGTCCAAAATTCAGCGGTTCCCCAGCTCAGCCCAGAAAGCAGGTAGAACATCTTTTGTGGTGCCTTTCAGCTGCCTATCAGGGTAGTGTAAAAACTACCAAGAGAATTCCTTTCTGGCACCTTCCCCGGTGGAGTTGTGCATGGGGTGTGTTTGGAACATTTTGTCACCAGCCGAGTCCAAAATTCAGCGCTTCCCCATCTCAGCCCAGAAAGCAGGTAGAACAAGTTTTGTGGAGCCTTTCAGCTGCCTACCGGGGTACTGTAAAAACTACCAACAGAACTCCTTTCTGGCACCTTCCCCGGTGGAGTTGTGCATGGGGTGTGTTTGGAACATTTTGTCACCAGCCGAGTCCAAAATTCAGCGCTTCCCCATCTCAGCCCAGAAAGCAGGTAGAACGAGTTTTGTGGCGCCTTTCAGCTGCCTACCGGGGTACTGTAAAAACTACCAAGAGAACTCCTTTCTGGCACCTTCCCCGATGGAGTTGTGCATGGGGTGTGTTTGGAACATTTTGTCACCAGCCGAGTCCAAAATTCAGCGCTTCCCCATCTCAGCCCAGAAAGCAGGTAGAACATCTTTTGTGGTGCCTTTCAGCTGCCTACCGGGGTACTGTAAAAACTACCAAGAGAATTCCTTTCTGGCACCTTCCCCGGTGGCGTTGTGCATGGGGTGTGTTTGGAACATTTTGTCACCAGCCGAGTCCAAAATTCAGCGCTTCCCCATCTCAGCCCAGAAAGCAGGTAGAACAACTTTTGTGGCGCCTTTCAGCTGCCTACCGGGGCACTGTAAAAACTACCAACAGAACTCCTTTCTGGCACCTTCCCCGGTGGAGTTGTGCATGGGGTGTGTTTGGAACATTTTGTCACCAGCCGAGTCCAAAATTCAGCGCTTCCCCATCTCAGCCCAGAAAGCAGGTAGAACAAGTTTTGTGGTGCCTTTCAGCTGCCTACCGGGGTACTGTAAAAACTACCAACAGAACTCCTTTCTGGCACCTTCCCCGGTGGAGTTGTGCATATGGTGTGTTTGGACAATTTTGTCACCAGCCGAGTCCAAAATTCAGCGGTTCCCCAGCTCAGCCCAGAAAGCAGGTAGAACATCTTTTGTGGTGCCTTTCAGCTGCCTACCGGGGTACTGTAAAAACTACCAAGAGAATTCCTTTCTGGCACCTTCCTGGTGGAGTTGTGCATGGGGTGTGTTTGGAACATTTTGCCACCAGCCGAGTCCAAAATTCAGCGCTTCCCCATCTCAGCCCAGAAAGCAGGTAGAACAAGTTTTGTGGTGCCTTTCAGCTGCCTACCAGGGTACTGTAAAAACTACCAAGAGAATTCCTTTCTGGCACCTTCCCCGGTAGAGTTGTGCATATGGTGTGTTTGGACAATTTTGTCTCCAGCCGAGTCCAAAATTCAGCGCTTCCCCATCTCAGCCCAGAAAGCAGGTAGAACAAGTTTTGTGGCGCCTTTCAGCTGCCTACCGGGGTACAGTAAAAACTACCAAGAGAATTCCTTTCTGGCACCTTCCCCGGTGGATTTGTGCATGGGGTGTGTTTGGAACATTTTATCACCAGCCGAGTCCAAAATTCAGCGGTTCCCCAGCTCAGCCCAGAAAGCAGGTAGAACATCTTTTGTGGTGCCTTTCAGCTGCCTACCGGGGTACTGTAAAAACTACCAAGAGAATTCCTTTCTGGCACCTTCCCCGGTGGCGTTGTGCATGGGGTGTGTTTGGAACATTTTGTCACCAGCTGAGTCCAAAATTCAGCGCTTCCCCATCTCAGCCCAGAAAGCAGGTAGAACAACTTTTGTGGCGCCTTTCAGCTGCCTACCGGGGTACTGTAAAAACTACCAAGAGAACTCCTTTCTGGCACCTTCCCCCGTGGAGTTGTGCATGGGGTGTGTTTGGAACATTTTGTCACCAGCCGAGTCCAAAATTCAGCGCTTCCCCATCTCAGCCCAGAAAGCAGGTAGAACAAGTTTTCTGGCGCCTTTCAGCTGCCTACCGGGGTACTGTAAAAACTACCAAGAGAACTCCTTTCTGGCACCTTCCCTGGTGGAGTTGTGCATGGGGTGTGTTTGGAACATTTTGTCACCAGCCGAGTCCAAAATTCAGCGCTTCCCCATCTCAGCCCAGAAAGCAGGTAGAACAAGTTTTGTGGCGCCTTTCAGCTGCCTACCGGGGTACTGTAAAAACTACCAAGAGAACTCCTTTCTGGCACCTTCCCCGGTGGAGTTGTGCATGGGGTGTGTTTGGAACATTTTGTCACCAGCCGAGTCCAAAATTCAGCGCTTCCCCATCTCAGCCCAGAAAGCAGGTAGAACAAGTTTTGTGGCGCCTTTCAGCTGCCTACCGGGGTACTGTAAAAACTACCAACAGAACTCCTTTCTGGCACCTTCCCCGGTGGAGTTGTGCATATGGTGTGTTTGGACAATTTTGTCACCAGCCGAGTCCAAAATTCAGCGGTTCCCCAGCTCAGCCCAGAAAGCAGGTAGAACATCTTTTGTGGTGCCTTTCAGCTGCCTATCAGGGTAGTGTAAAAACTACCAAGAGAATTCCTTTCTGGCACCTTCCCCGGTGGAGTTGTGCATGGGGTGTGTTTGGAACATTTTGTCACCAGCCGAGTCCAAAATTCAGCGCTTCCCCATCTCAGCCCAGAAAGCAGGTAGAACAAGTTTTGTGGAGCCTTTCAGCTGCCTACCGGGGTACTGTAAAAACTACCAACAGAACTCCTTTCTGGCACCTTCCCCGGTGGAGTTGTGCATATAGTGTGTTTGGAACATTTTGTCACCAGCCGAGTCCAAAATTCAGCGGTTCCCCATCTCAGCCCAGAAAGCAGGTAGAACGAGTTTTGTGGCGCCTTTCAGCTGCCTACCGGGGGTACTGTAAAAACTACCAAGAGAACTCCTTTCTGGCACCTTCCCCGGTGGAGTTGTGCATGGGGTGTGTTTGGAACATTTTGTCACCAGCCGAGTCCAAAATTCAGCGCTTCCCCATCTCAGCCCAGAAAGCAGGTAGAACTAGTTTTGTGGCGCCTTTCAGCTGCCTACCGGGGTACTGTAAAAACTACCAAGAGAACTCCTTTCTGGCACCTTCCCCGATGGAGTTGTGCATGGGGTGTGTTTGGAACATTTTGTCACCAGCCGAGTCCAAAATTCAGCGCTTCCCCATCTCAGCCCAGAAAGCAGGTAGAACATCTTTTGTGGTGCCTTTCAGCTGCCTACCGGGGTACTGTAAAAACTACCAAGAGAATTCCTTTCTGGCACCTTCCCCGGTGGCGTTGTGCATGGGGTGTGTTTGGAACATTTTGTCACCAGCCGAGTCCAAAATTCAGCGCTTCCCCATCTCAGCCCAGAAAGCAGGTAGAACAACTTTTGTGGCGCCTTTCAGCTGCCTACCGGGGCACTGTAAAAACTACCAACAGAACTCCTTTCTGGCACCTTCCCCGGTGGAGTTGTGCATGGGGTGTGTTTGGAACATTTTGTCACCAGCCGAGTCCAAAATTCAGCGCTTCCCCATCTCAGCCCAGAAAGCAGGTAGAACAAGTTTTGTGGTGCCTTTCAGCTGCCTACCGGGGTACTGTAAAAACTACCAACAGAACTCCTTTCTGGCACCTTCCCCGGTGGAGTTGTGCATATGGTGTGTTTGGACAATTTTGTCACCAGCCGAGTCCAAAATTCAGCGGTTCCCCAGCTCAGCCCAGAAAGCAGGTAGAACATCTTTTGTGGTGCCTTTCAGCTGCCTACCGGGGGTACTGTAAAAACTACCAAGAGAATTCCTTTCTGGCACCTTCCTGGTGGAGTTGTGCATGGGGTGTGTTTGGAACATTTTGCCACCAGCCGAGTCCAAAATTCAGCGCTTCCCCATCTCAGCCCAGAAAGCAGGTAGAACAAGTTTTGTGGTGCCTTTCAGCTGCCTACCAGGGTACTGTAAAAACTACCAAGAGAATTCCTTTCTGGCACCTTCCCCGGTAGAGTTGTGCATATGGTGTGTTTGGACAATTTTGTCTCCAGCCGAGTCCAAAATTCAGCGCTTCCCCATCTCAGCCCAGAAAGCAGGTAGAACAAGTTTTGTGGCGCCTTTCAGCTGCCTACCGGGGTACAGTAAAAACTACCAAGAGAATTCCTTTCTGGCACCTTCCCCGGTGGATTTGTGCATGGGGTGTGTTTGGAACATTTTATCACCAGCCGAGTCCAAAATTCAGCGCTTCCCCATCTCAGCCCAGAAAGCAGGTAGAACATCTTTTGTGGTGCCTTTCAGCTGCCTACCGGGGTACTGTAAAAACTACCAAGAGAATTCCTTTCTGGCACCTTCCCCGGTGGAGTTGTGCATGGGGTGTGTTTGGAACATTTTGTCACCAGCCGAGTCCAAAATTCAGCGGTTCCCCATCTCAGCCCAGAAAGCAGGTAGAACATCTTTTGTGGTGCCTTTCAGCTGCCTACCGGGGTACTGTAAAAACTACCAAGAGAACTCCTTTCTGGCACCTTCCCCGGTGGAGTTGTGCATGGGGTGTGTTTGGAACATTTTGTCACCAGCCGAGTCCAAAATTCAGCGCTTCCCCATCTCAGCCCAGAAAGCAGGTAGAACAAGTTTTGTGGCGCCTTTCAGCTGCCTACCGGGGTACTGTAAAAACTACCAACAGAACTCCTTTCTGGCACCTTCCCCGGTGGAGTTGTGCATGGGGTGTGTTTGGAACATTTTGTCACCAGCCGAGTCCAAAATTCAGCGCTTCCCCATCTCAGCCCAGAAAGCAGGTAGAACAACTTTTGTGGCGCCTTTCAGCTGCCTACCGGGGTACTGTAAAAACTACCAAGAGAACTCCTTTCTGGCACCTTCCCCGATGGAGTTGTGCATGGGGTGTGTTTGGAACATTTTGTCACCAGCTGAGTCCAAAATTCAGCGCTTCCCCATCTCAGCCCAGAAAGCAGGTAGAACAACTTTTGTGGTGCCTTTCAGCTGCCTACCGGGGTACTGTAAAAACTACCAAGAGAAATCCTTTCTGGCACCTTCCCCGGTGGAGTTGTGCATGGGGTGTGTTTGGAACATTTTGTCACCAGCCCAGTCCAAAATTCAGCGCTTCCCCATCTCAGCCCAGAAAGCAGGTAGAACAACTTTTGTGGCGCCTTTCAGCTGCCTACCGGGGTACTGTAAAAACTACCAAGAGAACTCCTTTCTGGCACCTTCCCCCGTGGAGTTGTGCATGGGGTGTGTTTGGAACATTTTGTCACCAGCCGAGTCCAAAATTCAGCGCTTCCCCATCTCAGCCCAGAAAGCAGGTAGAACATCTTTTGTGGTGCCTTTCAGCTGCCTACCGGGGTACTGTAAAAACTACCAAGAGAACTCCTTTCTGGCACCTTCCCCGGTGGAGTTGTGCATGGGGTGTGTTTGGAACATTTTGTCACCAGCCGAGTCCAAAATTCAGCGCTTCCCCATCTCAGCCCAGAAAGCAGGTAGAACAAGTTTTGTGGCGCCTTTCAGCTGCCTACCGGGGTACTGTAAAAACTACCAAGAGAACTCCTTTCTGGCACCTTCCCCGGTGGAGTTGTGCATGGGGTGTGTTTGGAACATTTTGTCACCAGCCGAGTCCAAAATTCAGCGCTTCCCCATCTCAGCCCAGAAAGCAGGTAGAACAAGTTTTGTGGCGCCTTTCAGCTGCCTACCGGGGTACTGTAAAAACTACCAACAGAACTCCTTTCTGGCACCTTCCCCGGTGGAGTTGTGCATATGGTGTGTTTGGACAATTTTGTCACCAGCCGAGTCCAAAATTCAGCGGTTCCCCAGCTCAGCCCAGAAAGCAGGTAGAACATCTTTTGTGGTGCCTTTCAGCTGCCTATCAGGGTAGTGTAAAAACTACCAAGAGAATTCCTTTCTGGCACCTTCCCCGGTGGAGTTGTGCATGGGGTGTGTTTGGAACATTTTGTCACCAGCCGAGTCCAAAATTCAGCGCTTCCCCATCTCAGCCCAGAAAGCAGGTAGAACAAGTTTTGTGGAGCCTTTCAGCTGCCTACCGGGGTACTGTAAAAACTACCAACAGAACTCCTTTCTGGCACCTTCCCCGGTGGAGTTGTGCATATAGTGTGTTTGGAACATTTTGTCACCAGCCGAGTCCAAAATTCAGCGCTTCCCCATCTCAGCCCAGAAAGCAGGTAGAACGAGTTTTGTGGCGCCTTTCAGCTGCCTACCGGGGTACTGTAAAAACTACCAAGAGAACTCCTTTCTGGCACCTTCCCCGGTGGAGTTGTGCATGGGGTGTGTTTGGAACATTTTGTCACCAGCCGAGTCCAAAATTCAGCGCTTCCCCATCTCAGCCCAGAAAGCAGGTAGAACTAGTTTTGTGGCGCCTTTCAGCTGCCTACCGGGGTACTGTAAAAACTACCAAGAGAACTCCTTTCTGGCACCTTCCCCGATGGAGTTGTGCATGGGGTGTGTTTGGAACATTTTGTCACCAGCCGAGTCCAAAATTCAGCGGTTCCCCAGCTCAGCCCAGAAAGCAGGTAGAACATCTTTTGTGGTGCCTTTCAGCTGCCTACCGGGGTACTGTAAAAACTACCAAGAGAATTCCTTTCTGGCACCTTCCCCGGTGGCGTTGTGCATGGGGTGTGTTTGGAACATTTTGTCACCAGCCGAGTCCAAAATTCAGCGCTTCCCCATCTCAGCCCAGAAAGCAGGTAGAACAACTTTTGTGGCGCCTTTCAGCTGCCTACCGGGGCACTGTAAAAACTACCAACAGAACTCCTTTCTGGCACCTTCCCCGGTGGAGTTGTGCATGGGGTGTGTTTGGAACATTTTGTCACCAGCCGAGTCCAAAATTCAGCGCTTCCCCATCTCAGCCCAGAAAGCAGGTAGAACAACGTTTGTGGTGCCTTTCAGCTGCCTACCGGGGTACTGTAAAAACTACCAAGAGAACTCCTTTCTGGCACCTTCCCCGGTGGAGTTGTGCATGGGGTGTGTTTGGAACATTTTGTCACCAGCCGAGTCCAAAATTCAGCGCTTCCCCATCTCAGCCCAGAAAGCAGGTAGAACAAGTTTTGTGGTGCCTTTCAGCTGCCTACCGGGGTACTGTAAAAATACCAACAGAACTCCTTTCTGGCACCTTCCCCGGTGGAGTTGTGCATATGGTGTGTTTGGACAATTTTGTCACCAGCCGAGTCCAAAATTCAGCGGTTCCCCAGCTCAGCCCAGAAAGCAGGTAGAACATCTTTTGTGGTGCCTTTCAGCTGCCTACCGGGGTACTGTAAAAACTACCAAGAGAATTCCTTTCTGGCACCTTCCTGGTGGAGTTGTGCATGGGGTGTGTTTGGAACATTTTGCCACCAGCCGAGTCCAAAATTCAGCGCTTCCCCATCTCAGCCCAGAAAGCAGGTAGAACAAGTTTTGTGGTGCCTTTCAGCTGCCTACCAGGGTACTGTAAAAACTACCAAGAGAATTCCTTTCTGGCACCTTCCCCGGTAGAGTTGTGCATATGGTGTGTTTGGACAATTTTGTCTCCAGCCGAGTCCAAAATTCAGCGCTTCCCCATCTCAGCCCAGAAAGCAGGTAGAACAAGTTTTGTGGCGCCTTTCAGCTGCCTACCGGGGTACAGTAAAAACTACCAAGAGAATTCCTTTCTGGCACCTTCCCCGGTGGATTTGTGCATGGGGTGTGTTTGGAACATTTTATCACCAGCCGAGTCCAAAATTCAGCGCTTCCCCATCTCAGCCCAGAAAGCAGGTAGAACATCTTTTGTGGTGCCTTTCAGCTGCCTACCGGGGTACTGTAAAAACTACCAAGAGAATTCCTTTCTGGCACCTTCCCCGGTGGAGTTGTGCATGGGGTGTGTTTGGAACATTTTGTCACCAGCCGAGTCCAAAATTCAGCGGTTCCCCATCTCAGCCCAGAAAGCAGGTAGAACATCTTTTGTGGTGCCTTTCAGCTGCCTACCGGGGTACTGTAAAAACTACCAACAGAATTCCTTTCTGGCACCTTCCCCGGTGGAGTTGTGCATGGGGTGTGTTTGGAACATTTTGTCACCAGCCGAGTCCAAAATTCAGCGGTTCCCCATCTCAGCCCAGAAAGCAGGTAGAACAAGTTTTGTGGCGCCTTTCAGCTGCCTACCGGGGTACTGTAAAAACTACCAACAGAACTCCTTTCTGGCACCTTCCCCGGTGGAGTTGTGCATGGGGTGTGTTTGGAACATTTTGTCACCAGCCGAGTCCAAAATTCAGCGCTTCCCCATCTCAGCCCAGAAAGCAGGTAGAACAACTTTTGTGGCGCCTTTCAGCTGCCTACCGGGGTACTGTAAAAACTACCAAGAGAACTCCTTTCTGGCACCTTCCCCGGTGGAGTTGTGCATGGGGTGTGTTTGGAACATTTTGCCACCAGCCGAGTCCAAAATTCAGCGGTTCCCCATCTCAGCCCAGAAAGCAGGTAGAACATCTTTTGTGGTGCCTTTCAGCTGCCTACCGGGGTACTGTAAAAACTACCAACAGAATTCCTTTCTGGCACCTTCCCCGGTGGCGTTGTGCATGGGGTGTGTTTGGAACATTTTGTCACCAGCCGAGTCCAAAATTCAGCGCTTCCCCATCTCAGCCCAGAAAGCAGGTAGAACAACTTTTGTGGTGCCTTTCAGCTGCCTACCAGGGTACTGTAAAAACTACCAAGAGAAATCCTTTCTGGCACCTTCCCCGGTGGAGTTGTGCATGGGGTGTGTTTGGAACATTTTGTCACCAGCCCAGTCCAAAATTCAGCGCTTCCCCATCTCAGCCCAGAAAGCAGGTAGAACAACTTTTGTGGCGCCTTTCAGCTGCCTACCGGGGTACTGTAAAAACTACCAAGAGAACTCCTTTCTGGCACCTTCCCCCGTGGAGTTGTGCATGGGGTGTGTTTGGAACATTTTGTCACCAGCCGAGTCCAAAATTCAGCGCTTCCCCATCTCAGCCCAGAAAGCAGGTAGAACAAGTTTTCTGGCGCCTTTCAGCTGCCTACCGGGGTACTGTAAAAACTACCAAGAGAACTCCTTTCTGGCACCTTCCCCGGTGGAGTTGTGCATGGGGTGTGTTTGGAACATTTTGTCACCAGCCGAGTCCAAAATTCAGCGCTTCCCCATCTCAGCCCAGAAAGCAGGTAGAACAAGTTTTGTGGCGCCTTTCAGCTGCCTACCGGGGTACTGTAAAAACTACCAAGAGAACTCCTTTCTGGCACCTTCCCCGGTGGAGTTGTGCATGGGGTGTGTTTGGAACATTTTGTCACCAGCCGAGTCCAAAATTCAGCGCTTCCCCATCTCAGCCCAGAAAGCAGGTAGAACAAGTTTTGTGGCGCCTTTCAGCTGCCTACCGGGGTACTGTAAAAACTACCAACAGAACTCCTTTCTGGCACCTTCCCCGGTGGAGTTGTGCATATGGTGTGTTTGGACAATTTTGTCACCAGCCGAGTCCAAAATTCAGCGGTTCCCCAGCTCAGCCCAGAAAGCAGGTAGAACATCTTTTGTGGTGCCTTTCAGCTGCCTATCAGGGTAGTGTAAAAACTACCAAGAGAATTCCTTTCTGGCACCTTCCCCGGTGGAGTTGTGCATGGGGTGTGTTTGGAACATTTTGTCACCAGCCGAGTCCAAAATTCAGCGCTTCCCCATCTCAGCCCAGAAAGCAGGTAGAACAAGTTTTGTGGAGCCTTTCAGCTGCCTACCGGGGTACTGTAAAAACTACCAACAGAACTCCTTTCTGGCACCTTCCCCGGTGGAGTTGTGCATATAGTGTGTTTGGAACATTTTGTCACCAGCCGAGTCCAAAATTCAGCGCTTCCCCATCTCGGCCCAGAAAGCAGGTAGAACGAGTTTTGTGGCGCCTTTCAGCTGCCTACCGGGGTACTGTAAAAACTACCAAGAGAACTCCTTTCTGGCACCTTCCCCGGTGGAGTTGTGCATGGGGTGTGTTTGGAACATTTTGTCACCAGCCGAGTCCAAAATTCAGCGCTTCCCCATCTCAGCCCAGAAAGCAGGTAGAACTAGTTTTGTGGCGCCTTTCAGCTGCCTACCGGGGTACTGTAAAAACTACCAAGAGAACTCCTTTCTGGCACCTTCCCCGATGGAGTTGTGCATGGGGTGTGTTTGGAACATTTTGTCACCAGCCGAGTCCAAAATTCAGCGGTTCCCCAGCTCAGCCCAGAAAGCAGGTAGAACATCTTTTGTGGTGCCTTTCAGCTGCCTACCGGGGTACTGTAAAAACTACCAAGAGAATTCCTTTCTGGCACCTTCCCCGGTGGCGTTGTGCATGGGGTGTGTTTGGAACATTTTGTCACCAGCCGAGTCCAAAATTCAGCGCTTCCCCATCTCAGCCCAGAAAGCAGGTAGAACAACTTTTGTGGCGCCTTTCAGCTGCCTACCGGGGCACTGTAAAAACTACCAACAGAACTCCTTTCTGGCACCTTCCCCGGTGGAGTTGTGCATGGGGTGTGTTTGGAACATTTTGTCACCAGCCGAGTCCAAAATTCAGCGCTTCCCCATCTCAGCCCAGAAAGCAGGTAGAACAACGTTTGTGGTGCCTTTCAGCTGCCTACCGGGGTACTGTAAAAACTACCAAGAGAACTCCTTTCTGGCACCTTCCCCGGTGGAGTTGTGCATGGGGTGTGTTTGGAACATTTTGTCACCAGCCGAGTCCAAAATTCAGCGCTTCCCCATCTCAGCCCAGAAAGCAGGTAGAACAACTTTTGTGGCGCCTTTCAGCTGCCTACCGGGGTACAGTAAAAACTACCAACAGAATTCCTTTCTGGCACCTTCCCCGGTGGAGTTGTGCATGGGGTGTGTTTGGAACATTTTGTCACCAGCCGAGTCCAAAATTCAGCGCTTCCCCATCTCAGCCCAGAAAGCAGGTAGATCATCTTTTGTGGTGCCTTTCAGCTGCCTACCGGGGTAGTGTAAAAACTACCAACAGAATTCCTTTCTGGCACCTTCCCCGGTGGAGTTGTGCATGGGGTGTGTTTGGAACATTTTGTCACCAGCCGAGTCCAAAATTCAGCGGTTCCCCATCTCAGCCCAGAAAGCAGGTAGAACAACTTTTGTGGCGCCTTTCAGCTGCCTACCGGGGCACTGTAAAAACTACCAACAGAACTCCTTTCTGGCACCTTCCCCGGTGGAGTTGTGCATGGGGTGTGTTTGGAACATTTTGTCACCAGCCGAGTCCAAAATTCAGCGCTTCCCCATCTCAGCCCAGAAAGCAGGTAGAACAACGTTTGTGGTGCCTTTCAGCTGCCTACCGGGGTACTGTAAAAACTACCAAGAGAACTCCTTTCTGGCACCTTCCCCGGTGGAGTTGTGCATGGGGTGTGTTTGGAACATTTTGTCACCAGCCGAGTCCAAAATTCAGCGCTTCCCCATCTCAGCCCAGAAAGCAGGTAGAACAAGTTTTGTGGTGCCTTTCAGCTGCCTACCGGGGTAGTGTAAAAACTACCAACAGAACTCCTTTCTGGCACCTTCCCCGGTGGAGTTGTGCATATGGTGTGTTTGGACAATTTTGTCACCAGCCGAGTCCAAAATTCAGCGGTTCCCCATCTCAGCCCAGAAAGCAGGTAGAACAACTTTTGTGGCGCCTTTCAGCTGCCTACCGGGGTACAGTAAAAACTACCAAGAGAATTCCTTTCTGGCACCTTCCCCGGTGGAGTTGTGCATGGGGTGTGTTTGGAACATTTTGTCACCAGCCGAGTCCAAAATTCAGCGCTTCCCCATCTCAGCCCAGAAAGCAGGTAGAACAAGTTTTGTGGTGCCTTTCAGCTGCCTACCGGGGTACTGTAAAAACTACCAACAGAACTCCTTTCTGGCACCTTCCCCGGTGGAGTTGTGCATGGGGTGTGTTTGGAACATTTTGTCACCAGCTGAGTCCAAAATTCAGCGCTTCCCCATCTCAGCCCAGAAAGCAGGTAGAACAACTTTTGTGGTGCCTTTCAGCTGCCTACCAGGGTACTGTAAAAACTACCAAGAGAAATCCTTTCTGGCACCTTCCCCGGTGGAGTTGTGCATGGGGTGTGTTTGGAACATTTTGTCACCAGCCGAGTCCAAAATTCAGCGCTTCCCCATCTCAGCCCAGAAAGCAGGTAGAACAACTTTTGTGGCGCCTTTCAGCTGCCTACCGGGGTACTGTAAAAACTACCAAGAGAACTCCTTTCTGGCACCTTCCCCGGTGGAGTTGTGCATGGGGTGTGTTTGGAACATTTTGTCACCAGCCGAGTCCAAAATTCAGCGGTTCCCCAGCTCAGCCCAGAAAGCAGGTAGAACAAGTTTTGTGGTGCCTTTCAGCTGCCTACCGGGGTACTGTAAAAACTACCAACAGAACTCCTTTCTGGCACCTTCCCCGGTGGAGTTGTGCATGGGGTGTGTTTGGAACATTTTGTCACCAGCCGAGTCCAAAATTCAGCGCTTCCCCATCTCAGCCCAGAAAGCAGGTAGAACTAGTTTTGTGGCGCCTTTCAGCTGCCTACCGGGGTACTGTAAAAACTACCAAGAGAACTCCCTTCTGGCACCTTCCCCGGTGGAGTTGTCCATGGGGTGTGTTTGGAACATTTTGTCACCAGCCGAGTCCAAAATTCAGCGCTTCCCCATCTCAGCCCAGAAAGCAGGTAGAACAAGTTTTGTGGCGCCTTTCAGCTGCCTACCGGGGCACTGTAAAAACTACCAAGAGAACTCCTTTCTGGCACCTTCCCCGGTGGAGTTGTGCATGGGGTGTGTTTGGAACATTTTGTCACCAGCTGAGTCCAAAATTCAGCGCTTCCCCATCTCAGCCCAGAAAGCAGGTAGAACATCTTTTGTGGTGCCTTTCAGCTGCCTACCGGGGTACTGTAAAAACTACCAACAGAATTCCTTTCTGGCACCTTCCCCGGTGGAGTTGTGCATGGGGTGTGTTTGGAACATTTTGTCACCAGCCGAGTCCAAAATTCAGCGCTTCCCCATCTCAGCCCAGAAAGCAGGTAGAACAACTTTTGTGGCGCCTTTCAGCTGCCTACCGGGGTACAGTAAAAACTACCAACAGAATTCCTTTCTGGCACCTTCCCCGGTGGAGTTGTGCATGGGGTGTGTTTGGAACATTTTGTCACCAGCCGAGTCCAAAATTCAGCGCTTCCCCATCTCAGCCCAGAAAGCAGGTAGATCATCTTTTGTGGTGCCTTTCAGCTGCCTACCGGGGTACTGTAAAAACTACCAACAGAATTCCTTTCTGGCACCTTCCCCGGTGGAGTTGTGCATGGGGTGTGTTTGGAACATTTTGTCACCAGCCGAGTCCAAAATTCAGCGGTTCCCCAGCTCAGCCCAGAAAGCAGGTAGAACAACTTTTGTGGCGCCTTTCAGCTGCCTACCGGGGTACTGTAAAAACTACCAACAGAACTCCTTTCTGGCACCTTCCCCGGTGGAGTTGTGCATGGGGTGTGTTTGGAACATTTTGTCACCAGCCGAGTCCAAAATTCAGCGCTTCCCCATCTCAGCCCAGAAAGCAGGTAGAACAACTTTTGTGGCGCCTTTCAGCTGCCTACCGGGGTACTGTAAAAACTACCAAGAGAATTCCTTTCTGGCACCTTCCCCGGTGGAGTTGTGCATGGGGTGTGTTTGGAACATTTTGTCACCAGCCGAGTCCAAAATTCAGCGCTTCCCCATCACAGCCCAGAAAGCAGGTAGAACAAGTTTTGTCGTGCCTTTCAGCTGCCTACCGGGGTACTGTAAAAACTACCAACAGAATTCCTTTCTGGCACCTTCCCCGGTGGAGTTGTGCATGGGGTGTGTTTGGAACATTTTGTCACCAGCCGAGTCCAAAATTCAGCTCTTCCCCATCTCAGCCCAGAAAGCAGGTAGAACTAGTTTTGTGGCGCCTTTCAGCTGCCTACCGGGGTACTGTAAAAACTACCAAGAGAACTCCTTTCTGGCACCTTCCCCGGTGGAGTTGTGCATGGGGTGTGTTTGGAACATTTTGTCACCAGCCGAGTCCAAAATTCAGCGCTTCCCCATCTCAGCCCAGAAATCAGATAGAACACCTTTTGTGGTGCCTTTCAGCTGCCTACCGGGGTACTGTAAAAACTACCAACAGAATTCCTTTCTGGCACCTTCCCCGGTGGAGTTGTGCATGGGGTGTGTTTGGAACATTTTGTCACCAGCCGAGTCCAAATTCAGCGCTTCCCCATCTCAGCCCAGAAAGCAGGTAGAACATCTTTTGTGGTGCCTTTCAGCTGCCTACCGGGGTAGTGTAAAAACTACCAAGAGAACTCCTTTCTGGCACCTTCCCCGGTGGAGTTGTGCATGGGGTGTGTTTGGAACATTTTGTCACCAGCCGAGTCCAAAACTCAGCGGTTCCCCGTCTCAGCCCAGAAACCAGGTAGAACAACTTTTGTGGCGCCTTTCAGCTGCCTACCGGGGTACTGTAAAAACTACCAACAGAACTCCTTTCTGGCACCTTCCCCAGTGGAGTTGTGCATATGGTGTGTTTGGACAATTTTGTCACCAGCCGAGTCCAAAATTCAGTGCTTCCCCAGCTCAGCCCAGAAAGCAGGTAGAACAAGTTTTGTGGTGCCTTTCAGCTGCCTACCGGGTTACAGTAAAAACTACCAACAGAACTCCTTTCTAGCACCTTCCCCGGTGGAGTTGTGCATGGGGTGTGTTTGGAACATTTTGTCACCAGCCGAGTCCAAAATTCAGCGCTTCCCCATCTCAGCCCAGAAAGCAGGTAGAACAAGTTTTGTGGCGCCTTTCAGCTGCCTACCGGGGTACTGTAAAAACTACCAAGAGAACTCCATCTGGCACCTTCCCCGGTGGAGTTGTGCATGGGGTGTGTTTGGAACATTTTGTCACCAGCCGAGTCCAAAATTCAGCGCTTCCCCATCTCAGCCCAGAAAGCAGGTAGAACATCTTTTGTGGTGCCTTTCAGCTGCCTACCGGGGTACTGTAAAAACTACCAAGAGAACTCCTTTCTGGCACCTTCCTCGGTGGAGTTGTGCATGGGGTGTGTTTGGAACATTTTGTCACCAGCCGAGTCCAAAATTCAGCGCTTCCCCATCTCAGCCCAGAAAGCAGGTAGAACAAGTTTTGTGGCGCCTTTCAGCTGCCTACCGGGGTACTGTAAAAACTACCAAGAGAACTCCTTTCTGGCACCTTCCCCGGTGGAGTTGTGCATGGGGTGTGTTTGGAACATTTTGTCACCAGCCGAGTCCAAATTCAGCGGTTCCCCATCTCTAGCCCAGAAAGCAGGTAGAACAAGTTTTGTGGCGCCTTTCAGCTGCCTACCGGGGTACTGTAAAAACTACCGAGAGAATTCCTTTCTGGCACCTTCCCCGGTGGAGTTGTGCATGGGGTGTGTTTGGAAGATTTTGTCACCAGCCGAGTCCAAAAGTCAGCGGTTCCCCATCTCAGCCCAGAAAGCAGGTAGAACAACGTTTGTGGCGCCTTTCAGCTGCCTACCGGGGTACTGTAAAAACTACCAAGAGAACTCCTTTCTGGCACCTTCCCCGGTGGAGTTGTGCATGGGGTGTGTTTGGAACATTTTTTCACCAGCCGAGTCCAAAATTCAGCGCTTCCCCATCTCAGCCCAGAAAGCAGGTAGAACAAGTTTTGTGGCGCCTTTCAGCTGCCTACCGGGGTACTGTAAAAACTACCGACAGAACTCCTTTCTGGCACCTTCCCCGGTGGAGTTGTGCATGGGGTGTGTTTGGAACATTTTGTCACCAGCCGAGTCCAAAATTCAGCGCTTCCCCATCTCAGCCCAGAAAGCAGGTAGAACTAGTTTTGTGGCGCCTTTCAGCTGCCTACCGGGGTACTGTAAAAACTACCAAGAGAACTCCTTTCTGGCACCTTCCCCGGTGGAGTTGTGCATGGGGTGTGTTTGGAACCTTTTGTCACCAGCCGAGTCCAAAATTCAGCGCTTCCCCATCTCAGCCCAGAAAGCAGGTAGAACAACTTTTGTGGCGCCTTTCAGCTGCCTACCGGGGTACTGTAAAAACTACCAAGAGAACTCCTTTCTGGCACCTTCCCCGGTGGAGTTGTGCATGGGGTGTGTTTGGAACATTTTGTCACCAGCCGAGTCCAAAATTCAGCGCTTCCCCATCTCAGCCCAGAAAGCAGGTAGAACAACTTTTGTGGCGCCTTTCAGCTGCCTACCGGGGTACTGTGAAAACTACCAAGAGAACTCCTTTCTGGCATCTTCCCCGGTGGAGTTGTCCATGGGGTGTGTTTGGAACATTTTGCCACCAGCCGAGTCCAAAATTCAGCGGTTCCCCATCTCAGCCCAGAAAGCAGGTAGAACAAGTTTTGTGGCGCCTTTCAGCTGCCTACCGCGGTACAGTAAAAACTACCAAGAGAACTCCTTTCTGGCACCTTCCCCGGTGGAGTTGTGCATGGGGTGTGTTTGGAACCTTTTGTCACCAGCCGAGTCCAAAATTCAGCGGTTCCCCGTCTCAGCCCAGAAAGCAGGTAGAACAACTTTTGTGGCGCCTTTCAGCTGCCTACCGGGGTACTGTAAAAACTACCAACAGAATTCCTTTCTGGCATCTTCCCCGGTGGAGTTGTGCATGGGGTGTGTTTGGAACATTTTGCCACCAGCCGAGTCCAAAATTCAGCACTTCCCCATCTCAGCCCAGAAAGCAGGTAGAACAAGTTTTGTGGCGCCTTTCAGCTGCCTACCGGGGTACTGTAAAAACTACCAAGAGAACTCCTTTCTGGCACCTTCCCCGGTGGAGTTGTGCATGGCGTGTGTTTGGAACATTTTGTCACCAGCCGAGTCCAAAACTCAGCGGTTCCCCGTCTCAGCCCAGAAACCAGGTAGAACAACTTTTGTGGCGCCTTTCAGCTGCCTACCGGGGTACTGTAAAAACTACCAAGAGAACTCCTTTCTGGCACCTTCCCCGGTGGAGTTGTGCATGGGGTGTGTTTGGAACATTTTGTCACCAGCCGAGTCCAAAATTCAGCGGTTCCACATCTCAGTCCAGAAAGCAGGTAGAACATCTTTTGTGGTGCCTTTCAGCTGCCTACCGGGGCACTGTAAAAACTACCAACAGAATTCCTTTCTGGCACCTTCCCCGGTGGAGTTGTGCATGGCGTGTGTTTGGAACATTTTGTCACCAGCCCAGTCCAAAATTCAGCGCTTCCCCATCTCAGCCCAGAAAGCAGGTAGAACATCTTTTGTGGTGCCTTTCAGCTGCCTACCGGGGTACTGTAAAAACTACCAAGAGAACTCCTTTCTGGCACCTTCCCCGGTGGAGTTGTGCATGGGGTGTGTTTGGAACATTTTGTCACCAGCCGAGTCCAAAATTCAGCCGTTCCCCGTCTCAGCCCAGAAAGCAGGTAGAACAACTATTGTGGCGCCTTTCAGCTGCCTACCGGGGTAGTGTAAAAACTACCAAGAGAATTCCTTTCTGGCACCTTCCCCGGTGGAGTTGTGCATGGGGTGTGTTTGGAACATTTTGTCACCAGCCGAGTCCAAAATTCAGCGCTTCCCCATCTCAGCCCAGAAAGCAGGTAGAAAGAGTTTTGTGGCGCCGTTCAGCTGCCTACCGGGGCACTGTAAAAACTACCAAGAGAACTCCTTTCTGGCACCTTCCCCGGTGGAGTTGTGCATGGGGTGTGTTTGGAACATTTTGTCACCAGCCGAGTCCAAAATTCAGCGGTTCCCCATCTCAGCCCAGAAAGCAGGTAGAACATCTTTTGTGGTGCCTTTCAGCTGCCTACCGGGGTACTGTAAAAACTACCAAGAGAACTCCTTTCTGGCACCTTCCTCGGTGGAGTTGTGCATGGGGTGTGTTTGGAACATTTTGTCACCAGCCGAGTCCAAAATTCAGCGCTTCCCCATCTCAGCCCAGAAAGCAGGTAGAACAACTTTTGTGGCGCCTTTCAGCTGCCTACCGGGGTACTGTAAAAACTACCAAGAGAACTCCTTTCTGGCACCTTCCCCGGTGGAGTTGTGCATGGGGTGTGTTTGGAACATTTTGCCACCAGCCGAGTCCAAAATTCAGCGGTTCCCCATCTCAGCCCAGAAAGCAGGTAGAACATCTTTTGTGGTGCCTTTCAGCTGCCTACCGGGGTACTGTAAAAACTACCAACAGAAATCCTTTCTGGCACCTTCCCCGGTGGAGTTGTGCATGGGGTGTGTTTGGAACATTTTGTCACCAGCTGAGTCCAAAATTCAGCGGTTCCTCATCTCAGCCCAGAAAGCAGGTAGAACAAGTTTTGTGGTGCCTTCCAGCTGCCTACCGGGGTAGTGTAAAAACTACCAACAGAATTCCTTTCTGGCACCTTCCCCGGTGGAGTTGTGCATGGGGTGTGTTTGGAACATTTTGTCACCAGCCGAGTCCAAAAGTCAGCGCTTCCCCATCTCAGCCCAGAAAGCAGGTAGAACAACTTTTGTGGCGCCTTTCAGCTGCCTACCGGGGTACTGTAAAAACTACGAAGAGAACTCCTTTCTGGCACCTTCCCCGGTGGAGTTGTGCATGGGGTGTGTTTGGAACATTTTGCCACCAGCCGAGTCCAAAATTCAGCGGTTCCCCAGCTCAGCCCAGAAAGCAGGTAGAACAACTTTTGTGGCGCCTTTCAGCTGCCTACCGGGGTACTGTAAAAACTACCAAGAGAATTCCTTTCTGGCACCTTGCCCGGTGGAGTTGTGCATGGGGTGTGTTTGGAACATTTTGCCACCAGCCGAGTCCAAAATTCAGCGGTTCCCCATCTCAGCCCAGAAAGCAGGTAGAACAAGTTTTGTGACGCCTTCCAGCTGCCTACCGGGGTAGTGTAAAAACTACCAACAGAACTCCTTTCTGGCACCTTCCCCGGTGGAGTTGTGCATGGGGTGTGTTTGGAACATTTTGTCACCAGCCGAGTCCAAATTCAGCGGTTCCCCATCTCAGCCCAGAAAGCAGGTAGAACAAGTTTTGTGGTGCCTTTCAGCTGCCTACCGGGGTACTGTAAAAACTACCAAGAGAATTCCTTTCTGGCACCTTCCCCGGTGGAGTTGTGCATGGGGTGTGTTTGGAACATTTTGCCACCAGCCGAGTCCAAAATTCAGCGGTTCCCCATCTCAGCCCAGAAAGCAGGTAGAACATCTTTTGTGGTGCCTTTCAGCTGCCTACCGGGGTACTGTAAAAACTACCAACAGAATTCCTTTCTGGCACCTTCCCCGGTGGAGTTGTGCATGGGGTGTGTTTGGAACATTTTGTCACCAGCCGAGTCCAAAATTCAGCGCTTCCCCATCTCAGCCCAGAAAGCAGGTAGTACAACTTTTGTGGCGCCTTTCAGCTGCCTACCGGGGTACAGTAAAAACTACCAAGAGAATTCCTTTCTGGCACCTTCCCCGGTGGAGTTGTGCATGGGGTGTGTTTGGAACATTTTGTCACCAGCCGAGTCCAAAATTCAGCGCTTCCCCATCTCAGCCCAGAAAGCAGGTAGAACGAGTTTTGTGGCACCGTTCAGCTGCCTACCAGGGCACAGTAAAAACTACCAAGAGAACTCCTTTCTGGCACCTTCCCCGGTGGAGTTGTGCATGGGGTGTGTTTGGAACATTTTGTCACCAGCCGAGTCCAAATTCAGCGGTTCCCCATCAGCCCAGAAAGCAGGTAGAACAACTTTTGTGGTGCCTTTCAGCTGCCTACCGGGGTACTGTAAAAACTACCAAGAGAATTCCTTTCTGGCACCTTCCCCGGTGGAGTTGTGCATGGGGTGTGTTTGGAACATTTTGTCTCCAGCCGAGTCCAAAATTCAGCGCTTCGCCAGCTCAGCCCAGAAAGCAGGTAGAACATCTTTTGTGGTGCCTTTCAACTGCCTAGCGGGGTACTGTAAAAACTACCAACAGAATTCCTTTCTGGCACCTTCCCCGGTGGAGTTGTGCATGGGGTGTGTTTGGAACATTTTGTCACCAGCCGAGTCCAAAATTCAGCGGTTCCCCATCTCAGCCCAGAAAGCAGGTAGAACAACTTTTGTGGCGCCTTTCAGCTGCCTACCGGGGTACTGTAAAAACTACCAACAGAACTCCTTTCTGGCACCTTCCCCGGTGGAGTTGTGCATGGGGTGTGTTTGGAACATTTTGTCACCAGCCGAGTCCAAAATTCAGCGCTTCCCCAGCTCAGCCCAGCAAGCAGGTAGAACAAGTTTTGTGGTGCCTTTCAGCTGCCTACCGGGGTAGTGTAAAAACTACCAACAGAACTCCTTTCTGGCACCTTCCCCGGTGGAGTTGTGCATGGGGTGTGTTTGGAACATTTTGTCACCAGCCGAGTCCAAAATTCAGCGCTTCCCCATCTCAGCCCAGAAAGCAGGTAGTACAACTTTTGTGGCGCCTTTCAGCTGCCTACCGGGGTACAGTAAAAACTACCAAGAGAATTCCTTTCTGGCACCTTCCCCGGTGGAGTTGTGCATGGGGTGTGTTTGGAACATTTTGTCACCAGCCGAGTCCAAAATTCAGCGCTTCCCCATCTCAGCCCAGAAAGCAGGTAGAACGAGTTTTGTGGCACCGTTCAGCTGCCTACCAGGGCACAGTAAAAACTACCAAGAGAACTCCTTTCTGGCACCTTCCCCGGTGGAGTTGTGCATGGGGTGTGTTTGGAACATTTTGTCACCAGCCGAGTCCAAATTCAGCGGTTCCCCATCAGCCCAGAAAGCAGGTAGAACAACTTTTGTGGTGCCTTTCAGCTGCCTACCGGGTTACAGTAAAAACTACCAAGAGAATTCCTTTCTGGCACCTTCCCCGGTGGAGTTGTGCATGGGGTGTGTTTGGAACATTTTGTCTCCAGCCGAGTCCAAAATTCAGCGCTTCGCCAGCTCAGCCCAGAAAGCAGGTAGAACATCTTTTGTGGTGCCTTTCAACTGCCTAGCGGGGTACTGTAAAAACTACCAACAGAATTCCTTTCTGGCACCTTCCCCGGTGGAGTTGTGCATGGGGTGTGTTTGGAACATTTTGTCACCAGCCGAGTCCAAAATTCAGCGGTTCCCCATCTCAGCCCAGAAAGCAGGTAGAACAACTTTTGTGGCGCCTTTCAGCTGCCTACCGGGGTACTGTAAAAACTACCAACAGAACTCCTTTCTGGCACCTTCCCCGGTGGAGTTGTGCATGGGGTGTGTTTGGAACATTTTGTCACCAGCCGAGTCCAAAATTCAGCGCTTCCCCAGCTCAGCCCACCAAGCAGGTAGAACAAGTTTTGTGGTGCCTTTCAGCTGCCTACCGGGGTAGTGTAAAAACTACCAACAGAACTCCTTTCTGGCACCTTCCCCGGTGGAGTTGTGCATGGGGTGTGTTTGGAACATTTTGTCACCAGCCAAGTCCAAAATTCAGCGCTTCCCCATCTCAGCCCAGAAAGCGGGTAGAACGAGTTTTGTGGCACCGTTCAGCTGCCTACCGCGGTACAGTAAAAACTACCAAGAGAACTCCTTTCTGGCACCTTCCCCGGTGGAGTTGTGCATGGGGTGTGTTTGGAACCTTTTGTCACCAGCCGAGTCCAAAATTCAGCGGTTCCCCGTCTCAGCCCAGAAAGCAGGTAGAACAAGTTTTGTGGTGCCTTTTAGCTGCCTACCGGGGTACTGTAAAAACTACCAAGAGAATTCCTTTCTGGCACCTACCCCGGTGGAGTTGTGCATGGGGTGTGTTTGGAACATTTTGTCACCAGCCGAGTCCAAAATTCAGCGCTTCCCCAGCTCAGCCCAGAAAGCAGGTAGAACAAGTTTTGTGGCGCCTTTCAGCTGCCTACCGGGGTACTGTGAAAACTACCAAGAGAACTCCTTTCTGGCACCTTCCTCGGTGGAGTTGTGCATGGGGTGTGTTTGGAACATTTTGTCACCAGCCGAGTCCAAAATTCAGCGCTTCCCCATCTCAGCCCAGAAAGCAGGTAGAACAACTTTTGTGGCCCCTTTCAGCTGCCTACCGGGGTACTGTAAAAACTACCAAGAGAACTCCTTTCTGGCACCTTCCCCGGTGGAGTTGTGCATGGGGTGTGTTTGGAACATTTTGTCACCAGCCGAGTCCAAAATTCAGCGGTTCCACATCTCAGTCCAGAAAGCAGGTAGAACATCTTTTGTGGTGCCTTTCAGCTGCCTACCGGGGCACTGTAAAAACTACCAACAGAATTCCTTTCTGGCACCTTCCCCGGTGGAGTTGTGCATGGGATGTGTTTGGAACATTTTGTCACCAGCCGAGTCCAAAATTCAGCGCTTCCCCATCTCAGCCCAGAAAGCAGGTAGAACATCTTTTGTGGTGCCTTTCAGCTGCCTACCGGGGTACTGTAAAAACTACCAACAGAATTCCTTTCTGGCACCTTCCCCGGTGGAGTTGTGCATGGGGTGTGTTTGGAACATTTTGTCACCAGCCGAGTCCAAAATTCAGCTCTTCCCCATCTCAGCCCAGAAAGCAGGTAGAACAAGTTTTGTGGTGCCTTTCAGCTGCCTACCGGGGTACTGTAAAAACTACCAAGAGAATTCCTTTCTGGCACCTACCCCGGTGGAGTTGTGCATGGGGTGTGTTTGGAACATTTTGTCACCAGCCGAGTCCAAAATTCAGCGCTTCCCCATCTCAGCCCAGAAATCAGGTAGAACATCTTTTGTGGTGCCTTTCAGCTGCCTACCGGGGTACTGTAAAAACTACCAACAGAATTCCTTTCTGGCACCTTCCCCGGTGGAGTTGTGCATGGGGTGTGTTTGGAACATTTTGTCACCAGCCGAGTCCAAATTCAGCGCTTCCCCATCTCAGCCCAGAAAGCAGGTAGAACATCTTTTGTGGTGCCTTTCAGCTGCCTACCGGGGTACTGTAAAAACTACCAACAGAATTCCTTTCTGGCACCTTCCCCGGTGGAGTTGTGCATGGGGTGTGTTTGGAACATTTTGTCACCAGCCGAGTCCAAAATTCAGCGCTTCCCCATCTCAGCCCAGAAAGCAGGTAGAACATCTTTTGTGGTGCCTTTCAGCTGCCTACCGGGGTAGTGTAAAAACTGCCAACAGAACTCCTTTCTGGCACCTTCCCCGGTGGAGTTGTGCATGGGCTGTGTTTGGAATATTTTGTCAGCAGCCGAGTCCAAAATTCAGCGCTTCCCCATCTCAGCCCAGAAAGCAGGTAGAACATCTTTTGTGGTGCCTTTCAGCTGCCTACCGGGGTACTGTAAAAACTACCAAGAGAACTCCTTTCTGGCACCTTCCCCGGTGGAGTTGTGCATGGGCTGTGTTTGGAACATTTTGTCACCAGCCGAGTCCAAAAGTCAGCGGTTCCCCATCTCAGCCCAGAAAGCAGGTAGAACAAGTTTTGTGGTGCCTTTCAGCTGCCTACCGGGGTACTGTAAAAACTACCAAGAGAACTCCTTTCTGGCACCTTCCCCGGTGGAGTTGTGCATGGGGTGTGTTTGGAACATTTTGTCACCAGCCGAGTCCAAAATTCAGCGGTTCCCCATCTCAGCCCAGAAAGCAGGTAGATCATCTTTTGTGGTGCCTTTCAGCTGCCTACCGGGGTACTGTAAAAACTACCAACAGAACTCCTTTCTGGCACCTTCCCCAGTGGAGTTGTGCATATGGTGTGTTTGGACAATTTTGTCACCAGCCGAGTCCAAAATTCAGTGCTTCCCCATCTCAGCCCAGAAAGCAGGTAGAACAAGTTTTGTGGTGCCTTTCAGCTGCCTACCGGGGTACTGTAAAAACTACCAAGAGAATTCCTTTCTGGCACCTACCCCGGTGGAGTTGTGCATGGGGTGTGTTTGGAACATTTTGTCACCAGCCGAGTCCAAAATTCAGCGCTTCCCCAGCTCAGCCCAGAAAGCAGGTAGAACAAGTTTTGTGGCGCCTTTCAGCTGCCTACCGGGGTACTGTGAAAACTACCAAGAGAACTCCTTTCTGGCACCTTCCTCGGTGGAGTTGTGCATGGGGTGTGTTTGGAACATTTTGTCACCAGCCGAGTCCAAAATTCAGCGCTTCCCCAGCTCAGCCCAGAAAGCAGGTAGAACAACTTTTGTGGCGCCTTTCAGCTGCCTACCGGGGTACTGTAAAAACTACCAAGAGAACTCCTTTCTGGCACCTTCCCCGGTGGAGTTGTGCATGGGGTGTGTTTGGAACATTTTGTCACCAGCCGAGTCCAAAATTCAGCGGTTCCACATCTCAGTCCAGAAAGCAGGTAGAACATCTTTTGTGGTGCCTTTCAGCTGCCTACCGGGGCACTGTAAAAACTACCAACAGAATTCCTTTCTGGCACCTTCCCCGGTGGAGTTGTGCATGGGATGTGTTTGGAACATTTTGTCACCAGCCGAGTCCAAAATTCAGCGCTTCCCCATCTCAGCCCAGAAAGCAGGTAGAACATCTTTTGTGGTGCCTTTCAGCTGCCTACCGGGGTACTGTAAAAACTACCAACAGAATTCCTTTCTGGCACCTTCCCCGGTGGAGTTGTGCATGGGGTGTGTTTGGAACATTTTGTCACCAGCCGAGTCCAAAATTCAGCTCTTCCCCATCTCAGCCCAGAAAGCAGGTAGAACTAGTTTTGTGGCGCCTTTCAGCTGCCTACCGGGGTACTGTAAAAACTACCAACAGAATTCCTTTCTGGCACCTTCCCCGGTGGAGTTGTGCATGGGGTGTGTTTGGAACATTTTGTCACCAGCCGAGTCCAAATTCAGCGCTTCCCCATCTCAGCCCAGAAAGCAGGTAGAACATCTTTTGTGGTGCCTTTCAGCTGCCTACCGGGGTACTGTAAAAACTACCAACAGAATTCCTTTCTGGCACCTTCCCCGGTGGAGTTGTGCATGGGGTGTGTTTGGAACATTTTGTCACCAGCCGAATCCAAAATTCAGCGCTTCCCCATCTCAGCCCAGAAAGCAGGTAGAACATCTTTTGTGGTGCCTTTCAGCTGCCTACCGGGGTAGTGTAAAAACTGCCAACAGAACTCCTTTCTGGCACCTTCCCCGGTGGAGTTGTGCATGGGCTGTGTTTGGAATATTTTGTCAGCAGCCGAGTCCAAAATTCAGCGCTTCCCCATCTCAGCCCAGAAAGCAGGTAGAACATCTTTTGTGGTGCCTTTCAGCTGCCTACCGGGGTACTGTAAAAACTACCAAGAGAACTCCTTTCTGGCACCTTCCCCGGTGGAGTTGTGCATGGGCTGTGTTTGGAACATTTTGTCACCAGCCGAGTCCAAAACTCAGCGGTTCCCCATCTCAGCCCAGAAAGCAGGTAGAACAAGTTTTGTGGTGCCTTTCAGCTGCCTACCGGGGTACTGTAAAAACTACCAAGAGAACTCCTTTCTGGCACCTTCCCCGGTGGAGTTGTGCATGGGGTGTGTTTGGAACATTTTGTCACCAGCCGAGTCCAAAATTCAGCGGTTCCCCATCTCAGCCCAGAAAGCAGGTAGATCATCTTTTGTGGTGCCTTTCAGCTGCCTACCGGGGTACTGTAAAAACTACCAACAGAATTCCTTTCTGGCACCTTCCCCGGTGGAGTTGTGCATGGGGTGTGTTTGGAACATTTTGTCACCAGCCGAGTCCAAAACTCAGCGGTTCCCCATCTCAGCCCAGAAACCAGGTAGAACAAGTTTTGTGGCGCCTTTCAGCTGCCTACCGGGGTACTGTAAAAACTACCAACAGAACTCCTTTCTGGCACCTTCCCCAGTGGAGTTGTGTATATGGTGTGTTTGGACAATTTTGTCACCAGCCGAGTCCAAAATTCAGTGCTTCCCCAGCTCAGCCCAGAAAGCAGGTAGAACAAGTTTTGTGGTGCCTTTCAGCTGCCTACCGGGGTACTGTAAAAACTACCAACAGAACTCCTTTCTGGCACCTTCCCCGGTGGAGTTGTGCATGGGGTGTGTTTGGAACATTTTGTCACCAGCCGAGTCCAAAATTCAGCGCTTCCCCATCTCAGCCCAGAAAGCAGGTAGAACATCTTTTGTGGTGCCTTTCAGCTGCCTACCGGGGTACTGTAAAAACTACCAACAGAATTCCTTTCTGGCACCTTCCCCGGTGGAGTTGTGCATGGGGTGTGTTTGGAACATTTTGTCACCAGCCGAGTCCAAAAGTCAGCGCTTCCCCATCTCAGCCCAGAAAGCAGGTAGAACAACTTTTGTGGCGCCTTTCAGCTGCCTACCGGGGTACTGTAAAAACTACCAACAGAACTCCTTTCTGGCACCTTCCCCGGTGGAGTTGTGCATATGGTGTGTTTGGACAATTTTGTCACCAGCCGAGTCCAAAATTCAGCGGTTCCCCATCTCAGCCCAGAAAGCAGGTAGAAAAAGTTTTGTGGCGCCTTTCAGCTGCCTACCGGGGTACTGTAAAAACTACCAACAGAATTTTTTTCTGGCACCTTCCCCGGTGGAGTTGTGCATGGGGTGTGTTTGGAACATTTTGTCACCAGCCGAGTCCAAAATTCAGCGCTTCCCCATCAGCCCAGAAAGCAGGTAGAACAACTTTTGTGGTGCCTTTCAGCTGCCTACCGGGTTATAGTAAAAACTACCAACAGAATTCCTTTCTGGCACCTTCCCCGGTGGAGTTGTGCATGGGGTGTGTTTGGAACATTTTGTCACCAGCCGAGTCCAAAATTCAGCGCTTCCCCATCTCAGCCCAGAAAGCAGGTAGAACATCTTTTGTGGTGCCTTTCAGCTGCCTACCGGGGTACTGTAAAAACTACCAACAGAATTCCTTTCTGGCACCTTCCCCGGTGGAGTTGTGCATGGGGTGTGTTTGGAACATTTTGTCACCAGCCGAGTCCAAAATTCAGCGCTTCCCCATCTCAGCCCAGAAAGCAGGTAGAACAACTTTTGTGGCGCCTTTCAGCTGCCTACCGGGGTACTGTGAAAACTACCAAGAGAATTCCTTTCTGGCATCTTCCCCAGTGGAGTTGTGCATGGGGTGTGTTTGGAACATTTTGTCACCAGCCGAGTCCAAAATTCAGCGGTTCCCCATCTCAGCCCAGAAAGCAGGTAGAACTAGTTTTGTGGCGCCTTTCAGCTGCCTACCGGGGTACTGTAAAAACTACCAATAGAACTCCTTTCTAGCACCTTCCCCGGTGGAGTTGTGCATGGGGTGTGTTTGGAACATTTTGTCACCAGCCGAGTCCAAAATTCAGCGCTTCCCCATCTCAGCCCAGAAAGCAGGTAGAACAAGTTTTGTGGCGCCTTTCAGCTGCCTACCGGGGTACTGTAAAAACTACCAAGAGAACTCCATCTGGCACCTTCCCCGGTGGAGTTGTGCATGGGGTGTGTTTGGAACATTTTGTCACCAGCCGAGTCCAAAATTCAGCGCTTCCCCATCTCAGCCCAGAAAGCAGGTAGAACATCTTTTGTGGTGCCTTTCAGCTGCCTACCGGGGTACTGTAAAAACTACCAAGAGAACTCCTTTCTGGCACCTTCCCCGGTGGAGTTGTGCATGGGGTGTGTTTGGAACATTTTGTCACCAGCCGAGTCCAAAATTCAGCGGTTCCCCGTCTCAGCCCAGAAAGCAGGTAGAACAAGTTTTGTGGCGCCTTTCAGCTGCCTACCGGGGTACTGTAAAAACTACCAAGAGAACTCCTTTCTGGCACCTTCCCCGGTGGAGTTGTGCATGGGGTGTGTTTGGAACATTTTGTCACCAGCCGAGTCCAAAATTCAGCGGTTCCCCGTCTCAGCCCAGAAAGCAGGTAGAACAACTTTTGTGGCGCCTTTCAGCTGCCTACCGGGGTACTGTAAAAACTACCAACAGAATTCCTTTCTGGCACCTTCCCCGGTGGAGTTGTGCATGGGGTGTGTTTGGAACATTTTGTCACCAGCCGAGTCCAAAACTCAGCGGTTCCCCATCTCAGCCCAGAAAGCAGGTAGAACAAGTTTTGTGGCGCCTTTCAGCTGCCTACCGGGGTACTGTAAAAACTACCAACAGAACTCCTTTCTGGCACCTTCCCCAGTGGAGTTGTGCATATAGTGTGTTTGGACAATTTTGTCACCAGCCGAGTCCAAAATTCAGTGCTTCCCCAGCTCAGCCCAGAAAGCAGGTAGAACAAGTTTTGTGGTGCCTTTCAGCTGCCTACCGGGGTACTGTAAAAACTACCAACAGAACTCCTTTCTGGCACCTTCCCCGGTGGAGTTGTGCATGGGGTGTGTTTGGAACATTTTGTCACCAGCCGAGTCCAAAACTCAGCGGTTCCCCATCTCAGCCCAGAAACCAGGTAGAACAAGTTTTGTGGCGCCTTTCGGCTGCCTACCGGGGTACTGTAAAAACTACCAAGAGAACTCCTTTCTGGCACCTTCCCCGGTGGAGTTGTGCATGGGGTGTGTTTGGAACATTTTGTCACCAGCCGAGTCCAAAATTCAGCGCTTCCCCATCTCAGCCCAGAAAGCAGGTAGAACAACTTTTGTGGCGCCTTTCAGCTGCCTACCAGGGTACTGTGAAAACTACCAAAAGAACTCCTTTCTGGCATCTTCCCCGGTGGAGTTGTGCATGGCGTGTGTTTGGAACATTTTGTCACCAGCCGAGTCCAAAATTCAGCGCTTCGCCAGCTCAGCCCAGAAAGCAGGTAGAACATCTTTTGTGGTGCCTTTCAACTGCCTAGCGGGGTACTGTAAAAACTACCAACAGAATTCCTTTCTGGCACCTTCCCCGGTGGAGTTGTGCATGGGGTGTGTTTGGAACATTTTGTCACCAGCCGAGTCCAAAATTCAGCCGTTCCCCCTCTCAGCCCAGAAAGCAGGTAGAACAAGTTTTGTGGCGCCTTTCAGCTGCCTACCGGGGTACTGTAAAAACTACCAAGAGAACTCCTTTCTGGCACCTTCCCCGGTGGAGTTGTGCATGGGGTGTGTTTGGAACATTTTGTCACCAGCCGAGTCCAAAACTCAGCGGTTCCCCGTCTCAGCCCAGAAACCAGGTAGAACAAGTTTTGTGGCGCCTTTCAGCTGCCTACCGGGGTACTGTAAAAACTACCAACAGAACTCCTTTCTGGCACCTTCCCCAGTGGAGTTGTGCATGGGGTGTGTTTGGACAATTTTGTCACCAGCCGAGTCCAAAATTCAGTGCTTCCCCAGCTCAGCCCAGAAAGCAGGTAGAACAAGTTTTGTGGTGCCTTTCAGCTGCCTACTGGGGTAGTGTAAAAACTACCAACAGAACTCCTTTCTAGCACCTTCCCCGGTGGAGTTGTGCATGGGGTGTGTTTGGAACATTTTGTCACCAGCCGAGTCCAAAATTCAGCGCTTCCCCATCAGCCCAGAAAGCAGGTAGAACAACTTTTGTGGTGCCTTTCAGCTGCCTACCGGGTTACAGTAAAAACTACCAACAGAACTCCTTTCTAGCACCTTCCCCGGTGGAGTTGTGCATGGGGTGTGTTTGGAACATTTTGTCACCAGCCGAGTCCAAAATTCAGCGCTTCCCCATCTCAGCCCAGAAAGCAGGTAGAACAACTTTTGTGGTGCCTTTCAGCTGCCTACCGGGTTACAGTAAAAACTACCAACAGAACTCCTTTCTAGCACCTTCCCCGGTGGAGTTGTGCATGGGGTGTGTTTGGAACATTTTGTCACCAGCCGAGTCCAAAATTCAGCGCTTCCCCATCTCAGCCCAGAAAGCAGGTAGAACAAGTTTTGTGGCGCCTTTCAGCTGCCTACCGGGGTACTGTAAAAACTACCAAGAGAACTCCATCTGGCACCTTCCCCGGTGGAGTTGTGCATGGGGTGTGTTTGGAACATTTTGCCACCAGCCGAGTCCAAAATTCAGCGCTTCCCCATCTCAGCCCAGAAAGCAAGTAGAACAAGTTTTGTGGCGCCTTTCAGCTGCCTACCGGGGTACTGTAAAAACTACCAAGAGAACTCCTTTCTGGCACCTTCCCCGGTGGAGTTGTGCATGGGGTGTGTTTGGAACATTTTGTCACCAGCCGAGTCCAAAACTCAGCGGTTCCCCGTCTCAGCCCAGAAACCAGGTAGAACAAGTTTTGTGGCGCCTTTCAGCTGCCTACCGGGGTACTGTAAAAACTACCAACAGAACTCCTTTCTGGCACCTTCCCCAGTGGAGTTGTGCATGGGGTGTGTTTGGACAATTTTGTCACCAGCCGAGTCCAAAATTCAGTGCTTCCCCAGCTCAGCCCAGAAAGCAGGTAGAACAAGTTTTGTGGTGCCTTTCAGCTGCCTACTGGGGTAGTGTAAAAACTACCAACAGAACTCCTTTCTAGCACCTTCCCCGGTGGAGTTGTGCATGGGGTGTGTTTGGAACATTTTGTCACCAGCCGAGTCCAAAATTCAGCGCTTCCCCATCAGCCCAGAAAGCAGGTAGAACAACTTTTGTGGTGCCTTTCAGCTGCCTACCGGGTTACAGTAAAAACTACCAACAGAACTCCTTTCTAGCACCTTCCCCGGTGGAGTTGTGCATGGGGTGTGTTTGGAACATTTTGTCACCAGCCGAGTCCAAAATTCAGCGCTTCCCCATCTCAGCCCAGAAAGCAGGTAGAACAAGTTTTGTGGCGCCTTTCAGCTGCCTACCGGGGTACTGTAAAAACTACCAAGAGAACTCCATCTGGCACCTTCCCCGGTGGAGTTGTGCATGGGGTGTGTTTGGAACATTTTGCCACCAGCCGAGTCCAAAATTCAGCGCTTCCCCATCTCAGCCCAGAAAGCAAGTAGAACAAGTTTTGTGGCGCCTTCCAGCTGCCTACCGGGGTACTGTGAAAACTACCAAGAGAACTCCTTTCTGGCATCTTCCCCGGTGGAGTTGTGCATGGGGTGTGTTTGGAACATTTTGCCTCCAGCCGAGTCCAAAATTCAGCGGTTCCCCATCTCAGCCCAGAAAGCAGGTAGAACAACTTTTGTGGCGCCTTTCAGCTGCCTACCGCGGTACAGTAAAAACTACCAAGAGAACTCCTTTCTGGCACCTTCCCTGGTGGAGTTGTGCATGGGGTGTGTTTGGAACCTTTTGTCACCAGCCGAGTCCAAAATTCAGCGGTTCCCCGTCTCAGCCCAGAAAGCAGGTAGAACATCTTTTGTGGTGCCTTTCAGCTGCCTACCGGTGTACTGTAAAAACTACCAAGAGAACTCCTTTCTGGCACCTTCCCCGGTGGAGTTGTGCATGGGGTGTGTTTGGAACATTTTGTCACCAGCCGAGTCCAAAATTCAGCGCTTCCCCATCTCAGCCCAGAAAGCAGGTAGAACAACTTTTGTGGCGCCTTTCAGCTGCCTACCGGGGCACTGTAAAAACTACCAAGAGAACTCCTTTCTGGCACCTTCCCCGGTGGAGTTGTGCATGGGGTGTGTTTGGAACATTTTGTCACCAGCCGAGTCCAAAATTCAGCGCTTCCCCATCTCAGCCCAGAAAGCAGGTAGAACAAGTTTTGTGGCGCCTTTCAGCTGCCTACCGGGGTACTGTAAAAACTACCAACAGAACTCCTTTCTGGCACCTTCCCCGGTGGAGTTGTGCATGGGGTGTGTTTGGAACATTTTGTCACCAGCCGAGTCCAAAATTCAGCGCTTCCCCATCTCAGCCCAGAAAGCAGGTAGAACGAGTTTTGTGGCACCGTTCAGCTGCCTACCGGGGCACTGTAAAAACTACCAAGAGAACTCCTTTCTGGCACCTTCCCCGGTGGAGTTGTGCATGGGGTGTGTTTGGAACATTTTGTCACCAGCCGAGTCCAAATTCAGCGCTTCCCCATCTCAGCCCAGAAAGCAGGTAGAACAACTTTTGTGGCGCCTTTCAGCTGCCTACCGGGGTACTGTGAAAACTACCAAGAGAACTCCTTTCTGGCACCTTCCCCGGTGGAGTTGTGCATGGGGTGTGTTTGGAACATTTTGCCACCAGCCGAGTCCAAAATTCAGCGGTTCCCCATCTCAGCCCAGAAAGCAGGTAGAACAAGTTTTGTGGCGCCTTTCAGCTGCCTACCGCGGTACAGTAAAAACTACCAAGAGAACTCCTTTCTGGCACCTTCCCCGGTGGAGTTGTGCATGGGGTGTGTTTGGAACCTTTTGTCACCAGCCGAGTCCAAAACTCAGCGGTTCCCCGTCTCAGCCCAGAAAGCAGGTAGAACAACTTTTGTGGCGCCTTTCAGCTGCCTACCGGGGTACTGTGAAAACTACCAACAGAATTCCTTTCTGGCATCTTCCCCGGTGGAGTTGTGCATGGGGTGTGTTTGGAACATTTTGTCACCAGCCGAGTCCAAAATTCAGCGCTTCCCCATCTCAGCCCAGAAAGCAGGTAGAACAACTTTTGTGGCGCCTTTCAGCTGCCTACCGGGGTACTGTAAAAACTACCAAGAGAACTCCTTTCTGGCACCTTCCTCGGTGGAGTTGTGCATGGGGTGTGTTTGGAACATTTTGTCACCAGCCGAGTCCAAAATTCAGCGCTTCCCCATCTCAGCCCAGAAAGCAGGTAGAACAAGTTTTGTGGCGCCTTTCAGCTGCCTACCGGGGTACTGTAAAAACTACCAAGAGAACTCCTTTCTGGCACCTTCCCCGGTGGAATTGTGCATGGGGTGTGTTTGGAACATTTTGTCACCAGCCGAGTCCAAAATTCAGCGCTTCCCCATCTCAGCCCAGAAAGCAGGTAGAACAACTTTTGTGGCGCCTTTCAGCTGCCTACCGGGGTACTGTAAAAACTACCAACAGAACTCCTTTCTGGCACCTTCCCCGGTGGAGTTGTGCATGGGGTGTGTTTGGAACATTTTGCCACCAGCCGAGTCCAAAATTCAGCGCTTCCCCATCTCAGCCCAGAAAGCAGGTAGAAAAAGTTTTGTGGCGCCTTTCAGCTGCCTACCGGGGTACTGTAAAAACTACCAACAGAATTCCTTTCTGGCACCTTCCCCGGTGGAGATGTGCATGGGGTGTGTTTGGAACATTTTGTCACCAGCCGAGTCCAAAATTCAGCGGTTCCAC
This sequence comes from Falco cherrug, assembly GCF_023634085.1. Classification (NCBI taxonomy): domain Eukaryota; kingdom Metazoa; phylum Chordata; class Aves; order Falconiformes; family Falconidae; genus Falco; species Falco cherrug. The sequence continues at coordinate 14,827,375 of NC_073719.1, read as the reverse complement.
ATCTCAGCCCAGAAAGCAGGTAGAACATCTTTTGTGGTGCCTTTCAGCTGCCTACCGGGGTACTGTAAAAACTACCAACAGAATTCCTTTCTGGCACCTTCCCCGGTGGAGTTGTGCATGGGGTGTGTTTGGAACATTTTGTCACCAGCCGAGTCCAAAATTCAGCGCTTCCCCATCTCAGCCCAGAAAGCAGGTAGAACATCTTTTGTGGTGCCTTTCAGCTGCCTACCGCGGTACTGTAAAAACTACCAAGAAAATTCCTTTCTGGCACCTTCCCCGGTGGAGTTGTGCATGGGGTGTGTTTGGAACATTTTGTCACCAGCCGAGTCCAAAATTCAGCTCTTCCCCATCTCAGCCCAGAAAGCAGGTAGAACAAGTTTTGTGGTGCCTTTCAGCTGCCTACCGGGGTAATGTAAAAACTACCAACAGAACTCCTTGCTGGCACCTTCCCCGGTGGAGTTGTGCATGGGGTGTGTTTGGAACATTTTGTCACCAGCCGAGTCCAAAATTCAGCTCTTCCCCATCTCAGCCCAGAAAGCAGGTAGAACAAGTTTTGTGGTGCCTTTCAGCTGCCTACCGGGGTACTGTAAAAACTACCAACAGAACTCCTTGCTGGCACCTTCCCCGGTGGAGTTGTGCATGGGGTGTGTTTGGAACATTTTGTCACCAGCCGAGTCCAAAAGTCAGCGCTTCCCCATCTCAGCCCAGAAAGCAGGTAGAACATCTTTTGTGGTGCCTTTCAGCTGCCTACCGGGGTAGTGTAAAAACTACCAAGAGAACTCCTTTCTGGCACCTTCCCCGGTGGAGTTGTGCATGGGCTGTGTTTGGAACATTTTGTCACCAGCCGAGTCCAAAATTCAGCGGTTCCCCGTCTCAGCCCAGAAAGCACGTAGAACAACTTTTGTGGCGCCTTTCAGCTGCCTACCGGGGTACTGTAAAAACTACCAAGAGAACTCCTTTCTGGCACCTTCCCCGGTGGAGTTGTGCATGGGGTGTGTTTGGAACATTTTGTCACCAGCCGAGTCCAAAAGTCAGCGCTTCCCCGTCTCAGCCCAGAAAGCAGGTAGAACAACTTTTGTGGCGCCTTTCAGCTGCCTACCGGGGTACTGTAAAAACTACCAACAGAACTCCTTGCTGGCACCTTCCCCGGTGGAGTTGTGCATGGGGTGTGTTTGGAACATTTTGTCACCAGCCGAGTCCAAAATTCAGCGCTTCCCCATCAGCCCAGAAAGCAGGTAGAACAACTTTTGTGGTGCCTTTCAGCTGCCTACCGGGTTACAGTAAAAACTACCAAGAGAATTCCTTTCTGTCACCTTCCCCGGTGGAGTTGTGCATGGGGTGTGTTTGGAACATTTTGTCACCAGCCGAGTCCAAATTCAGCGGTTCCCCATCTCAGCCCAGAAAGCAGGTAGAACATCTTTTGTGGTGCCTTTCAGCTGCCTACCGGGGTACTGTAAAAACTACCAACAGAATTCCTTTCTGACACCTTCCCCGGTGGAGTTGTGCATGGGCTGTGTTTGGAACATTTTGTCACCAGCCGAGTCCAAAATTCAGCGGTTCCCCGTCTCAGCCCAGAAAGCAGGTAGAACATCTTTTGTGGTGCCTTTCAGCTGCCTACCGGGGTACTGTAAAAACTACCAAGAGAACTCCTTTCTGGTACCTTCCCCGGTGGAGTTGTGCATGGGGTGTGTTTGGAACATTTTGTCACCAGCCGAGTCCAAAACTCAGCGGTTCCCCGTCTCAGCCCAGAAACCAGGTAGAACAAGTTTTGTGGCGCCTTTCAGCTGCCTACCGGGGTACTGTAAAAACTACCAACAGAACTCCTTTCAGGCACCTTCCCCAGTGGAGTTGTGCATATGGTGTGTTTGGACAATTTTGCCACCAGCCGAGTCCAAAATTCAGTGCTTCCCCATCTCAGCCCAGAAAGCAGGTAGAACAAGTTTTGTGGCGCCTTTCAGCTGCCTACCGGGGTACTGTAAAAACTACCAAGAGAATTCCTTTCTGGCACCTTGCCCGGTGGAGTTGTGCATGGGGTGTGTTTGGAACATTTTGTCACCAGCCGAGTCCAAAAGTCAGCGGTTCCCCATCTCAGCCCAGAAAGCAGGTAGAAT